>NC_057797.1:111329968-111660566 GCF_018294505.1 Triticum aestivum | reverse complement strand
CTGTTCATCCCAGAGGCAGCATCGATCGGCTTCAATTAGCAGCAGTAGCGAAGGAATCGCTCGATCAGGTTTAGTTAACAGCCATCGATCGATCGCTTAATTCAGTAACGCGTAGCCTGCAGTGCAATCGCTCGGGTTCAGTTAGAGCCCAACGCCTCATTCGGGTTCAGTTAGAGCCAACACCTCGCACACATGCGCTTACGTGTACGAGAGAAACGCATATCGCTCGGCCCTCGACCTCCCACCGTAACCGGGAACTCCCCAAATTTTTCCTCCCCCTCGCTTCTACCACGTTTTTTCCGTCATGGATGGCCCAAAGAATGTCATGCAGCTGCGTCTCTGGCCCGCCCAGGACGAAAAGCCCATTTTCTGTCATGAATTTTTGTCATAGAAGTAGGAGCCCACCACATCTATGATGATACCGGGTTTTGTCACAATTATCGTCATAGAAGTGTCATATGTATGACAGAAAAAAAATCATTCGGCCCAAAATGTCACAGATGTGTCTTTTTTGTAGTGTATGAAGATAATAATATCAAAGTCGTGCTAGTTGAGTAGTTGTGAAATTGAGAAATGCTTCTGTTGAAGTTTGCAAGTCTCGTAGCATGCACGTATGGTAAACGTTATGTAACAAATTTGAAACATGAGGTGTTATTTGATTGTCCTCCTTATGAGTGGCGGTCGGGGACGAGCGATGGTCTTTTCCTACCAATCTATCCCCCTAGGAGCATGCGCGTAGTTCTGAGGTTTTTGATGACTTGTAGATTTTTGCAATAAGTATGTGAGTTCTTTATGACTAATGTTGAGTCCATGGATTATATGCACTCTTACCCTTCCATCCTTGCTAGCCTCTTCGGTACCGTGCATTGCCCTTTCTCACATTGAGAGTTGGCGCAAAATTCGCCGGTGCATCCAAACCCCGTGATATGATACGCTCTTTCACACATAAACCTCCTTATATCTTCCTCAAAACAGCCACCATACCTACCTATTATGGCATTTCCATAGCCATTCCGAGATATATTGCCATGCAACTTTCCACCATTCCGTTTATCATGACACGTTCATCATTGTCATATTGCTTTGCATGATCATGTAGTTGACATCATATTTGTGGCAAATCCACCGTTCATAATTTTTCATACATGTCACACTTGATTCATCGCAATCCCGGTACACTACCGGAGGCATTCATATAGAGTCATACATTGTTCTAGTATCGAGTTGTAATCATTGAGTTGTAAATAAATAGAAGTGTGATGATCATCATTTTCTAGAGCATTGTCCCAAGTGAGGAATAAAAAAAAGAGAAAGGCCATAAAAAAGGAGAAGGCTCAAAAAAGGCCAAAAAAAGATAAGGCCCAAAAAAGAGAGAAAATGAGAGAAGGGACAACGCTACTATCCTTTTCCACACTTGTGCTTCGAAGTAGCACCATAATCTTCATGATAGAGAGTCTTTTGTTTTGTCACTTTCATATACTAATGGGAAATTTTCATTATAGAACTTGGCTTGTATATTCCAACAATGGGCCTCCTCAAGTGCCCTAGGTCTTCATGAGCAAGCAAGTTGGATGCACACCCACTTAGTTTCTTTTGTTGAGCTTTCATACATTTATAGCTCAAGTGCATCCGTTGCATGGCAATCCCTACTGCTTGCATTAACATCAATCGATGGGCATCTCCATAGCCCATTGATTAGCCTCATTGATGTGAGACTTTCTCCCTTTTTGTCTTCTCCACATAACCCCCATCATCATATTCTATTCCACCCATAGTGCTATGTCCATGGCTCGCGCTCATGTATTGCGTGAAGGTCTATGAGTTTGAGATTACTAAAGTATGAAACAATTGCTTGGCTTGTCATCAGGGTTGTGCATGATGAGAGCATTCTTGTGTGACGAAAATGTAGCATGACTAAACTATATGATTTTGTAGGGATGAACTTTCTTTGGCCATGTTATTTTGAGAAGACATGATTGCTTAGTTAGTATGCTTGAAGTATTATTATTTTCATGTCAATATTAAACTTTTGTCTTGAATCTTATGGATCTGAATATTCTTGCTACAATAAAGAGAAATACATGATGAATATGTTAGGTAGCATTCCACATCAAAAATTCTATTTTATCATTTACCTACTCGAGGACGAGCAGGAATTAAGCTTGGGGATGCTAATACATCTCCAACGTATCTATAATTTTTTATTGTTCCATGCTATTATATTATCAACCTTGCATGTTTTATATGCATTTATATGCTACTTTATATGATTCTTGGGACTAACCTATTAATCTAGAGCCCAGTGCCAGTTTCTGTTTTTTCCTTGTTTTAGAGTATCGCAGAAAAGAAAAATCAAACAGAGTCCAATTGACCTGAAACTTCACGGAACTTATTTTTGGAAGGAAAGCAACCCAGGAGACTTGGAGTCCACGTAAGGGGATCAACGAGGAAGCCACGAGGCAGGGGGGCGCGCCCTCCACCCTTGTGGGCCCCTCGTGGCTCCCATGACGTACTTCTTTCGCCTATATATCTCCATATACCCTAAAACGACCGGGGAGCACAATAGATCGGGAGTTCCGCCGCCAGAAGCCTCCGTAGCCATCGAAAGCCAATCTAGACCCGTTCCGGCACCCTTCTGGAGGGGGCAATATCTTTCCGGCGGCTATCTTCATCATCTTGGTGCTCTCCATGACGAGGAGGGAGTAGTTCTCCCTCGGGGCTGAGGGTATGTACCAGTAGCTATGTGTTTGATCTCTCTCTCTCTCTCTCGTGTTCTTGAGGTTGTACGATCTTGATGTATCGTGAGCTTTGCTATTATATTTGGATCCTATGATGTTTTCTTCCCCCTCTACTCTCTTGTAATGGATTGAGTTTCCCCTTTGTAGTTATCTTAACGGATTGAGTCTTTAAAGATTTGAGAATAGTTGATGCATGTCTTGCCGTGCGTATCTGTGGTGACAATGGGATATCACGTGATTCACTTGATGTATGTTTTGGTGATCAACTTGCGGGTTCCGCCCATGAACCTACGCATAGGGGTTGGCACACGTTTTCGTCGTGATTCTCCGGTAGGAACTTTGGGGCACTCTTTGAGGTTCTATGTGTTGGTTGAATAGATGAATCTGAGATTGTGTGATGCATATCGTATAATCATACCCATGGATACTTGAGGTGACATTGGAGTATCTAGGTGACATTAGGGTTTTGGTTGATTTGTGTCTTAAGGTGTTATTCTAGTACGAACTCTAGGGCTGTTTGTGACACTTATAGGAATAGCCCAACGGATTGATTGGAAAGAGTAACTTTGAGGTGGTTTCGTACCCTACCATAATCTCTTCGTTCGTTCTCCGCTATTAGTGACTTTGGAGTGACTCTTTGTTGCATGTTGAGGGATAGTTATATGATCCAATTATGTTATTATTGTTTAGAGGACTTGCACTAGTGAAAGTATGAACCCTAGGCCTTGTTTCAACACATTGCAATACCGTTTGCGCTCACTTTTATCATTAGTTACCTTGCTGTTTTTATATTTTCAGATTACAAAAACCATTATCTACCATCCATATACCACTTGTATCACCATCTCTTCACCGAACTAGTGCACCTATACAATTTACCATTGTATTGGGTGTGTTGGGGACACAAGAGACTCTTTGTTATTTGGTTGCAGGGTTGCTTGAGAGAGACCATCTTCATCCTACGCCTCCTATGGATTGATAAACCTTAGGTCATCCACTTGAGGGAAATTTGCTACTGTCCTACAAACCTCTGCACTTGGAGGCCCAACAACGTCTACAAGAAAAAGGTTGTGTAGTAGACATCATGGAGTTTCAGGTCATTCCGAGAACTTTTGTTTCTGCACATAAATAACACCATGGCAATTCTGCTGAAAACAACGTCAGTCCGGGTTAGTTCCATTCAAATCATGCAAGTTAGAGTCCAAAACAAGGCAAAAGTGTTTGGAAAAGTAGATATGACGGAGACATATCAAAGTACAACTCTGGAGCTCAGCAGATGCCTTGCTATTCCCCATACTCGGGAGGACATACTCATACCCATGGAGGACATAACCATGGAGGCCATTCCCACAATGGAGGAAGTTCACACAACCACATTGGTCCTAAGAATGGTAATGGGAGTGGAGGAAACAACAGTCGGAACCGTTCCAACCCCGCTACACCCGCCAAAAAGGATCTGAGGCACATTACTTGTTTCAAGTGCGGGAAGACTGGACACTACGCCACATGGGAGTGGAGGAAACAACAGTCGGAACCGTTCCAACCCCGCTACACCCGCCAAAAAGGATCTGAGGCACATTACTTGTTTCAAGTGCGGGAAGACTGGACACTACGCCACCGAGTGTCGTGAAGCAAAGAATGGTAATGGCAATGGGAGCTCAGGAAAGAAGCCAAATCCCTTCACCAGAGATCAGGTGAACCACGTCAACGTGGAGGAAGTTGAAGAGCACCATGACACAGTTATTGGTAAGTTTTTTATTAAGTCATTTACAGCCCTTGTTCTTTTTGACACTGGTGCATCGCATTCATACATATCAAGGGGATTTGTGGACAAGTTTGAGTTGGAAACCATAGCCCTTAGGTCACCCATGTTAGTGAGCTCACCAGGAGCGGAATATATGGATAGATGATGGTGTTGCCAGTTGCCATTAACCATAGGTAAGCATGTTTTCCCCTCGGACCTCATTATTTTGGAATCACAAGGATTGGATATAATACTAGGCATGGATTGTCTACCGAAGTATGGAGGAAACATCGATTGTGCTAGTACGTCAATTCTCCTCGCCACCCCAGAGGGGAAACAGATCAAGTATGTGTCTAGGCATGCGCTAAGGAGGACCCAAGTAAATTCACTCTAGGGAGTTGTTCAAGAGGAAGTACCAGTTGTGAAGGATTACCCCGATGTATTTCTGGAGGAATTACCAGGAATGCCACCAGACCGAGACATAGAGTTTTTGATCGAGCTATTTCCAGGCACCGGACCAATATCTAAGAGACCGTATCGGATGTCCGCAAATGATCTGGAGGAGATTAAGAAGCAGATTAAGGAGTTATTGGAGAAAGGTTATATTCGACCAAGTTCATCACCATGGGGAGCCCTAGTGCTCTTATTTGAGTAGAAGGATGGATCCTTGAGAATGGTTGTTGATTATTGTGCATTGAATGAGGTGACGATCAAGAACAATACCCACTACCGATGATCAATGATTTGTTTGACCAGCTGCAGGGAGCTAAAGTATTCTCCAAAATCGATCTTCGATCAGGATATCACCAACTGAAGATCCGAGAATAGGATATACCCAAGACAACTTTTACCACAAGGTATGGGCTATATGAGTACATGGTCATGTCTTTTGGTTTGACTAACACCCCTGCCTACTTTATGAGTATGATGAATAAGGTGTTCATGGAGTTCTTGGATAAGTTTGTTGTGGTGTTCATTGATGATATATTGGTGTACTCGAAGAATGAAGAAGAACACAAGGAACATTTGTGCTTGGTTCTCGAGAAACTCAGGGAACATCAGCTATATGCAAAGTTCAGCTAATGTGAGTTTTGGTTGAAGGAAGTCAGATTTCTCGGACATGTTATATCTGGAGAAGGTATAACAGTAGACCCTTCAAAGGTTCAATCCGCCACTGAGTGCTTGGCACCCACCTCAGTTGGAGAGATACCCAGTTTTCTCGGACTTGCAGGATATTATTGAAGATTCATTGAGAATTTTTCCAAGATTGCGAAGCCCATGACGGAGTTATTGAAGAAAGACACCAAGTTCAAATGGACAGAGGATTGTGAGGGCAGTTTTTAGGAATTGAAGAAACATTTGGTTATAGCCCCAGTGCTAACTCTTTCTAATATACGAAAGGATTTCCAAGTATATTGCGATGCTTCACGACAGGGACTTGGATGCGTTCTTATGCAAGAAGGAAGAGTTGTTTCATATGCCTCGCAACAACTTCAACCTCATGAGTTGAATTATGCCACACATGACTTGGAGTTAGCAGCCGTACTGCATGCGCTCAAGACCTGGAGACATTTTCTTATTGGAAATCGTTGTGATGTTTACACATATCATAAGAGTTTGAAATACATTTTCACACAGATGGAGTTGAACCTCAGGCAGAGGAGATGGTTGGAGCTCATAAAGGACTATGACATGAAACTGCATTATCATCTAGGAAAGGCAAATGTTGTAGCAGACGCGTTGAGCCGCAAGAGTTATGCTAATACCCTCATAACTGGAGGGTTACCTCAGGAGTTAGCCGACGATCCCAAAGAACTTTGAATGGAGATAGTTCTCAGAGGTTTTGTTGCAGCGTTAGAAGTTCAGTCCACGTTGTTGGGAAAGATGCAAGAAGCTCAGAAGACTGATAAGGAGATTGTGGAGATAAAGGAAAAGATGAGTAAAGGAAAGGCGAAAGGTTTTTGTGAGGATGAACACGAAACTTTATGGTTTGAGGATCATATATATGTGCCAAATGACCCAGAGATCAGGAAGTCAGTTCTTCAGGAAGCTCATGATTCTCCATACTCGATTCACCCAGGAAACACCAAGATGCACTTGGATTTGAAAGAACATTTCTGGTGGACGAGTATGAAGAAAGATATTGCCGAGTATGTAGCAGTATGTGACGTATGTCAGAGAGTTAAGGCAGAGCATCAGAAGCCAGTAGGATTACTTCAGCCTTTGCTGATACCCGAATGGAAGTGGGATAAGCTTGGCATAGATTTTATCACCGGATTACCCAGGACACGATCAGGATATGACTCCATCTGGGTAGTAGTCGATCGCTTCACCAAAGTGGCTCACTTTATCCCCGTGAAAACCACTTATACAAGCATGAAGTTGGCCAAGATATATATGACCAGGATCGTATGTGTGCATGGAGTTCCGAGGACCATCGTATCAGATAGAGGAACACAGTTTACCTTGAAGTTTTGGAATGAGTTACACCAGACTTTGGGTACCATGCTAGAGTTCAGTATAGCCTTTCATCCGCAGAGAGATGGACAGACCGAGAGAGTCAACCAAACTCTGGAGGACATGTTGAGAGCTTGTGCGCTAGATTATGGATCTAGTTGGGATAATAATTTGCCTTACGCAGAGTTCTCATACAACAACAGCTACCAAGCTAGTTTGAAGATGGCCCCTTGATACGTCTCCAATGTATCTACTTTTCCAAACACTTTTTCCCTTGTTTTGGACTCTAACTTGCATGATTTGAATGGAACTAACCTGGACTGACGCTGTTTTCAACAGAACTGCCATGGTGTTATTTTTGTGCAGAAATAAAAGTTCTCGGAATGACCTGAAAATCCATAGAGACACGTTGCTATGACTTTGCTATGCTTAATGAAAAATATTGGCGAAAGAATCAGCATTAGGGGGCCCACACCCTATCCACGAGGGTGTAGGGCGCGCCCCTTGCCTCGTGGCCACCCTGGGACTCCACCGACCTCAACCCCAACTCCATATATTCACTTTCGGGAGAAAAAAAAATCAAAGAGAACAATTCATCACGTTTTACAATATGGAGCCGCTGCCAAGCCCTAATCTTCCTCGAGAGGGATGATCTAGAGTCCGTTCGGGGCTCCGGAGAGGGGAATCTGTCGCGATCATCATCATCATCAACCATCCTCCATCACCAATTTCATGATGCTCACTGCCATGCATGAGTAATCCCATCGTAGGCTTGCTGGACGGTGATGGGTTGGATGAGATTTACCATGTAATCAAGTTAGTTTTGTGAGGGTTTGATCCCTAGTATCCATTATGTTCTAAGATTGATGTTGCTATGACTTTGCTATGCTTAATGCTTGTCACTAGGGCCTGAGTGCCATGATTTCAGATCTGAACCTATTATGTTTTCATGAATATATGTGAGTTCTTGATCCTATCTTGCAAGTCAATAGTCACCTACTATGCGTTATGATCTGGCAACCCCGAAGTGACAATAATCAGGATCACTCCCGGTGATGACCGTAGTTTGAGGAGTTCAAGTACTCACTAAGTGTTAATGCTTTGGTCCGGTACTCTATTAAAAGGAGGCCTTAATATCCCTTAGTTTCCAATAGGACCCCGCTGCCACGGGAGGGTAGGACAAAATATGTCATGCAAGTTCTTTTCCATAAGCATGTATGACTATATTCGGAATACATGCCTACATTACATTGATGAACTGGAGCTAGTTCTGTGTCACCCTATGTTATAACTGTTGCATGAGGAATCGCATCCGACATAATTATCCATCATTGATCCATTGCCTACGAGCTTTTCACATATTGATCTTTGCTTAGTTACTTTTCCGTTGTCGCTGTTACGATTGCTAGAAAAACTGCTATTGTTACTTTTGCCACCATTACCGTTACTTCCACACTACTTTGCTACTAAATACTTTGCTGCAGATATTAAGTCTTTCAGGTGTGGTTGATGACAACTCAACTGCTAATACTTGAGAATATTCTTTGGCCCCCCTTGTGTCGAATCAATAAATTTGGGTTGAATACTCTACCCTCAAAAACTGTTGCGATCCCCTATACTTGTGGGTTATCAAGACTATTTTCTGGCGCTGTTGCCGGGAGCATAGCTCTAATCTTTGAGTCACTTGGGATTTATATTTGTTGATCACTATGAGGAACTTCAAAGATGAAAGAACCAAGATTTTTTCCTCAACTACGAGAGGAGGTAAGGAACTGCCATCTAGCTCTGCACTTGATTCACCTTCTGTTATGAGTAAATTTGGGACACCTACACCTGTTATTGATTCTGATATGTCGCATGTTACTGATGATGCCACGTCTGCTATGCATGATGCTTATGATGAAACTACTTCTATGCTTGATAGTACTGTGCCATCAGGTGAATTTCTTGATGAACAACTTTCTAGGGTTAGAGAGAATGAAATTATTGAAACAAATAATATGGATGAAAGTGATGATGAAGATTCTCCCCCTAGATATGAATTGCATGATGTGCCATGAGGGTTATGTTATGGATGAAGAAACTGCTAGAGACCTTTTTGCTTGCAAAGATAGACATGATCTTAAGAAACTGTTAGCTAATATGAAATAAAAATCTTTGAATGCTAGAATGAAATATGACCCTACTTTTGCTACTTCACATATCTGTATTTCTGATAAGGATTATGATTACTCTGTCGATCCTGAGTTAATTACTTTGGTTGAATCTTGTCCTTTTTATGGCTATGAATCAGAAACTGTTGTGGCACATCTTACTAAATTGAATGATATAGCCACCCTATTCATTCATGAGGAAAAAATTCATTACTACTATATCCTTGAGTTATTTCCGTTCTCATTAAAGGGTGATGCTAAAACATGGTTTAATTCTCTTGCTCCTAGTTGTGTGCGTAGTCCCCAGGATATGATTTATTACTTCTCTGCTAAATATTTCCCCGCTCATAAGAAACAAGCTGCCTTAAGGGAAATATATAATTTTGTGCAACTTGAAGAAGAGAGTCTCCCACAAGCTTGGGGGAAGCTTCTCCGATTACTTAATGCTTTCCTGATCATCCTCAAGAAAAATGAAATACTTTATATCTTTTATAATGGACTAACCGATGCTTCCAGAGACCACCTGGATAGTTGTGCTAGTTCTGTTTTCAAGGAAAGAACTGTTGAGCAAGCTGAATTGCTATCGAATAATATATTGAGTAATGATAATGATTAGACACTTCCTGAACCAACTCCTAAGCCAACTCCGAAGAAAAGGGGTATTCTATTTGTCAGTCTTAAAGATATGCAGGAGGCAAAGAAATCTATGAAAGAAAATGGTATTAAAGCTGAAGATGTTAAGAATTTACCACCTATTGAAGAGATACATGGTCTTGATAACCCGACACAGGTAGTAAAGGTAAATTCTCTCTATATATTTGACGAAACCCATGCCTTTTCCTCCTAAACCATCCAAGAAAAAGGATGATGAGGATTTTGAGCGCTTTGCTGAAATGATTAGACCTATCTTTTTGCGCATGCGTTTGACTGATATGCTTAAAATGAATCCTTATGCTAAGTATATGAATGATATTGTTACAAATAAAATAAAGATACCGGAAGCTGAAATTTCTAGCATGCTTGCCAATTATATTTTTAAAGGTGGAATACCAAAGAAACTAGGAGATCCAGGAGTACCAACTATACCATGCTCCATTAAAAGAAACTATGTTAAAACTGTTTTATGTGATCTTGGAGCCGGTGTTAGTGTTATGCCTCTCTCTTTATATTGTAGACTTGATTTGAATAAGTTGACACCTACTGAAATATCTTTGCAAATGGCCGATAAATCAACTGCTATACCTGTCGGTATTTGTGAGGATGTGCCTGTTGTGGTTGCAAATGTTACTATTTTAACGGACTTTGTTATTCTTCATATTCCCGAGGATGATAGTATGTCGATTATCCTTGGTAGACCCTTTTTGAATACTGCAAGGGCTGTTATTGATTGCAACAAAGGCAATGTCACTTTTCATGTTAATGGTAATGAGCATACGGTACACTTTTCGAGGAAACAACCTCAAGTCCACAGTATCAGTTCTATTGGAAACATTTCAATGATTACTATTGGAGGTTTTGAATTCCCTCTTCCTACTGTCAAGAAGAAATATGATATTCTTATTGTTGGGTACATGCATATCCCCGTTGAGGTAACCTAGTGTTATTCAAAAATTCTCCGGTTTCATGTTATTCAAAAAGAGTTTGTTAACAAGACTTGGTCAACCTTGTTAGTGGATTCCTTTTGATGAGCATGAGATGGATGAAGTTAGAAAGCACAACTCTCTGTACCCTCCTTTTACTTTATGTTATTTAGATTAAATAAAGCAAAAAATAGTATTTTCTATTTGTTTTCTGAATTATCCTTGCAATAAAAATACTCAGAAAAATAAAATTCTCCAAATGTCCTGAAAATGAAATATGATTTTTTTGTAGAATATTTAAGAATTTCTGGCACTGAGAACACACCAGGGGGCCACCATTTGGCCACGAGGGCACAGGGCGCGCCCCCTGCCTTGTGGGCCCCACATGGACCCCCTCCACTTATTCCAGCACCAACTCACTTCGTCTTCCTCCAAATCCTCCCATAGCTCAAACCTATGTTCTAGCTCATCTTGTTGCCATTTTCGATCTCTTTGCTCAAAGCTCCATTCACAAAACTGTTTTGGGAGATTGTTCTTCGGTATGTGACTCCTCCAATGGTCCAATTAGTTTTTGTTGTAGTGCTTTATTTATTGGAAATTTTTGCTGCTGAGGTGACCCTGTTCTTGAGCTTGCATGTCAAATTTATATGGTCCAAAGTAGTTTTAATGCGTGATATAGTCTCTAGGAACCTGTGGGAGTAGTTGCTATCAATCTTGTTGAGTTTGGTTCACTTTTATTTTGAGTCACTAAAATTTCAGAAATTTTTCAGAGAAAGAAAAATGCATAGGAAAATGTACCAAGGTGGTTCCTCAAGGAAGCAAGGACCAAGGCTCGCGATACGTGAGCCGGACGATGAACCACCAAGGGAAGCTCAAGTGCAGCCTTGTGAATGTCCGTCAGAGGAGTTTATGGTCCAGGCAGGCATCAAGGATGAATTTGACGCGTATGTGCGTAATGTTGATCTTGAGGACTTCGTGTCAGATAAGTGCCTACAGTACCACTACCTAACTGATTCCTTTGTGAGGAGGTTTAAATTTACATGCTCGCGCAATTCTCACACTGTTTTATTTGATCTTTATGATAAATCATATACCATGGACCTAGAAGATTTTAATACTACTTTTAAACTCCCGCAATGGGGCAATGTTAGTGAACCTCGCAAATCTGAATATAAAGACTTTCTTGCTAGTATCACTGTGGGGGAATCTAGAGAAATCACACAAGCTACCATAGGGAGCATTCATTTCCCTTCCATACATTATTTTGCTCTCTTTATAGGTAGATGCATTAATTGTAAAGATGAGGCTTATCACATGTGCGTTTCAGATCTTAGAGTCCTCAAGGGTGAGGTATTAGGTGATAAACAATATAACTTGGGGGCCGTTGTTGCACGAAGGTTGCATCTTAACGGTACAAGGGGAGATTTGTTTGGTGGAATTTATGCAACTCGTGTAGCTAATTATCTTGGTGTACCCATAAATGGAAATGATATGGAGTTGCCTCCTACTTATCTAGATTATAGTGCTATGGTTCGCCATCAGTTTCTTGAGAGGAATGAATAGTTCCTCCAGTACCGACTAATTTTTGACAGGCAGCGCACTGTCCATGTTGCCCTCCCTGCTCCTACTTTCTTTAACTTTTAGGCAAAAAGGAGATATGTTATAACCAGGGAGGAGGCGAACAAGTATGGGAGGAGGATGGAGGGAGCTCGCCTCCAAGTTGCAGCTCTTCAGGAAGTAGCTGCTGCATCTTAGTACAACCCCAGCTACGACTTTGGATATCTGCCAGGCCAGCAGTGGCCATAGACCAACTTAGGCCAAAAGCCTAAGCTTGGGGGAGTACATATTTCTCACCGACATTACATTCATATTCACACACCCATGCCAGTTATCGGTGCTCATACTTTTTCATTGTACTATCCATGCTAGTTTATTTTCTTTTCTACGCCTTATTCTTGTTTGTCTGAAAAACCTTAAGAAAAACCAAAAAAATTTAGTTGTAGCTTTTAGCTAGTTTACTTTCCATGCCTGTAGTAGTAGTAATTAAAAGAAAACCCAAAAAGATTTCTCGTTCTTATTTTGCTTGTTGGGAGCTTTCCCGTGTAGATAGTTTTATTTCTTTTCTTTTCTTTGGGGGTCGAGAGGAGAAGACCATGATGAAAAGGTTGAGCGGCTCTCATATGCATTATTGTTGATTTAACCAAGAGCCCATATTACCTTGTCTTCTCCCTTGTATTAAATGCTTGAAGATTCCATCTTAGTCCAATGCACGTGCACTATTATTATTATCCACACCGTTCGGTCGTGCGAGTGAAAGGCAATAATGACGGTATATGATGGACTTATTGAGATGAGAGAAGCTGGTATGAACTCGACCTATCTTGTTTTTGTAAATATGATTAGTTCATCGTTCCTGATTCAGCCTATTACGAATGAAACATGTTTGCAATGACAATTAGAGATTATAGTTGCTCATGCCATGCTTAATTAGCTAGGAGTTTATAATGGTTTACCTTGCGTGCCAACATGCTATTAAAATGGTTGTGATGTGGTATGATAGGGTGGTATCCTTTCGAGTGGCTTGACTTGGCACATGTTCATGCATGTAGTTGAAACAAAATCAACATAGCCTCCACGATATTTATGTTCATGGTGATTTATATCCTACTCATGCTATCACTCATTGTTGATTAATCTTAATGCATGTTCATGACTGTTGTCGCTCTCTAGTTGGTCGCTTCCTAGTCTATTTCTATCCTTCACTTGTACTAAGCAGGAATACTGCTTGTGCATCCACTTCCATAAACCCCAAAGTTATTCCATATGAGTCCACCATACCTTCCTATATGCGGTATTTACCTGCCGTTCCGAGTAAATTTGTATGTGCCAAACTCTAAACCTTCAAATGAAATTATGTTTTGTATGCTCGAATAGCTCGTGTATCAACTAGGGTTGTCTATATCTTCCATGCTAGGTGGGTTATTCTCACGATGAGTGGACTCCGCTCATCATTCACGAGAAAATGGCCGGTAACCGGGATGCCCAGTCCCATGCTCAAATCAAATCAAAAGAATTGCAAACAAAACTCCCCCAGGATTGTTGTTAGTTTGACGGCACCTGTTGTTTCAGACAAGCCATGGATTGATGTTTGTTGGTGGTGGGGGAGTATAGACTTTACCATTCTATTTGGGAACCGCCTATAATGTGTGTAGCATGGAAGATATCGAGATCTCTTGGTTTTTATGTTGACAATGAAAGTATGCCACTCAAAATATTATTTATCTCTGTTTCAAAACTCGAGCTCTGGCACCTCTGCAAATCTCTGCTTCCCTCTGCGAAGGGCCTATCTATTTACTTTTATGTTGAGTCATCATCCTCTTATTAAAAATCACAAGTTGGAGAGCACCGCTGTCATTCGCATGCATTGCTATTAATTTACATTGAGTATGACTGTTACTGGATCTCTTTTACCATGAATTACATTGTCTAGTCAGTCCTTGATCTTCAGGGGTGTTCTGCATTTATGTTTTGCAGTCTCAGAAAGGGCTAGCGAGATACCATCTTGTTATATAATGTTATTATTGTTTTGAGAAAGTGTTGTCATCCAAGATTTATTATTATTGCTCGCTAGTCGATTATGCCATTGATATGAGTAAACATGAGACCTAAATGTTATTGTGAATATGATTAGTTCACAATCTTTGCTAAAAACTTGAATGTTGGCTTTACATATTTGCAACAACGAGATCAAACAGAGTTTGTAAAAGTTTTTCTTTATGACTTTGAGTTTGTCAACTGAATTGCTTGAGGACAAGCAAAGGTTTAAGTTTGGGGGAGTGGATACGTCTCCAACGTATCTACTTTTCCATACACTTTTGCCCTTGTTTTGGACTATAACTTGCAAGATTTGAATGGAACTAACCCGGACTGACGCTGTTTTCAGCAGAACTGCCATGTTGTTATTTTTGTGCAGAAATAAAAGTTCTCGGAATGACCTAAAAATTCACGGAGACACGTTTTGGAATTAATGAAAAATATTGGTGAAAGAATCAGCATCAGGGGGCCCACACCCTGTCCATGAGGGTGTAGGGCGCGCCCCCTTCCTCGTGGGCCCCTGGGACTCCACCGACCTCAACCCCAACTCCATATATTCACTTTCGGGGAGGAAAAAAATCAGAGAGAAGAATTCATCGCATTTTATGATACGAAGTCACCGCCAAGCCCTAATCTTCCTCGGGAGGGTTGATCTGGAGTCCGTTCGAGGCTCTAGAGAGGGGAATCCATCGACATCGTCATCATCAACCATCCTCCATCGCCAATTTCATGATGCTCACCGCAGTGCGTGAGTAATCCCATCGTAGGCTTGCTGGACGGTGATGGGTTGGATGAGATTTACCATGTAATCGAGTTAGTTTTGTTAGGGTTTGATCCCTAGTATCCATTATGTTCTAAGATGGATGTTCCTATGACTTTGCTATGCTTAATGCTTGTCACTAGGGCCCGAGTGCCATGATTTCAGATCTGAACCTATTATGTTTTCATGAATATATGTGAGTTCTTGATCCTATCTTGCAAGTCAATAGTCACCTACTATGTGTTATGATCCGGCAACCCTGAAGTGACAATAATCTGGACCACTCCTGGTGATGACCGTAGTTTGAGGAGTTCATGTATCCACTAAGTGTTAATGATTTGGTCCGGTACTCTATTAAAAGGAGGCCTTAATATCCCTTAGTTTCCAATAGGACCCCGCTGCCACGGGAGGGTAGGATGATACATCTCCAATGTATCTATAATTTGCGATTGCTCCATGCTATATTATCTATTGTTTTGGACATTATTGGGCTTTATTATCCACTTTTATATTATTTTTGGGACTAACCTATTAACCGGAGGCCCAGCCCAGAATTGCTGTTTTTTTTGCCTGTTTTAGGGTTTCAAAGAAAAGGAATATCAAACGGAGTCCAAACGGAATGAAACCTTCAGGAACGTGATTTTCTCAACGAACAAGACCCGGGAGACTTGGACCCTACGTCAAGAAACAAGAGAGGAGGCCACGAGGTTGGGGGCGCGCCTACCCCCCCTCCCAGGCGGCCCTCCACCCTCGTGGGCCCCCTATTGCTCCACTGACGTACTCCTTCCTCCTATATATACCTACGTACCCCCAAACGATCAGATATGGAGCCAAAATCCTAATTCCACCGCTGTAACTTTCTGTATCCACGAGATCCCATCTTGGGTCCTGTTTCGGAGCTCCGCCGGAGGGGGCATCGATCACGGAGGGCTTCTACATCATCACCATAGCCCCTCCAATGAAGTGTGAGTAGTTCACCTCAGACCTATGGGTCCATAGTTACTAGCTAGATGGCTTCTTCTCTCTTTTTGGATCTCAATACAATGTTCTCCCCCTCTCTTGTGGAGATCTATTCGATGTAATCTTCTTTTTGCGGTGTGTTTGTTGAGATCGATGAATTGTGGCTTTATGATCAAGTCTATCTATGAACAATATTTGAATCTTCTCTGAATTCTTTTATGTATGATTGGTTATCTTTGCAAGTCTCTTCGAATTATCAGTTTGGTTTGGCCTACTAGATTGATCTTTATTGCAATTGGAGAAGTGCTTAGCTTTGGGTTCAATCTTGCAATGTCCTTTCCTAGTGACAGTAGGGGCAGCAAAGCACGTATTGTATTGTTGCCATCGAGGATAACAAGATGGGGTTTTCATCATATTGCATGAGTTTGTCCCTCTAAATCAAGTCATCTTGCTTAAGGCGTTACTTTGTTTTCATTAACTTTATACTCTAGATGCATGCTGGATAGTGGTCGATGAGTGGAGTAATAGTAGTAGATGCAGGCAGGAGTTGGTCTACTTGTCTCGGACGTGATGCCTATATACATGATCATACCTAGATATTATCATAACTATGCTCAATTCTATCAATTTCTCAACATTCATTCGTTTACCCACCGTAGAATACCTATGCTCTTGAGAGAAGCCACTAGTGAATCCTATGGCCCCCGGGTCTATCTTTATCATGTTAATCTTCCAATACTTAGTTATTTACTTTGCTTTTATTTTACTTTGCATCTTTATCATAAAAATACCAAAAAATATTATCTTATCATATCTATCAGATCTCACTCTTGTAAGTGGTCGTGTAGGGATTGACAACCCCTTACCGCGTTGGTTGCGAGGATTTATTTGTTTTGTGCAGGTACGAGGGACTCGCGCGTAGCCTCCTACTGGATTGATACCTTGGTTCTCAAAAACTGAGGGAAATACTTACGCTACTTTGCTGCATCATCCCTTCCTCTTTGGGGAAAACCAACGCAATGCTCAAGAGGTAGCAAGAAGGATTTCTGGCGCCGTTGCCGGGGAGTCTATGCAAAAGTCAATATACCAAGTACCCATCACAATCCCTATCTCCCGCATTACATTATTTGCCATTTGCCTCTCGTTTTCCTCTCCCCCACTTCACCCTTTCCGTTTTATTCGCCCTCTCTCTATCCTCCCTCTCCTCTGTTTGCCTCTTTTTGCCCCTTGCACCTTCTGCCGTTATGTCTGAAATTGGGAAAATTATTGTCGATATGGACAATAATAATATAATGAAAAATTTTGATGCTCCTGCTAAAGAACCACCCATCTTACATACAAAAAATCCCGTGTTGGTAGTGGTAATATTATTGGAAAAGGAGTTATTCAAGATTTCTTTACTTGCGCCGGTGCTTTACCTTCTATGGGTAGTTCTATCCTTCACAGAACTAGTAGTGTTGCGGACGCTATTGCCATGCTTGTAGTTGAACTTGAAAGACAATTCATGCACATGCATCCTTGAAAAAGGATTTTCCTAGAATTTTCTAATATTGAGCATTCTTTTGTTAAGCGTGCTGCTACTATCTTTTTGGCTCATGAGCTTAGATTCATAATAAAAGAGGCCAAAGAAATCTGTGTGCATTATAGGGTGGACGCTTGTCGCCCTCCCATAGAGGCCATCCTCTTTGATCAAGAAGAAATAATGCATTTTCAATCTCTAGACTATGTTGCTTTCAATGCAAATCTTAGAAAAAGGGTTCCTACCAATGTTTTAGTTGATAGAATTTCTGAACTTAATGATGATTTGGCTATTCGAAATAATGAACTAGGATATTCTCTTGAATATAGGCTCACAAAGTTCTGTCAAAAGAATGCTTATGATGATGAATTGGTTGTGCAATACGAAGGACCAAAGGAGGAACCTATACCTCCCAAGGTTGATCTTGGGGACTTTTGCCCCATTAAATTTAGCCCTTTTGATTACTTTTGCTTGCCTCAAAGAAAACTTGCTGCCGAACGTAGAGAATATGAAATGAGTTTTATTGATCTATCTTACTATTATGGCAATACCTAGATCTATCCTTGCTTGTTATGCCTAGCTAGGGGCGTTAAACGATAGCGCTTGTTGGGAGGCAACCCAATTTTATTTTTATTCCTTGATTTTTGCTCCTGTTTAGTAATAAATAATTTATTTAGCCTCTGTTTAGGTTGTGTTTTTTGTGTTTAATTAGTGTTTGTGCCAAGTAGAACCGTTGGGAAGACTTGGAGAAAGTCTTGTTAATCTTGCTGTAAAAAACAGAAACTTTAGCGCTCATGAGAAATGCTTCCATTTTTATTTGGAAAGTGATATTTAGTTAATTATTTTTTAAGATTATTAATAGATAAATTCCTCACGTCCAGAAATTTATTTTAGAATTATGGGGGTTCCAGATCTTGCGCTAGCTACAGATTACTACAGACTGTTCTGTTTTTGACAGATTCTGTTTTTCGTGTGTTGTTTGCTTATTTTGATGAATGTATGGCTAGTAAAATACTTTATAAACCATAGATAAGTTGGAATACAGTAGGTTTAACACCAATATAAATAAAGAATGAGTTCATTGCATTACCTTGAAGTGGTCTTTTGTTTTCTTTCGCTAACGGAGCTCACGAGATTTTCTACTTTAAGTTTTGTGTTGTGAAGTTTTCAAGTTTTGGGTAAAGATTTGATGAATTATGGAACAAGGAGTGGCAAGAGCCTAAGCTTGGGGATGCCCATGGCACCCCCAAGATAATCTAAGGACACCTAAAAGCCAAAGCTTGGGGATGCCCCGGAAGGCATCCCCTCTTTTCGTCTACTTCTATCGGTAACTTTACTTGGGGCTATATTTTTATTCACCACATGATATGTGTTTTGCTTGGAGCGTCTTGTATTATTTGAGTCTTTATTTGTTAGTTTACCACAATCATGCTTGCTGTACACACCTTTTGAGATATCCATACACTATTTGGAATTTTTTTGAATACTCTATGTGCTTCGCTTATATATTTTCAGTTATATAGTTTTGCTCTAGTACTTCACTTATATCTTTTAGAGAATGGTGGTGGATTTGTTTTATAGAAACTATTGATCTCTCATGCTTCACTTAGATTATTTTGAGAGTCTTAAATAGCATGGTAATTTTCTTAAATAATCCTAATATGCTAGGTATTCAAGATTAGTAAAAAAATTCCTAGGAGTGTTTTGAATACTAAGAGACGTTTGATGCTTGATGATTGTTTTGAGATATGGAGGTAATAATATCAAAGTCATGCTAGTTGAGTAGTTGTGAATTTGAGAACTGCTTGTGTTGAAGTTTGCAAGTCCCATAGCATGCACGTATGGTAAACATTGTGTAACAAATTTGAAACATGAAGTGTTATTTGATTGTCTTCCTTATGAGTGGCGGTCGGGGACGAGCGATGGTATTTTCCTACCAATCTATCCCCCTAGGAGCATGCGCGTAGTGCCGAGGTTTTTGATGACTTGTAGATTTTTGCAATAAGTATGTGAGTTCTTTATGACTTATGTTGAGTCCATGGATTATACACACTCTAACCATTCCATCATTGCTAGCCTCTTCGTACCGTGCATTGCCATTTCTCACATCGAGAGTTGGTGCAAACTTCGCTGGTGCATCCAAACCCCGTGATATGATATGCTCTATCACATATAAGATTTCTTATATCTTCCTCAAACAGCCATAATACCTACCTATTATGGCATTTCCATAGCCATTCCAAGATATATTGCCATGCAACTTTCCACCATTCCGTTCATCATGACACATTCATCATTGTCATATTGCTTAGCATGATCATGTAGTTGACATAGTATTTGTGGCAAAGCCACCGTTCATAATTCTTTCATACATGTCACTCTTGGTTCATTGCATATCACGGTACACCGCCGGAGGCATTCATATAGAGTCATCTTTTGTTCTAGCATCGATTTGTAATCATTGAGTTGTAAAAAATAGAAGTGTGATGATCATCATTTTCTAGAGTATTGTCCCAACTGAGGAAATAAATAAATAAAGGAGAAAGGCCATAAAAGAAAAAGAGAAAAAGGCCTAAATAATAAAAAAATGAGAGAAAAAGAGAGAAGGGACAATGTTACTATCCTTTGCCACACGTGTGCTTCAAAGTAGCACCATAACCTTCATGATAGAGAGTCTCTTGTTTTGTCACTTTCCTATACTAGTGGGAAATTTTCATTATAGAACTTAGCTTGTGTATTCCAACAATGGGCCTCCTCAAGTGCCCTAGGTCTTCGTGAGCAAGCAAGTTGGATGCACACCCACTTAGTTTCTTTTGTTGAGCTTTCATACATTTATAGCTGTAGTGCATCCATTGCGTGGCAATCCCTACTCCTTGCATTAACATCAATCGGTGGGCCTCTCCATAGCCCATTGATTAGCCTCGTTGATGTGAGACTTTCTCCCTTTTGTCTTCTCCACATAACCCCCATCATCATATTCTATTCCACCCATAGTGCTATGTCCATGGCTCGCGCTCATATATTGCGTGAAAGTTTATAGGTTTGAGATTGCTAAGGTATGAAACAATTGCTTGGCTTGTCATCGGGGTTGTGCATGATGAGGGCATTCTTTTGTGACGAAAATGGAGCATGACTAAACTATATGATTTTGTAGGGATGACCTTTCTTTGGCCATGTTATTTTGAGAACACATAATTGCTTAGTTAGTATGCTTGAAGTATTATTATTTTTATGTCAATATGAACTTTTATCTTGAATCTTTCGGATCTGAATATTCATACCACAATTAAGAAGAATTACATTAAACTATGCCAAGTAGCACTCCGCATCAAAAATTCTGTTTTTATCATTTACCTACTCGAGGATGAGCAGGAATTAAGCTTGGGGATGCTTGATACGTCTCCAACGTATATATAATTTTTGATTGCTCCATGCTACATTATCTACTGTTTTGGACATTATTGGGCTTTATTATCCACTTTTATATTATTTTTGGGACTAACCTATTAACCAGAGGCCCAGCCTAGAATTGCTGTTTTTTGCCTATTTTAGGGTTTCAAAGAAAAGGAATATCAAACGGAGTCCTAATGGAATGAAACCTTCGGGAACGTGATTTTCTCAACGAACAAGACCCAGGAGACTTGGACCCTACGTCAAGAAACAAGAGAGGAGGCCACGAGGTAGGGGGGCGCGCCTACCCCCCCAGGTGCTCCCTCCACCCTCGTGGGACCCCTGTTGCTCCACCGACGTACTCCTTCCTCCTATATATACCTATGTACCCCCAAACAATCAGATACGGAGCCAAAACCCTAATTCCACCACCATAACTTTCTGTATCCACAAGATTCCATCTTGGGGCCTGTTCCGGAGCTCCGCCGGAGGGGGCATCGATCACCGAGGGCTTCTACATCATCACCATAGCCCCTCCGATGAAGTGTGAGTAGTTCACCTCAGACCTACGGGTCCATAGTTATTAGCTAGATGGCTTCTTCTCTCTTTTTGGATCTCAATACAATGTTCTCCGCCTCTCTTGTGGAGATCTATTTGATGTAATCTTCTTTTTGAGGTGTGTTTGTTGAGACCGATGAATTGTGGGTTTATGATCAAGTCTATCAATGAACAATATTTGAATCTTCTATGAATTCTTTTATGTATGATTGGTTATCTTTGCAAGTCTCTTCGAATTATCAGTTTGGTTTGGCCTACTAGATTGATCTTTCTTGCAATGGGAGAAGTGCTTAGCTTTGGGTTCAATCTTGCGGTGTCCTTTCCCAGTGATAGTAGGGGCAGCAAGGCACGTATTGTATTGTTGCTATCGAGGATAACAAGATTGGGTTTTCATCATATTGCACGAGTTTATCCCTCTACATCATGTCATCTTGCTTAAGGCGTTACTCTGTTTTCATTAACTTAATACTCTAGATGCATGCTGGATAGCGGTTGATGAGTGGAGTAATAGTAGTAGATGCAGGCATGAGTCGGTCTACTTGTCTCGGACGTGATGCCTATATACATGATCATACCTAGATATTCTCATAACTATGCTCAATTCTGTCAATTGCTCAACAGTAATTCGTTCACCCACCGTAGAATACCTATGCTCTTAAGAGAAGCCACTAGTGAAACCTATGGCCCCCGGGTCTATCTTCATCATATTAATCTTCCAATACTTAGTTATTTCCTTTGCTTTTTTACTTTGCTTTTATTTTACTTTGCATCTTTATCATAAAAATACCAAAAAATATTATCTTATCATATCTACCAGATCTCACTCTCGTAAGTGGCCGTGTAGGATTGACAACCCCTTACCGCGTTGGTTGCGAGGATTTATTTGTTTTGTGCAGGTACGAGGGACTCACGCATATCCTCCTACTGGATTGATACCTTGGTTCTCAAAAAATGAGGGAAATACTTATGCTACTTTGCTGCATCATCCCTACCTCTTCGGGGAAAACCAACGCAGTGCTCAAGAGGTAGCATAGGACAAAAGATGTCATGCAAGTTCTTTTCCATAAGCATGTATGACTATATTCGGAATACATACCTACATTACATTGATGAACCGGAGCTAGTTCTGTGTCACCCTATGTTATAACTGTTGCATGAGGAATCGCATCCGACATAATTATCCATCATTGATCCATTGCCTACGAGCTTTTCACATATTGATCTTTGGTTAGTTATTTTTCTGTTGCCACTATTACGATTGCTACAAAAACTGCTACTGTTACTTTTGCCACTGTTACCGTTACTTCCATACTACTTTGCCACTAAATACTTTGCTGCAGATATTAAGTCTTTCAGGTGTAGTTGAATTGACAACTCAACTGCTAATACTTGAGAATATTCTTTAGCTCCCCTTGTGTCGAATCAATAAATTTGGGTTGAATACTCTACCCTCAAAAACTGTTGTGATCCCCTATACTTGTGGGTTATCACCCCTTTCGAAGCTTTGTATGGAAGGAGGTGCAGGACACCATTGATGTG
Organism: Triticum aestivum; assembly: GCF_018294505.1. Lineage (NCBI taxonomy): Eukaryota > Viridiplantae > Streptophyta > Magnoliopsida > Poales > Poaceae > Triticum > Triticum aestivum. The sequence goes on along the minus strand of NC_057797.1, from coordinate 111,637,574 downwards.
GGATGAAGTTGGAGACCGACAATTGTTTGGGCTAGATTTAATCAGCGAGTCTGAGGAGAAGGTCAAGTTGATTCATGATAGGCTCAAGGTAGCTCAGTCCAGGCAGAAGAGTTATGCCGATACTAAACGCAAGGAGGTTGCCCATGAAATCGGAGACAGAGCATATCTTTGTGTGTCACCACTTCTAGGAGTTAAACGATTTGGACTCAAAGCAAAGTTAGCACCACGATTGGTAGAACCATACTGAGTTTTGGAACGTATGGGTGAAGTTTCCTACAAGTTGGAGTTACCCGAAGGTTTGTCAGGAGTCCATGATGTGTTTCACATATCCCAGATGAAGAAGTGCCATGCAGAGATGGACGATATTCCTCTAAGAGATACAGTGCCCCTGGAAGAAATTCAGTTGGAGAGTGACCTAACCTATGAGGAGAAACCCGTCAAGATTCTCGAGTTCGCCAACCGAGTTACATGAAGAAAGGTCATCAAGTCTTGCAAAGTTCAGTGGAGCCACCATACCGAGGAAGAAGCCACCTGGGAGCGAGAAGAAGATCTCTGGAAAGACCACCCACACCTTTTTTTCTAGCCAACTCTAATCTCGAGGGCGAGATTCATCTTAAGGGGGTTAGATTTGCACCATCCCAATTTTCAATTTGGATGTTATTCATTAGGTCATCATATGCATCCATAATTTGTGCATTTTTTGAATTTGTTTTATTTGGAATTTTGATCCTAGGAACCTTAAGCAACTCAAGGACCAATTGAGAGAGTTGGAGGTTTTCACAAAAATCCATTTTTGAATTTTTCAAAATTGGCAAATTGGATCAAAGTGGTTTTATTCGAAATTATTTTTCCAATTATTTAAAATAAATAAATAATGAGAGAAGATAATATGACTTCTTTAAAACAGCTAGGAAGTATTGGAAATTTAATTTTGAATAGAAATCTATTTATTTGCAATTTTATTCGGTTGCATTTTATTTACATTTTTAAAAATTGCATTTAGTCCAGAAAAATGTTCACATTGTCCCAAATATTAGGAGGGGATGGTGAAAATTGTTTCTGGAATTTTATTTTATTTTATTCGGATTTTTTTTCTCTTCACGACATTATTTAAAAATAAGTTTTCTTCGGACCGGCTGGGCCGAAGCCAAGTCGGCCCAGCAGCGCCGCCGCCTCGCCCATCCCACGCCCGAGCCAGACTCCTCCCGGAGTCCGACGTCGCCACCGCCTCCGGCCGCCCCTCCTCCAAGCCAGCACCCCCTTCGCCTTTAAAAGGTAAGGTCGCCGCCCCCTCTCCCCTCAAGCCGCGCCGCCTCCCGCCACCTGTCGAGCCCCGCGTCCTCGTAGCCGCCACCCGTTGCCGCTGCTACCGTCGCCCACCATTGCTGTCGTCCTGCGCCGCCTCATCGGAGCCCGCCGTGGACCGGTATAAACCGAACCCCGATCTAGTTTTTTTCGGTTTTCTTTTAGACCGGTTTATTTTTTTACTTAGTTTATTTAGCGAACATTCATCCGTTAGTCTACGGTAGTGAACCGTTTTCGTTTGTTAGGTTTCTGTAGCGAACGTTCGTTCGTTAGATTTTTCTTTTTCTGTTAAATTTCGGCCAGGGACCTGTATGTAATTATTTTCTTCGTAGTTTAGTCCCTAATCTTTAAACCCTCTCAAGTTTTTGCTCGTTTATCCAAATCCAACGAAACCAATGCCAAATTCTTCATTACGATCCCCTCTGTTCAGATAATCAACTTAAACATGTTTTTGAAAGTTTAAATTTTGGTTTCAAACAGATTTGAATTTGAACTTCTTTTGATCGTATCTTGAGTTTCGTATCGCTGATTTGATTGATTATTTTTTGCAAATCGAAGCTCTTCACTTGCACTTTCTGTTTAGATCTTTTATCTGGTTTTCTATTTTTTCATCTTATGCTTGAGTGCATATTTATGCTATTGTTTGTTTACAATAGAGTATCCGGAGTGCGAAGCTTGCTACTACGAATCTCTAAGGTTTTCCGATCGTCAGCAAGGCAAGTTACGCTTTGATCATATCCCTTTATTACCCTGTTTTTATGCATTCGACCCTCAAACATTGCATGAGTAGGATTGGGAACATGTGGTTGTTGTTAATTAGTTGATGAGGTAGGAACCTATTATCCTTTTATCAACCCCGGGAATATACGTTATGCTCATATTGCTTTGCTATGCTCATAGACAGGGATTGGTATGTGTGATTCATGAAAGTTGCGAGAGTAATAACTAAGGGAAACTTAAGGTGGCTACTTTAATACACGTATGGGTGGATTGGTTGCAGGCACCTGGAGCAATCCAGTGTTGCCCTAGGATATCCCGGAGTACCCGTGTGATCATCCTATGGAATGCCACCCAGGCTCAAATGGATCATAATATTATTCAAGCTAGAAACTTCCGTGTGCAGCCATAATCCATTATGGGCTCTGGCATAGTTGAGTAAGTTGTGTGACCTCTTTCAGTGGTACGCTAGCAGATGTAGGGGAAAGTAGGTGGTACTGTCTACCCAGAGTAAAGAGTTAATGCTTTAGAAAGACTATGTCTCGATCTTCTGATCATGGATGCGGTCGAGTCTTGTGGGGAAAAGTGCGCAAACCTCTGCAGAGTGTACAAACAAATCATGATTCATCTTGTCCCCGGTTATGGACATCTGAGTATCTGGTATTTGAATTATTGATTTGATCTCACCATTTTAATTAATGAATTTGTTGGGTTATTAATATCCTTTTGGGAATTGAGTTGGGGGGACTTTCTCGATAATGGCATAAACTTGGTAGTTAAATAAAAGCTATTCCTTTTGTCGTAGGAAAAAAAATTAGCTTTATGCAAATATTAAACTTAGAGCCTCCAACGGCCAAATATGCATGTAGTGATAGTTTTTATTCCATCATTATTCTCTGTAGTGTGATCTTGCCAGCATATTCCATGGTCTGACCTACACGTGTGCAATGTATCATGTTGTAGAATTTTTGGACGAAGAGTAAGGTGCGATAGGTCGTTGTCATGCACTCAGTTTTGCCGTGGAGTCGGATGGACTCATTTATCTTCGATGCTTCCGCCAGTTATTTAGATGGCCTTCAGCCATATTATTGTAATAATTACTCTTTTCGAGACATTTGATGTAATAAGTGTGTGATTGAACTCTGTTATAAATCCTCGAGTACTGTGTATGTCAGCAATACCAATCCAGGGATGACACTTAAGCACAGAGACTACGGTCCATTGGGATCGGGTCGCTACACCCGGTGGGATGATGGCCTCAAGAATACCGACAACAACCTAAGAAGGCGGCGCAATGACTGCCTCATTTGTATAATGTGGATTGCCTGGAAGGAGAAGAACCGACAAATATTTGAAGGCACAAGATTGACTGACATCGATGTGGCCCACCTCACCTTCGATGAGATCATGCAGCACGATCTGGTCTTTCGGCCAAGAGTGATCCAATTTCATGAGTAGTTAGCATGCGATACTCAGTGTGATCCTTTGGATCTTGGGGTTTCTGGCATGTCCCCTTTAAAACATGTCACACTATACATATTTTCCTCTTCTTAATAAAAATGCAGTGCTCCCGCTGGTTCCTCAATATCTAAGGTAGGATCAAGGAAGGTGACTCACTGGGTTTGATGTTCTATGCCCTCTGCCCTAGACGCTGATGTCGGACATCCAGTAGAGCAACAAGTCATGCGTAGGGATGGCACCCACATGGCATGGGTATGGATGGAGCCACCCCTTATTCCGCCCGTGAGCTTACCCATCACCCTTACCCATACCCACCAACGACCACATTTTTCCCATACCCGTTACCCGTAGGTATAATTAACCGTGTTTCTCAAACATCAATTTGAACAACTCATAGTTCTAAACAACAACATATACTAATAACGTCCAACAATAAATTATAACAACAACACATACTTATAAACAATAACACATTTAATAAACATCATTTTCTCGTAAACAACAACACTTCAAAACATCATCACATTGTCATACATTTTTATGCCTGAGTAATATATGGCAGTGTGGGTCTCTCCCACTGAGGGAGTCCTAGACTAAGGGGTCCTCGAACGTCCGGCCTGATATCCATGGGCCGAACTGATGGGCTGTGAAAATCGAAGACCATACTCGTGTCCGGATTGGACTCTACTTGGCATGGAAGGCAAGCTTGGCGACCAAAGATTCCTTCTTATGTAACCGACTCCATGTAAACCCTAGATCCCTTTGGTGTCTATATAAACCGAAGGGGATAGTCCAGAAAGGACACCACATATACTCATTACCATACCCATATAGGCTATACTTCTAGGGTTTAGCCACTATGATCTCGTGGTAGATCCACTCTTGTAACACTCATATTCATCAATATCAATCAAGCAGGATGTAGGGTTTTACCTCCATAGAGAGGGTACGAACCTGGGTAAACATTGTGTCCCCCGTCTCTTGTTACCATTGATCCTAGACGCACAGTTCGGGACCCCCTACCGGAGATCTGCCGGTTTTGACACCGACATTGGTGCTTTCATTGAGAGTACCACTGTGCCGTCGGCAGAAGGCTCGATGGCCATTTCGATCGTCAATAATGACGCTGTCCAAGGAGGAACCTTCCTCCCCGAACAGATCTTCGTATTCAGTGGCTTCGTACTGCGGGCCAACTCGCTTGGCCATCTGTAGCAGATCGACAGCTACGCCCCGGCCATCAGGTCAGATTCGAGAGCTTAAATTACGCCGCGGACATCCGTGAAGATTTGATCTTCGACGGATTCGAGACCACGGCAGCCGCTCCCTATTGCCTCGATGAACATGGCTTAGACCTATCATCGGGCAGCACCCTAGAGATAGCTCCTGCAGCAGCTCCGGCTTCAAATCCGGAGCAGATCAAATCACCCAAAGATGGGAAGCTTGACTCCATCACAGGGGCTACCAATTCCGTGGTGTTGGAGCCGCACGCCGATTCCACTTCATATGGTATCCACATCAACGAAACCCCGGACCCGCCTCTGACGTCGAACTCTGAACCCTGCGAGCCCGCATATACTGAAGTCGATCGGTTATCGATCTTCAAGTTCAGCGCCACAGATGTCTTCCAACACGCGCTCATGGGTGACATACTAAACCTGCTAAAAAACCTATCCCTGGCAAATGACCCATCGCTGAACTATGTTCGGTTTGAACTTTCTGTGGACGATGGAGAATTTTGTTTCCCACCCGCCGCCCACTTCGTAGCCACTGTTGAAGACCTAACCAACATGCCCGACCCTTGCCCTGAAGACATCAATGGTTTGGACGATGATGAGGGGCAAGGCCAGAGCTTATTACCCGTTCGATACGGGAAGACCACTTCCTGGTATGACATGTGTATGAAAGACACACCTTACGGCGCTCTCAAATATGACAAGAAGGATCCGATCGAGCATAAACCGCCTAGTACACAGCCCAGAAACCGGCACCCTAGGCTACATCGCCCAAGAGAAAACACTGCCAACACCAGAGAAGACGACACACCGGACAACAAAGGCCCTGCTGAGGTAAAATCCGAGCAGGATGAATAGGAAGGTGGGTAGGACAGCTTTGATGAACAGACCACATATGGGGACTCGGAGGACAACAATTCTCTCCCACCCTCCGAGGAAGAGGAGATCCTCGGTGACGAAGACTTTATCATGCCCAAGGAACCTCTCGAGCAGGAGCGCTTTAAACGCCAGCTTATAGCCACTGCAAGGAGCCTAAGAAAGAAGCAGTTGTAGCTTCGAGCAAGCCAAGATTTTCTCAATGATAGATGGACCGAGGTCTTGGCCGCCGAAGAACACAGCCTTAGCAGCCCAGTTAAAAGCCACCCAAATAATAGGTGGCTCCCTGAATACGATGGCAGGGCGATGGAGCCCATACCACCATCGAATAATGCGGTGGGCCGACCACAATTCAGTCCAGTCAAAGCAGCAGCCCAAGTAGAGCACCATACCAACCCATCCGGCCGTCAAAACAAAACAGCTTGGAGGAATACCCACGATATCAACCAATACACTAAGGGTAGAGCAGGACATACACGATCGACATATAGATCATGAAGATATATCCCGACCGAGGATGATGGTCGCCTATTCGGACGCTATAAAGCCGACCATGCCCAGGCCATACACCATAAGAGAAATCCGCCGGAGGTGGTTCATAGTGTGGCCCAACATAGAGGAGCCTCACACCCTCTCTGCTTCACTAACAAAGTAATGGAGCACGAATTCCTAGACGCATTTAAACCCATCAACATTGAATCATATGATGGAACAACATATCCCGCGGTATGGATCGAGGATTACCTCCTTCATATTCATATGGCCCGTGGAGACGACCTCCATGCCATTAAATACCTACCTCTCAAGCTTAAAGGGCCAGCTCGATACTGGCTAAACAGTTTGCCAGAAAATTCCATCGGCAACTGGGAAGATTTGGAAGACGCCTTTTGAGGCAATTTCTAGGGAACATATGTCCGGCCATTATACGTGGATGACTTAAGTCACATTGTCCAAGAGCCCGGCAAGTCAGCCAGGGATCTCTGGACCAGGTTCCTAGTCAAAAAGAACCAAATTGTCGACTGTCCGGACACAAAAGCCCTTGTGGCCTTCAGACACGGCGTCCGGGACGAGTGGCTAGCGCGTCACCCCGGCCAAGAAGGACCCAAATCCATTGCAGCACTTACCGCTCTAATGACCCGCTTCTGCGCGGGAGAAGACAACTGGCTGGCTCGTAAAAGCAACGACGCCAGCAGCCGGGCACCTCCAAAATCCAAGATGGCAACGGCAAGCCACGACAAACCGAACACAACAGTCACAGTAATATACGTGACACAGCGGTGAATGCCGGATTTCAAAATCCGAAGCCTGGTCAACGGAAGAAGCCACTAAAGGCAAACCAGGATGGACCATCCACCCTCGACAGGATATTGGACCGACGTTGTCAGATTCACGGTCAACCTGATATGCCAGCTAATCATACCAACCGAAACTGTTAGGTCTTCAAGCAAGCAGGCAAGCTCAACGCTGATCACAAGGGGAGGAGGCCACCAGGCGATAAAGATGACGGATTGGTGCGCCAGCAGAACACCAGGGGCCAGAAACAGTTTCCCTCCGATGTTCGACTACTCCGGGAACACGAATAGCAGTCCGTCTTCCACCACCCATGTACTGTACTGGCAAAATTTGCACCACGCGCACATCACTAAGCACTCAAGATACCATGGGCATCACCGGAAGCATAATACGGACAACCCTGCAAGCATTCCCATAACGTTTTCTATCTGCTTACTTTATTTTTCTGTATCATCCCTAAATAACATGTGACCAGCCGGACAACATCTACAACGGACTCTATCGGAGTCTGGATCTGTACGCTCACCTAAGGGGCTACTTCCTTTAAGGATTCCCCTCCCCAAGGACGGGTGACGCAGACGTGCAACGGGACGTCCAAAATAATATTTTGTGGACCATAGTCTTTATTTTCGAGCCCGTAATATGCCATTTTTCCTTTGATCCCAACTCCGAGCATGTCAAATAGCCAGGTTCACGGTTCCTTTTTATTATTATTATATATATACATAAATTTACCATTGGCACATCGCTCTGTTCTTAGTAAGTCTCATCCGAACCAATCTTTTATACTCTTTCAACAGTAGGTACGGCCTTAACGGCTGCTCTGCAGATACACCTCGGCATACTCTGCCAGGGGCTCGGCATGGGAACGAATGAGCTGCCAGTAAAAGTCCGAACAGCTCTATAGCGTACTTTGGCGTCGCAAGTTTGGCCTTATATGCATCAGCTCCGAATCATTGTCTTAGGTCAATAGTTGGGTTGCCCGGCTCTTGTGTTTGCTACCCTACGTTCTGCCCTATCGGCTAGGGTAGTAAAGGGAGAACTACTGTGATTGTGCCCTGGCCTAGACCGGATGAGCACCTCAGTAGAGAAAGCCGAAAACTGACTGTCATGATGTGGCGGGAGCTGGTCAACCACTTGACGACTTGTTGAAATCCTTAGTGATTCTCCGTGTAACATGAAGGATCTTTTTCAGATCAGATATGCAAGGCACCACACGCCGCATACACACCAGGGGCTATGTCGTAGTCCCACCATAAAACTCCTATGGTTAAGTGAAAGTGTTAACGCCTTATAGTCTGATTGCCTGGTTCACCGCAATATCACCTCCTTCATGGACCAAGACGTTTGATAAAGAGTGATTAAATGCTTTGCCGAACACCCCCGTACTTCCTACAAGGGGCTGAAGCCGATGACTGGAAAACTTTCAGATTATATTAAAACAACCGCAAAGGAGGAATTCAAGCTTTCGAGAAAAACATAAATAGATTAACCATAAAGTTGTCTTTTACAATCATCATACACCTCAGTCGAACATTATGTTTTTTGAGCATTGACCCTCTATCAAGCGGGCAGCCTCCAAGACATCTTCAAAATAGCTCTCCGGTTCTGGACGGTCCCTGCCTCCAGGCGAACCCTTCGTGACGACGTCGATGGCCTTCATCTTTCCCCAGAATGTCTTGGCTCGGGCAAGGGCCATCCATGCACCTTAAATGCACGTCGATCGCTTCACATCATCGATTCGCGGCACCACATCGACGAGCTTCTGCACCAAACCAAAATAGCTACTCGGCACGGGCTCAGTTGGCCATAGCCGGATTATAACATCCTTCATGGCAGCGCCAGATACCCTATGAAGTTCGGCCCATTGGGACATCTGTTCATTAAGCAGCAGTGGGCGCTTAGACGCACCGAACTATGACCAAAAAAGCTTCTCTGTTGCATATCCAGCTCGTGCTTGGTAATACCGCGTCGCATCAGAAGAACTCTTCGGCAAGTCCAAATACTCGTCCGGAGAACTCCACACTTGGTTCAGCTGAGCATAGTCTGGGTCGCCGAACTTAGTCTGTAGCAGAAAAGGCTTTCCAACCACTATCTCTTTCATCTGCCGAACCTCCTCACGGAGTGCTCTGGACTCTGATCACGCTTCTCTTGCCTCCTATCGGGCCTTGTCCAGTTCAGCCGTTAAGGCTTCATTCTCCTTTTCAAGGACTTCACAGCGGCCAGTAGCATTCTCCAAAGTGAGTGTCATCAGGGATACCTTCTCCTCGCCCTGGCATCATGCAGCTTGTTCGGCCTTCAGTTCAATCGATGCCTCTTTAGCAGCAGCATCACTAAGCCGGACCCGCTCCTTGGCCCGGACTAGCTCCGCCCGAAGGGCCTCAACGGCGGCAGCACCATCTGCATTTCATGCGCATTTCATATAAAGCTCTTTCCTGCGTCAAGCACACGGGTGTAAAGAATGTTCGAAATACATACCTTGCGAGTCGTCAAGACGCCTGTTGATCAATGCAATGTCATCCTCCGCAATATCCAGCTTTTGCTGGAGTTCGGCCACTTCCGTATTTCGGGCAGCCACAGGAGGGGCAGCAGCCTATATTTCAAATTAAACCAAGGTTAATACCTCAGCATATCTCTTTGATCCTCCGATCGCTTCCTTCGGAAGACAATCCGAGTCTTAGGGGCTACTACATATACAACAGGTGCATTCTGTCAATAAAATTTAATTGACAAAACTACATCACAAACCTCAAAATTGCGTAGAAGGCTTGTAAAAGCCTCGTTCAATCCACACTTTGCGGATAGAATCCTTTTAACCACCATAGCCATCAAAGTACGGTGCTCTTCTAAAAGGGATGCTCGTCGTAGCAAGTCCATCAGCGGCTCCGGCACCCTTGGGTCTTCGGAAACCGCCACCAAAGTACGGCCTTCCCGTGAAGGATCCCGCCTACTTACCTCCATAATCGTCAGCTGGTACGGTGTTGGAACTAGCATCCTCGTCAGCACGTCGGTCGCAGGGCCTTCGGGAAGAGGCGCCGGACACCAGATCAGCACCACTTTCTTTATCCAGTCCTGTACAGGGACGAATTGTTCAATATCTTGTTAAGAGATACCTGAATGGAAGGTGCTTGGATACCAAATACTTACCGAAGTGTCCGGATGATTGCAGTCAAGGCCAACGTCTTCGGTGGTGTCCGGCCATTGCTCTTGTTCCCCGAAATATAATTTCCACATTCCTTCGTGCGTAGCGCCGAAGAAGTGTTGTAGGGTCCGCCGCCCTTCTGGGTTAAACTCCCACATACGAAGAGGCCGCCGCTGACATGGAAGGATCCAGCGGACTAGCATTATTTGAACGACGTTCACAAGATTGACGTCATTCTCAATAAGGCTTCGGATGCGACTTTGCAGAGTCTGCACTTCATTGACGGATCCCCAACCCAATCCCTTATTGACCCATGAAGCAAGCTGAACTGGAGGGCCGGGTCAGAACGCGGGTGTAGCCGCCCACTTGGAGCTCTGCGGCTCGTGACATAAAACCACCCCTGCTACCACAGGTCTGAAGATTTGGCGAAAGATCCTTCGGGCCAAACCGCGCCGGCCAGTTTGCCTATTATGACGCTGCTGCACTCTGCCTGCTCCTCCTCTGCCAGCCTGCGGCCTCACATCAAAGGTCTTGAGCCACAAACTGAAGTGTGGAGGAGTCCGGAGTAAGGCCTCACATGTGACGATAAATGTCGAGATGAGGAGAATAGAGTCTGGGGTCAGATCGTGAAAATCTAGCCCATAGTAGAACATGAGCCTCGGATGAAGGGGTTAAGTGTGAACCCTAGCCCATGAAGGAAGTGAGACACAAATACAACCCTCTCATCTGATCTGGGAGTCGGTATGACCTTCCCTTGTGCCAGAAGCCGATGAAATATTTCCGAGGTCAGGTACCTCGCTACACGAAGCTCCGCAATGTCCTCCTCTGTGACAGAAGAAGCCACCCACCGGCCCTGACGATTGGATCCGAACATGACTAAGGCTGGTGGTGATTGGAACTCGAGGGTTGGAACTTGGGGTGGCTGGGGTTGAGGACGGAGCAAGCGCAAGGGAAGAAGAAGAGACAGGCTCTCTATAAAAAGGCCCCGGATATTGGGCGTCTCTCCCAGGGTCTCTAAACTTACCTATCTCCAAGGAGTTGTACCCAGGGACGGTTGGGTTACCCACGCCTGCATTAATAAAAATCCTATAAAAATAAAGGGACACGATCTCTGCCCTGATGAGACATGCCAGTAAAACCGCACCCCGAGACGTGGGGCGGCTCGCTAGCTGACGGTTGGAAATAGCAACCGGGCAGGCATGATATCATGTCATGAACAGTTATCAACAAGTTGGGCTCATGAGTTATTATATTCTCTACCATTATATACACAGGTCCGGATATATTTCCTTCGTCTGAAGACTGTTTTGGAGTTTAGAAGGAGGGAACCCGCCTTGCAATGCCGAAGACAAATCTCCGCGCAGGACTCCTCGTCATTGAAGCCAGGTTCAGGGGCTACTGAGGGAGTCCTAGACTAAGGGGTCCTCGGACGTCCGGCCTGATATCGATGGGCTAGACTGATGGGCTATGAAGATCGAAGACCATACTCGTGTCCGGATTGGACTCTACTAGGCGTGGAAGGCAAAGCTTGGCGACCGAAGATTCCTTCTTATGTAACCAACTCCATGTAAACCCTAGATCCCTTCGGTGTTTATATAAACTGAAGGGGATAGTCCGGAAAGGACACCACATATACTCATTACCATACCCATATAGGCTAGACTTCTAGGGTTTAGCCACTATGATCTCATGGTAGATCCACTCTTGTAACAATCATATTCATCAATATCAATCAAGCAGGACATAGGGTTTTACCTCCACATAGAGGGCCTGAACCTGGGTAAACATTGTGTCCCCCGTGTCCTGTTACCATCGATCCTAGACGCACAGTTCGGGACCCCCTACCCGAGATCCGCCGGTTTTGACACCGACACCCACTGTCTTTCAATGTTGAGTCCACAAATTTATGACAAAGTGTAGATTGTAGAGATAATTTCGAGTTCACATAGATTTTATATGGGCACATGGGTATGTGGTTATGGGTTATACGAAGGAAATATGCCCTAGAGGCAGTAATAAAGTTGTTATTTATATTTCATGATAAATGTTTATTATTCATGCTAGAATTGTATTAACTAGAATTTAGTACATGTGTGAATACATAGAAAAAACAGAGTGTCCGTATTATGCCTCTACTTGACTAGCTCGTTAATCAAAGATGGTTAAGTTTCCTGACCGTAGACATGTGTTGTCATTTGATGAACAGGATCACAACATTAGAAAATGATGTGATGGACAAGAACCATCAGTTAGCTTGGCATTATGATCATTTAGTTTTACTGCTATTGCTTTCTTCATGACTTATACATATTCCTCTGACTATGAGATTATGCAACTCCCGAATACCGGAGGAACACCTTATGTGCTATCAAACATCACAATGTAACTAGGTAATTATTGTTGGGGACATAGTATTTAAAAAAATTGCCTACGATCACGCAAGATCTATCTAGGAGAAGCATAGCAACGAGAGGGGAGAGTGTGTCCATGTACCCTCGTAGATCAAAAGCGGAAGCATTTAGTAACACGGTTGATATAGTCGAACGTCTTCACGATCCAACCGACCAAGTACGAATGCACAGCACTGATACGTCTCCAATGTATCTATAATTTTGATTCTTTCATGCTATTATATTATCTGTTTTGGATGTTTATGGGCTTTATTATACACTTTTATATTATTTTTGGGACTAACCTATTAACCTAGAGCCCAATGCCAGTTTCTGTTTTTTCCTTTTTTTAAGTATCGCAGGAAAGGAAAATCAAATGGAGTCCAATTGACCTGAAACTTCACGGAGATCATTTTTGGACCAGAAGAAGCCCACGGAGTACTGGAGGTGGGCCAGAAGAGCCCCGAGGCCACCACGAGGATGGGGCGCACCCTACCCCCTGGGCCCCTCGTGGCTCCCCTGAGCGACTTCTTTCGCCTATATATGTCCATATACCCTAAAAACATCGGAGAGCAGAATAGATCGGGAGTTCCGCCGCCAGAAGCCTCCATAGCCACCGAAAACCAATCTAGACCCGTTCCGGCACCCTGCCAGAGGGGGGGGGGAATCCCTCTCCGGTGGCCATCTTCATCATCCTGGTGCTCTCCATGACGAGGAGGGAGTAGTTCTCCCTCGGGGCTAAGGGTATGTACCAGTAGCTATGTGTTTGATCTCTCTCTCTCTCTCTCTCTCTCTCGTGTTCTTGAGATGGTACGATCTTGATGTATCATGAGCTTTGCTATTATAGTTGGATCTTATGATGTTTCTCCCCCTCTACTCTCTTGTGATGAATTGAGTTTTCCCTTTGAAGTTATCTTATCGGATTGAGCCTTTAAGGATTTGAGAACACTTGATGTATGTCTTGCATGTGCTTATCTGTGGTGACAATGGGATATCACGTGATCCACTTGATGTATGTTTTGGTGATCAACTTGCGAGTTCCGTGACCTCATGAACTTATGCATAGGGGTTGGCACACATTTTCGTCTTGACTCTCCGGTAGAAACTTTGGGGCACTCTTTGAAGTTCTTTGTGTTGGTTGAATAGATGAATCTGAGATTGTGTGATGCATATCGTATAATCATACCCACGGATACTTGAGGTGACATTGGAGTATCTAGGTGACATTAGGGTTTTGGTTGATTTGTGTCTTAAGGTGTTATTCTAGTACGAACTCTATAATAGATTGAACGGAAAGAATAGCTTTGTGTTATTTTACTTTGGACTCTTGAGTAGATCGATCAGAAAGGATAACTTTGAGGTGGTTTCGTACCCTACCATAATCTCTTCGTTTGTTCTCCGCTATTAGTGACTTTGGAGTGACTCTCTGTTGCTTGTTGAGGGATAGTTATATCATCCAATTATGTTATTATTGTTGAGAGAACTTGCACTAGTGAAAGTATGAACCCTATGCCTTGTTTCAACGCATTGCAATACCGTTTGTGCTCACTTTTATCATTAGTTACCTTGCTGTTTTTATATTTTCAGATTACAAAAACCTTTATCTACCATCCATATTGCACTTGTATCACCATCTCTTCGCTTAACTAGTGCGCCTACACAATTTACCATTGTATTGGGTGTGTTGGGGACACAAGAGACTCTTTGTTATTTGGTTGCAGGGTTGTTTGAGAGAGAACATCTTCATCCTACGCCTCCCATGGATTGATAAACCTTAGGTCATCCACTTGAGGGAAATTTGCTACTGTCCTACAAACCTCTGCACTTGGAGGCCCAACAACGTGTACAAGAAGAAGGTTGTGTAGTAGACATCAGGCACCTCCGTGATCTGCAAACGTTCAGCTCGATGACGTCCCTCGAACTCTAGATCCAGCCGAGGCCGAGGGAGAGTTTTGTCAGCATGATGGTGTGGTGGCGGTGATGATGAAGTTACCGACGTAGGGCTTCGCTTAAGCACTACGACAATATGACCGAGGTGGAAAATTGTGGACGGGGCACCACACACGGCTAAAGATCAACTTGTGTGTCTACGGAGTGCCCCCTTCCCCCGTATATAAAGGAGGGGAGGAGGAGGAGGGCCGGCCACAAGGGGCGTGCCCGAGGAGGGATTCCTACTCCTAGTAGGAGTAGGTTTCCCCCCTTTCCTAGTCCAAGAAGGAGAAGAAGGGAAAGAGGAGAGAAGAGAAGGAAGGAGGGGGGCGCTAAGCACTGCGTTGGTTTTCCCTTGAAGAGGAAAGGGTGATGCAGTAAAGCAGCGTAAGTATTTCCCTCAGTTTTTGAGAACCAAGGTATCAATCCAGTAGGAGACCATGAGTGAGTCACCTCGTACCTACACAAAAAAATAAGAACCTCGCAACCAACGCGATAAAGGGGTTGTCAATCCCTTCACGGCCACTTGCAAGAGTGAGATCTGATAGAGATAATAATAATAAGATAAATATGTTTGGTATTTTTATGATATAGATTGAAAGTAAAGATTGCAAAATAAAATAGATTGGAAACTTGCATGATGGAAAATAGACCCGGGGGCCATAGGTTTCACTAGTGGCTTCTCTTAAGATAGCATAAGTATTACAGTGGGTAAACAAATTACTGTCGAGCAATTGATAGAAAAGCAAATAATTATGAGAATATCTAGGCATGATCATGTATATAGGCATCATGTCCGCGACAAGTAGACCGAAACGATTCTGCATCTACTACTATTACTCCACACATCGACCGCTATCCAGCATGCATCTAGAGTATTAAGTTCATAAGAACAAAGTAACGCCTTAAGCAAGATGACATGATGTAGAGGGATAAACTCATGCAATATGATATAAACCCCATCTTTTTATCCTCGATGGCAACACTACAATACGTGTTGTTTCCCCTACTGTCACTGGTATCGAGCACCGCAAAATTGAACCCAAAGCTAAGCACTTCTCCCATTGCAAGAAAGATCAATCTAGTAGGCCAAACCAAACTGATAATTCGAAGAGACTTGCAAAGAAAAACCAATCATACATAAAAGAATTTAGAGAAGAATCAAATATTGTTCATAGATAATCTGGATCATAAACCCACAATTCATCGGATCTCGACAAACACACCATAAAAGAAGATTACATCGAATAGATCTCCTAGAGAATCGAGGAGAACTTTGTATTGAGATCCAAAGAGAGAGAAGAAGCCAGCTAGCTAGTAGCTATGGACCTGAAGGTCTGAAGTAAACTACTCACACATCACCGGAGAGGCCATGGAGTTGATGTAGAGGCTCTCCGTGATCAATGCCCCCTCCGACAAAGCTCTGGAAAAGGCCCCAAGATGGGATCTCTCGGGTACAGAAGGTTGCGGCGGTGGAATTAGGTTTTTGTGGTGCTCCTGGATGTTTGCGGGGTACGTGGACTTATATAGGAGGAAGAAGTAGGTCGGTGGAGCAACGAGGGGCCCACGATGGTGGAGGGCGCGCCCCCCTGCCTCGTGGCCACCTCGATTGTTTCTTGACGCCCACTCCAAGTCTCCTGGATCATGTTTGTTGAGAAAATCACGTTCCCGAAGGTTTCATTCCGTTTGGACTTCGTTTGATATTCCTTTTCTATGAAACACTGAAATAGGCAAAAAAACAGCAATTTGGGTTGGGCCTCCATTTAATAGGTTAGTCCCAAAAATGATATAGAAGTGTAAAATAAAGCCCATTAACATCCAAAACAGATAATATAATAGCATGGAGAAATAAAAAATTATAGATACGTTGGAGACGTATCAAGCATCCCCAAGCTTAATTCCTGCTCGTCCTCGCGTAGGTAAATGATAAAAAAGAATTTTTGATGTGGAATGCTTTCTAACATATTTCTCAATGTAATTTTTATTTATTGTGGCATGAATGTTCAGATCCGAAAGATTCAAGATAAAAGTTTAATATTGACATAAAAATAATAATACTTCAAGTATACTAACTAAGCAATCATGTCTTCTCAAAATAACATGGCCAAAGAAAGTTATCCCTACAAAATCATATAGTCTGGCTATGCTCTATCTTCACCACACGAAATATTTAAATCATGCACAACCCCGATGACAAGCCAAGAAATTGTTTCATACTTTTGATGTTCTCAAACTATTTCAATCTTCACGCAATATATGAGTGTGAGCCATGGATATAGCACTATATGTGGAATAGAATGGTGGTTGTGGAGAAGACAAAAAGGAGAAGATAGTCTCACATCGACTAGGCGTATCAATGTGCTATGGATATGCCCATCAATAGATATCAACGTGAGTGAGTAGGGATTGCCATGCAATGGATGCACTAGAGCTATAAGTGTATGAAAGCTCAACAAAAGAACTAAGTGGGTGTGCATCCAACTTGCTTGCTCATGAAGACCTAGGGCAATTTTGAGGAAGCCCATCATTGGAATATACAAGCCAAGTTCTATAATGTAAAATTCCCACTAGTATATAAAAGTGATAACATAAGAGACTCTCTATCATGAAGATCATGGTGCTACTTTGAAGCACAAGTGTGGAAAAAGGATAGTAACATTGCCTCTTCTCTCTTTTTCTCTCATTATTTTTTTATTTGGGTCTTATTTTTTTGGCCTCTTTCCTTTTTTTCTCTTTTTTTTCGTCCGGAGTCTCATCCCGACTTGTGGGGGAATCATAGTCTCCATCGTCCTTTCCTCACTGGGACAATGCTCTAATAATGATGATCATCACACTTCAATTTACTTACACCTCAAGAATTACAACTCAATACTTAGAACAAAATATGACTCTATGTGAATGCCTTCGGCGTTGTACTGGGATGTGCAATGATGCAATTGTGACATGTATGAAGAATTATGAACGGTGGCTTTGCCACAAATACGATGTCAACTACATGATCATGCAAGCAATATGACAATGATGAAGCGTGTCATAATAACGGAACGGTGGAAAGTTGCATGGCAATATATCTCGGAATGGCTATGGAAATGCCATAATAGTTAGGTATGGTGGCTGTTTTGAGGAAGGTATGTGGTGGGTTTATGGTACCGATGAAAGTTGTGCGATACTAGAGAGGCTAGCAATGGTGGAAGAGTGAGAGTGCGTATAATCCATGGACTCAACATTAGTAATAAAGAACTCACATACTTATTGCAAAAATATATTAGTTATCGAAACAAATTATTACGCGCATGCTCCTAGGGGGATAGATTGGTAGGAAAAGACCATCGCTCGTCCCCGACCGCCACTCATAAGGAAGACAATCAATAAATAAATCATGCTCCGACTTCATCACATAACGGTTCACCATACGTGCGTGCTACATGAATCACAAACTTCAACACAAGTATTTCTCAAATTCACAACTACTCAACTAGCATGACTCTAATATCACCATCTCCATATCTCAAAACAATTAT
The DNA here is from genome assembly GCF_018294505.1 of Triticum aestivum. Taxonomy (NCBI): domain Eukaryota; kingdom Viridiplantae; phylum Streptophyta; class Magnoliopsida; order Poales; family Poaceae; genus Triticum; species Triticum aestivum. Next base: position 111,619,708 of record NC_057797.1, on the reverse strand, counting down.
CAAGTATCAAACTTCTCATAGTATTCAATGCACTTCTATGAAAGTTTTTATATTATTCCTAAAAGAAAATTTCCATTTTATTCTAAAGAACTCTCAAAATAATATAAGTGAAGCATGAGAGATCAATTATTTCTATAAAATAAAACCGCCGTTGTGCTCTAAAAGATATAAGTGAAGCACTAGAGCAAAAACTATATAGCTCAAAAGATATAAGTGAAGCACATAGAGTATTCTAATAAATTTCAAATCATGTGTGTCTCTCTCAAAAGGGTGTGTATAGCAAGGATGATTGTGGTAAACTAAAAAGCAAAGACTCAAATCATACAAGACGCTCCAAGCAAAACACATATCATGTGGTGAATAAAAATATAGCTCCAAGTAAAGTTACCGATAGACGAAGATGAAAGAGGGGATGCCTTCCGGGGCATCCCCAAGATTAGGCTTTTTGGTGTCCTTGTATTTTACCTTGGGGTGCCATGGTCATCCCCAAGCTTAGGCTATTGCCACTCCTTGTTCCATAATCCATCAAATCTTTACCCAAAACTTGAAAACTTCACAACACAAAACTTAAATAGAAAATCTCGTGAGCTCCGTTAGCGAAAGAAAACAAAACACCACTTCAAGGTACTGTAATGAACTAATTCTTGATTTGTATGGTGTTAAACATACTTTATTCCAACCTCTCTATGGTTTATAAACTCTTTTACTAGCCATAGATTCATCAAAATAAGCAAACAACACACGAAAAACAGAATTTGTCAAAAACAGAACAGTATGTAGTAATCTGTAGCTAAAGCAAACTTATGGAACCCAAAAAATTCTAAAATAAATTGATGGACCTGAGTAATGTATCTATTAATCATCTGAAAAAATAATTAACTAAATAGCACTCTTAAATAAAAAATGGCAGCAATTCTCGTGAGCGCTAAAGTTTCTGTTTTTTACAGCAAGATCAAAAAGACTTTCCCCAAGTCTTCCCAACGGTTCTACTTGGTACAAACACTAATTAAACACAAAAAACACAACCAAAACAGAGGCTAGATAAATTATTTATTACTAAACAGGAGCAAAAAGTAAAGAATAAAATAAAATTGGGCTGCCTCCCAACAAGCGGTATCGTTTAACGCCCCTAGCTAGGCATAAAAGCAAGGATAGATCTAGGTATTGCCATCTTTGGTATGCAATCCATAAGTGTCTCTCATAATAGATTCATATAGTAATTTAACTTTATTTCTAGGGGAGTATTCCATGCCTTTCCTTAATGGAAATTGGAATTTAATATTCCCTTCCTTCATATCAATAATTGCACCAATCGTTCTAAGGAAAGGTCTACCAAGAATAATAGGACATGAAGGATTGCAATCTATATCAAGAACAATGAAATCTACGGGCACATAATTCCTAGTTGCAACAATAAGAACATCATTAATTCTTCCCATAGGTTTCTTAATGGTGGAATCTGCAAGATGCAATTTTAAAGAACAATCATCTAAATCACGGAAACCTAGAAAATCACACAAAGTTTTTGGAATCGTGGAGACACTAGCACCAAAATCACACAAAGCATAACACTCATGATCTTTAATTTTAATTTTATTGTAGGTTCCCACTCATCATAAAGTTTTCTAGGGATAGAAACTTCCAACTCAAGTTTTTCTTCATAAGGTTGCATCAAAGCATCAATGATATGTTTATTAAAGCTTTATTTTGACAATAAGCATGAGGAGAATTTAGCACGGATTGCAATAAGGAAATACAATCTATCAACTATCAATTAACATAATTAAATTCCTTGAAATCCAAGATAGTGGGTTCATTGTTATCTAAAGTTTTAACCTCTTCAATCCCACTTTTATCAATTTTAGCATTAAGATCTAAAAACTCCGAATCATTGGAACACCTTTTAACTAAAGTTGACTCATCTCTAGTCCCATAATTATCAAGATTCATATTGCAAAAAAAAGATTTAATAGGGGACACATCAATCACTTTTAGATCTTCATCCTTATTATCATGAAAACTAGAAGAACACGCTTTCACAAAGAAATCTTTCTTAGCACGCATCCTAGCGGTTCTTTCCTTGCACTCATCAATGGAAATTCTCATGGCTTTGAGAGACTCATTGATATCATGCTTAGGTGGAATAGATCTAAGTTTCAAAGAATCAACATCAAGAGAAATTCTATCCACGTTCCTAGCCAACTCATCAATCTTAAGCAATTTTTCTTCAATCAAAGTATTGATACTCTTTTGTGAAGTAATAAATTCTTTAATACTAGATTCAAAATCAGAGGGCATCTTATTATAATTTCCATAAGAATTGTTGTAGGAATTACCATAATTATTAGAGGAATTGCTAGGAAACGGCCTAGAATTAAAATTACCTCTATACGCGTTATTACCAAAATTGTTCCTACGAAAAAAATTCACATCCATAGATTCATTAGTATTCTCAATCAAAGTAGAAAAAGGCAAATCATTGGGATCAGTAGGAGCACTCTTATTAGCAAACAATTTCATAAGTTCATCCATCTTTCCACTCAACACATTAATCTCTTCAATTGCATGCACTTTTTTACTAGTAGATCTTTCAGTGTGCCATTGACAATAATTAACCATAATATTATCTAGGAGTTTGGTAGCTTCTCCTAAAGTGATTTCCATAAAAGTTCCTCCCGCGGCCGAATCTAAAAGATTCTAGAAGCAAAATTCAATCCGACATAAAATTTTTGTATAATCATCCATAAATTCAAACCATGTGTAGGGCAATTACGTATCATTAATTTCATCTCTCCCAAGATTGTGCAACATGTTCATGATCAAGTTGCTTAAAATTCATAATATCATTTCTAAGAGAGATGATCTTAGTGGGAGGAAAATACTTAGAGATAAATGCATCTTTGCACTTATTCCATGAATCAATACTATTTTTAGGCAAAGATGAAAACCAAGCTTTAGCACGATCTCTAAGCGAAAACGGAAATAGATTAAGTTTAACAATATCATTATCCACATCTTTCTTCTTTTGCATATCACACAAATCAACAAAGTTGTTTAGATGGGTAGCGACATCTTCACTAGGAAGGCCAGAAAACGGATATTTCATGACAAGATTCAGCAAAGCAATATTAATTTCACAAGATTCAGCATCGGTAAGAGGAGCAATCGGAGTGCTAATAAAGTCATTATTGTTGGTATTGGCAAAGTCACAGAATTTAGTATTTTCTTGAGCCATCATGACAGAAAGTAATCTAGCACACAAGCAAACAAGCAGAGAGAAAGCGAACGGAAAGAGAGGGCGAGAGGAAAAAAGTCGAATAAAATGGCAAGGGTGAAGTGGGGGAGAGGAAAACGAGAGGCAAATGGCAAATAATGTAATGTGGAGGATAAGAGTTGTGATGGATACTTGGTATGTCTTGACTTGGCGTAGATCTCCCCGGCAACGGCGCCAGAAATGGCTTGTTGACGGGAGATCAAATCTTGACTTGACTTGGTATAAGCCTCCCCGGCAACGGCGCCAGAAATCCTTCTTTCTTCCTCTTGAGCACTGCGTTGGTTTTCGCTTGAAGAGGAAAGGGTGATCACTACAAAAAAAGACACATCGTGACATTTTGGGCCGAACAAAAAAAAATTCTGTCATACATATGACACTTCTTTGACGATAATTGTGACAAAACCCGGTATCATCATAGATGTGGTGGGCTCCTACTTCTATGAAAAAAAATCATGACAGAAAATGGGCTTTTCGTCCTGGGCGGGCCGGAGACGCAGCTACATGACATTCTTTGGGCCGTCCATGATGGAAAAAACCATGGTAGAAGCTAGGGGGAGGAAAATTTCGGGGAGTTCCCGGTTACGGTGGGAGGTCGGGGCCGAGTGATGCGCGTTTCTCTTGTACACATACGCGCGTGTGTGCGAGGCATTGGCTCTAACTGAACCCGAGCGATTGCACTGCAGGCTACGCGTTACTGAACCCGAGCAATCGATCGATGGCTGTTAACTGAACCCGATCGAGCGATTCCTTCGCTACTGCTGCTAATTGAAGCCGATCGATGGGATGAACAGTGAGCGTTGCGAGGGGGTTGGATGAACAGTGAGTGGTGGCATTGCCTCTGGATGAATAGGACCCCGTGGTGTGGTGGAGGGCTGGATGAACAGTAGACGGTGGAGGGGTGCACGTGGAGGGATGGATGAACAGGACCCCATGGTGTGGAGGGCTGGATGAACAGTAGACGGTGGAGGGGTGCCCGTGGAGGGGTGGTTGAATAGGACCCCGTGGTGTGGAGGGCTGGGTGAACAGTAGACGGTGGAGGGGTGGTTGAACAGTAGCCGGTGGAGTAGCGCGCGGTGGACGCTGGATGAACAGGAGCCCGTGGAGGCTGGATGAACAGGAGCCTGTGGAGGCTGGATGGACAGGAGCCCGTGGAGGCTGGAGGAGGTCGACGGTGGAGATGAACAGTATCCCGTGGGGTCCCGTTTTGCGGTACGCCACACCCCTCTCGATGAACAGGACCCCCGTTTCGACCGTAGCGCTCCAACACAAGTCCGTTTCGTCCATTTTGCGGTACGCCACACCCCTCCCGATCAATAGGACCCCCGTTTCGACAGTAGGAGGTCCGTTTCCTCCGTTTTGCGGTATGCCAGACCCCTCCCGATGAATAGGATCCCGTTTCGAACATGGCCGGTCGAACCCAAGGCCGTTTCCTCCGTTTTGCGGTATGCCAGGCCTCGTTTCCATCGCCTGTTCCGTCCAAGCCCCCCCCCCCGATGAACACGACCACGCATTCCATTCCGACCCAGCCGGTTGGCTCCCACGCGTTCCGTTGCCTCCCCATGAACACGACGCATTCCGTTGCCTCCCCATGAACATGACAACGACGTTGTTTCTCCGTTCCGACCCAACTATGTACACGAGCCCTAGCCGTACGTATGCGCGAGTAGGCGTTTGAGACCCCGCCCGTATGTACATATATGTGGCCGTATTTTCTTTCTTGCACCCTGGCCGTTGTACGTATGTGTACATGCTACGTGCGCGCCTCTACTACGACACGTGCGCGCCTCTACATCGACTAGTATGTACGTACACGTTCGCGACCAGAATGACTACGCTACGTACGCTTTGACCAGGTGGGTCCCGACTGTCAGGCACTTCCTTTCCTGCGAAGATGTAGCTGGTGGGTCCCAGCAGTCAGGGGGCGAATCATTTTTTTTTCCCGGACGCACTTCCTTGCATGCGAAGATGTAGCTGGTGGGTCCCAGCAGTCGGGGGCCTGGTGGGTCCCAGCAGTCAGGGGGTCGAATCGTTTTTTTTCAGATGCACTTCCTTGCCTGTGAAGATGTAGCTCGTGGGTCCTAGCAGTCAGGGGGCGAACCATTTTTTTTGCAAAATATGGTGGCCCGTCCGGTGGGTCCCCGCTGTCAGGTGGAGGAATAATCATTTTGCGCGTAATAAGGAGGCACTTCCTTGCGGCTGCCGTGGACCCAGCTGTCAGCCTCTCCACGTACTCTTCCGATGGAAGTCAGTCGTTGGCCACGTTGACCACGCCGCGCCGAGAGCACCAGGGCGGTGGTCTGGACGACGGCGAGGCCTAGGAAAGGGACGATGCGGAGCCGGGGAAGACGCAGCAGTGGAAGCCTGCGCGGAGAGGAGTACGAGGGTTCACTGGTTCGGCTGCGGTGTGAGGCTGCCGTCACCGTAGAATAATAGGGGGTGTGGGTGAGTAGAGGGATGGCCTGGCCAGCGGTGGGAGTAGTACGGGGCAGTGAGGCCTCCGCGGCATCACAGCCGGCCATGGGAGGCAGGAGCGCGTGACACGACCGGCGCTGCTTTGGGCGGCTGGAGCAAGAAGACCAGAGGTTGAAGAAGCACTACGGCCGTTGGATGGACATCGTAGGATCACTGCAGCTAGAATCGTTTATATTGACTAAGTTGACAAAGCCCTTGGTACGCGTTAACTTAGTAGGCCCACAGCTCGGATTTGGCAGAGAACATATAGCCCATTTGTGATTTGTAAGAATGTACAGCCCATTTTTTAATTCTAATGGAATTTACTACAGCCCATTTACAGTTTGTTAAAAGTACAGCCCAACTTCTAGCTAGGACAACGATTAATAATTTCAAACAAACGCTCAAAACAGAATTAAAAAAAATTCCCACATTTTGATGGGATCCGAAATTTCTAATCAGGTTAAATATAATTTCAAAATAAAGTTGTATTATGTTAACATCCAACGAAATATTGCGCGCGTAACAAGTAATGAAATTAAAATTTTCAAATTCCAAAAATAATATATTTTTCAAACTAATTACATGTTTGGTGCATAGTAACTGTCCAGTTATTATAATTACATCCCATTTATTATTTCTTAAAGTCCATTTTCTTGTTAAGCCTAATGCATACCTCCTAGGAAAGTTTGTAGCCCAGCGGGGCGGAGAATAACAAGTTGACCCGGATATTGTGTACAACTGTCGGCCCAGTTGCATTGTTGATGTTGAAAAAAAGCTATTTTTTATACACACATTAAAAAAATTGTATAGATAAGGAACATTTTTTATACACACATTTAACAATTTTTAAATACACGATTAACACTTTTTAAAACATATTTTTTAGTCAAAAGTGGGCCCACAACGAGAGGAGGAGGTCACAATACACATATTTTTTAAATACATGATTAACACTTTTGAAAAAACAATTAGCCCACAGCGAGCCAATTAGCTCCAGTCGGCCCATAGTGGGCTGACATGGGCCAGTCGGCCAGCTGTAGGCCGACTGGAATCCAATCGGCCTGCTGTGGGCCGACTAGGCCCAGTCGGCCTGCAGCGGGCGGACGCTGTATTATTTTTGAAAAAAATTTACCCAGCGTAATATTTATGAAAATTAATAAAAAAAATGTATTATTTAAAAAATAGCAAAAAAGTCCTGTGTAGTACAGGACAACCTAACATGGTTACTCAGCCCACATTCGGCGACGCCAGAAAGGCCCAAACAAGGCTTTTGTACAACTTTTTGAAGTCACTGAGCTCAATTAATGACTTAAGAAAAAAGTTAGATTACAGTGGAACCTAATTAAAAGCTGTCACAAGCAAATAAATAATTCAGCGGGTCCCACTTGTGCATGTGCGTGTGTGTGTGTGTGAGAGAGAGAGAGAGAGAGAGACCCATCGGCCGATGATCGTAAATACATCTTTCAGCCATATGCATTGCTGATGCTCAGTAAAAACTTATATAGTTGACACAATCATATAGAACATCATAGCACACTGAACTTGCATACAAAAATTTCACGCAGGCGGCACAATCAGGATGGAAGCAGTGGATCTCTACGGGAAGGGCTATGTTGAAACCAATGAAGTCGTACATAACGGTTCATCGTCTTTATCAATGACGGGCAAATATCTTGAATGTTGTGCAAAGAAAACAGACAGACAACACAATAAGTTCTCCTAGCACATTAAGTTGACGTACAACCCTTTCTAAAAAAAGTTCAGGTACAAAATTAGAACAGGTCATAATCAAATGTACTGGCATATCAGTGCTTCACACCCATAGCTTGGATTTAACTAGTATCTGACAAGATTCAGTTGTTACCTCGAATTAGAGCACATCCAGGCAGCCAACCCTGCCTCTTCTCCCAAAGAAGTAGTGGCCTCCGCCGCGCGATGGAGTAGGCCATGTTCCATCCATCATTCCATGCAACACGGGGAAAGTCTGACGTTGACTCCTGTAATGGACGTCGTCGACGGACCCTGGCACCAGCGACGGCAGTAGGACTTCGATTGATGGACTGGCCACTTCTTCGACATGCACGAACACTCGATACAGGTACATCCCTAACATGGTCCGCGGCGGCCTTGGTGGCGACGAATAGTACAACCCCAGTTCCTGCACCGGTATCTCAACACCAATCACCTTCGGTATGGTGGACGGCTTCTTCATCCATGCCATAACCGTCAGAGCCCAGCTGTCTAGAGGAACAAACATACTTACGAGCTCACCTCCAAGGTCGTTGATAAGCTCGTTCATGGACTCGCTGTTCCAAGCACATCGAGGCATGCCGTGGAAGGTAAGCTTTGTTAAAAACTTAAGCTCAAACGTCACCGAGCCCCATCCTGGGTGCCACCGATCAAAGCTCACCAGCGCGCCATCGCAGAACAAACGCCGGGAAGATTCGAACACACGACTACAGTCGAAAGTTGTCCGGAACCTGACGAAGAAATCAGCCAGTGGCGGACAGACTTCGACGAGCAAGTCACTTATTTGGATGACATGCGCAATGCCAAGAGCTTTGACAAGGTCATCCGGCGAGACGGGAGGCCAGTCGCCGTTGATGGTTACCATTAGCACTTTGCCGGCAAACTGGTCGTCAAGCGCCGCCATGCCACTGTTGAGCGACAGCACGCGGCGACCGAAGGCAGGACGGACCTCAAGATCTCCGGCTTGGAGATCCGCGTTGACCGGAGACATGACAGTGCGCTTGAGTACAGGGAGTACAGGAGGGGGATTTGGGGGAACTGGAGTAGGAATCAAGATTCCACAGGTGGGGGAGGGGCGGGAGACTGTGGATGAAAAGGTAGCATAAATTTCGAGCATGCGCCAATATGCTCTCGGCGCGCAAGCACACGAAAACACCGGTGGCACCCACATGTCGGCCTAAGAGTCCTTATTCATTCTTTTTTGTAGAGCCCGACCTCTTTTTCAGGATCTTTTGAGAGCCCGGCCTGCGAGTCATAATTGACCTATTTGGCATTGTGCTATTACTCGGCCCATATTCAACGACACCTCACTGGCCCAAACAAGTGTACATCATTGAAAAGACACTGAGCTCAAATTATATAACTTGAAAAAAGGAGATATACTCTGAACACTAGAGAATGGTGATGCCCTCATTTAGCCCACCAGTAGTTCGAGACAATAAACAGTTCGAAACAACGATATATACAACATTCAAACACTGACTAGTGACTACTACTGACATAAACAGCAAGACATGATAGTTCATAAGAAGTCTTGCTACACCACCAAAACGCACCCATCTCCAGCGCTCAGACTCTTGTGATCTAGACGAGAATGACATTCTAAATAGAAGCAACTATTACATAGTAAGAGTGACATAGACGAGGATGACCAAATGACAAGGAATATGCATAAAAAAGGAAAGAACTACCCATCCAGAACCAGTAGCAAAGACAACAAAGTCATTCGAAGAGATGATCCAACACCATCATAATTTGCAGCCCCGCTTCAGCGACCAGTGATCCGGAGACACCAGTACTCCACCCTTTCGATGCAACAGCCCAATTACCTATCAACCTCAAGGCTCGAACCACATCACTGCCTGTCGTAATTGAGACATCCAAGGATCAAAGTTAATCCGGATGCCTTTGTCATTCTCACCTTCTTTTGGCTGCAGGCTGTATCATTGACAATCAGGGGAGTTTGCTTCCGAACTCCTAGGGCTCACCGTGTAGACACAGTTTTCCATAGCAAACAGAGCCTCTCTGCCATCAAGGTCCTTGCCAACGGGGATCTCCTGGTTAATCGGATAATTGAGTCCGAGAAACAGAGAGTGTGAACCAAGGCTGTTTACTCGCCTCCAACTAAAGAATCCTAAAGGCCCCAACAAGCTGGTATCCTGCTCATAGACGTAACAGCCACTGTCCGGATACTCATGTATTACACGGTGCTTGTATACAGTGGGGTTTTTGCAATATAACTTTTCCGGCTCATGTGTCCGAATGATCATCAGTCTTTTGTCGTCGTCTGATCGAGCGAGGAACCAGTTGTGCTTCCCTGTTTTTGGCAAAGGTGGTGTGATTACAAAGGGCAGTAACTGTAGGGACACTACATCATATCAAAAGGGACAGGCATTGTTAATCTAAGATCAACATTGTTCAGAGTATGAGTAGGATAATGCAAGAAACATCATTGATATGTCCCTGTTGGAACTGGGAGGAAAATACAGGGAAATGTATATTGGGTTCGAAAATATAGAAGTGCCATGCATGGTTATACTCATGTTATCTCGCAATCGATTATTCATAGGAAACTACCATGTCATGCATGTTATGTAATCATGTTCTGTCCTCACAAACAAATTCTTCAAGGTAACTAACAGACCATGCATTGTTATATACTCGTGTTCTGTGGGCAAAATTTTTGTGAGGATATTATTCTAGCCATTGATTGCTGAAGGGAGAATATAGGTATGTACACATGGTAAGCATTGCAGGACTTCACTACTTCCAAATATAGAGTTCTCCATATGCACATTTACTTCCCTAATGTATGGTTAGATGAAACCAACAGTGTGGTGCATGTTTCTACATCATGAAAATGAGGAAACTAACATGGCCATTGATACACACTCATATTTAGTAGTAGTATATAGATTACTGTAAAATAAGGATAATATCCATATATTCCTAACCGTTTGATTATTCAGGATACAAATTGGCTGTAATGACAGGTCACAATCGCATGAATTAACTCATTCCAAATATAGCTGATTTACGGCGTCTCTAATACATTGCCATAGTTCTACTCAAATTCTGCTCAAACAGAGATATGCCAATCATCACAAAAAGTTCAAACAGTGTCATGTCGTCATCATTAACATGAGAGGAAACAACTTACACGCGCCGTCCCAGCAATACGTGGTGCCATCTGCTTTGTCGATCGCGTAGATGATGCCATTGTGTTCAATAGCATCACAGAAGTGTGTATCAGCTTTGACGATGATCCACTGCGAGCCGAGTTGTCTCCAGCTAAAGAAGGCACCGACTTAAAGATAGGCGAGTCCGCGGTCGAACAAGGCAATTAGCTTGAAGTCTGCGTAATTCGCATGTCATGTGGGCACTTGGCAGATTACAATCTTCTGCAAAACAATGTCCGTCCAACTGACGTAGTAATCTAGATGACTTGGACCGCGATGGTAATACTCTATATAATCCAACGGAGGAAGGATAATCTCATGGGAGGTCTGGAAGTTCACGAGCACCAACTTTTTACCGTCTTCTCTGAAGGCAGCCATCCAGTGGGAGTTCATGCCGACCCAGTACATACCTGCCAAGAAGTTTTGGGCGATGGTGATCGGATCGATGTCGAGGGAAATGATGTACGGCGACCCACTACATACCTGCAAAGAAGTTTCGGCTAATGGAGATCGGATTGAAGTCAAGGGGCATCATGCACGCCTCCGTATCATGGTGAGCCAATCTCGCAAGACCAGATAGCAGCAAGCAGGGTGTCTTGAAAAGATTAGGCCTCGCTTCGACGATGGCCGTGTGCATGTCCCTCGAGCATGCAGTCAGCCGCAGGGCGCTCAACATATCCATACACGAACAACAGAGGTCGAGGATGTCACTGGGGAGATTGCTCCAATCGCGGCTCATATGGATGCTGCGCGGTTTGCGTTCGGCCATGGTGGAGTTTGGAAGGGGGCTTGATTTACGGGGGAGAAGGATGTCGGTACTGGAGCGGCTAGCGAGGGAATAGTGGTACTGGGGGAGGCGAGTGAGGCGACGGTACACGGGGGCACAATGAGATGGAGACGGAAAAGGAGATGGAGATGGAGTGGTGCTATGGGAGTGGAGAGGGAGACGAGGCGAGGCACCAATGTGCTATACAGCGGCGGTGACAGACTGCACTGTGCACAGGGTGAGGCTGACTTTCGTAACCCGAACACACCGCCTAGACTAGTGTCAGGCGCAAGGTGTTGTCACTTCACTGTGAGGACCGGATGAATAGTATTTTGCCATCAAGTGTACCACAATTGTACTACTACTACTACTACTACTACTACTACTACTACTACTAGTAGTAGTAGTAGTAGTAGTAGTAGTAGTAGTAGTAGTAGTAGTAGTAGTAGGTACATGAGTACTCCAGTATTGTATAGTGTAAATAGGTCTCCCGTGCTAGCATGCCTGTTCACTTCATCGTTCAGGTATCATCCATATTGCGAGCAGAACCAAATTCTCATGCATGCCCAATCAATGCTCTATCGTGATGCATGCAGTGGTCGTTCTGGTGCATTAAGGATGGCATGCAGATCGTTCCACACTTGAGAAGAAGAAAAATGGAAAGGTAGAACATGGCAGCAGAGGAAGAGAATGCTAGCTAACGAGGCTGGGAGGGGATCGAGCAGGAAGTTAATGCTCCATGCCTAAAGGTTTTGGGAAAACCTGATTTTCATAAGGTGACTTATACTCACCTAAACGGAGGGAGTATTCCTTAACCAGAGAATGTTGTGTCTTCCACTCACGCGCTCAAAAAAACTACGACACATTTTTTATCTGTTTGCATAGGTCCCACCTATCAGGAAGGACGGGCACATACACGAATAGGTACGACTCATCAGTCTACCCGCATAGCCTTTTCGTTTAGTCTACCTAGCCTTCTAATCAACTGCCTGCACGCCACTTCTCCCATTTACTTCTCCACCGGGAACCGATTCTCCTCGTCTTTTTCACCTCCCCTTCGTCTTCATTTGCATCCAACCCCCACTGCGTTCACATTTTTTTAACCCCTTTAAATAATCATCTACTACTTCAGTTAGACAAGCCATCTAATCCTAATTCTCCAAACCATAGTTGTCGGTGTCAAAACCGGCGGATCTCGGGTAGGGGGTCCCGAACTGTGCGGCTAAGGCGGATGGTAACAGGAGGCAGGGAACACGATGTTTTACCCAGGTTCGGGCCCTCTTGATGTCCTGCTTGATTAATATTGATGATATGGGTAGTACAAGAGTACATCCACCATGAGATCAGAGAGGCTAAACCCTAGAAGCTAGCCTATGGTATGATTGTATGTTATTGTGTCCTACGGACTAAAACCCTCCGGTTTATATAGACACCGGAGAGGGCTAGGGTTACACAAGGTCGGTTACAAAGGAGGAGATATACATATCTGTATTGCCTAGCTTGCCTTCCACGCCAAGTAGAGTCCCATCTGGACACGGGACGAAGTCTTCAATCTTGTGTCTTCATAGTCCAACAGTCCGGTCAAAGGATATAGTCCGGCTGTCCGGAGACCCCTAATCTAGGACTCCCTCAGTAGCCCCTGAACCAGGCTTCAATGACGATGAGTCCGGCGTGCAGTGTTGTCTTCGGCACTGCAAGGAGGGTTCCTCCTCCGAACATATCACAGAAGAGTTTGAAAATACCAGGATAATGTCCGACCCTGCAAAATAAATTCCACATACCACCGTAGAGAGAATAATATTTCCACGAATCTTAATCTGCTGACATGTTTTGGCAACATGACATCATGCCATGGCTCGGTGATTATTCGAACCATTTTTCTTTAACCAGCTCCATACATAACGCGAGGCGATTTCTTGACACGTCTTGTCATAGCAGATATCATGTTCCCTTAATTATGTGATTCTCATGTAACACCCCGAGACCATTGCGCCAGGTGTCTTCCAGTTATTCGTTGTTGTTGCCTTGTCATTTGCTTGCATGTTGCATCATGCCATGTCATCATTCGCATTGCATCATCATGTTTTCAAAACTTGCATTCGTCCGGGTCTCCCAGTTCCTTCCGTTGTCCGTTCTGAGGCCAGACTCACTTGCACGCGCCCGCGGCATGTTTGAAATAGTATTTTATAAGTGGCTGGAAAATGTTCTCGGAATGGGATGAGAGTTGACGTGTGGTCTTATTATAGTGTAGATAGACCGCCTATCAAGTTTCATCGCATTCGGAGATCGTTTGGTGCCCCAACGGATAACTATAGCGGCAGTATAGCCGGTCTAACGTCGGACATTTTCGGTCTCCGGAAACAGATGCCGGGCCATCTCTCTCTTCTCCCCCTCGCAGTCTCGCCACAGCCCTCCTAGTCCATCCTCCTTCCCCACTTCGCTTCCGGAGTTGTCCGATGCGATCGCATGGTCCAAAACCCTCTCTGCTCAGTGCATCAACCCCCCCTCGCGCGCGCGTCCGAAAAGCTGTCCCGGACCCGACCCGGGCAGTCGCCACCATTGTGTCCGGATCGTCCCCAAACATCTGCAAAACATCTCTGTTTTGTTAATTGGGCTCCCTAGCTATGTTATCTGCAATCGTCCGATTGCGATCGTAGGGACGAGGTAGACCCTACCCAAAAATCCATATGCCATATATAATGACCAACCCTAACTTTTAGGGAGTTTGTCCAATCAATCCCCTCGCAGCGCCGCCACCCTCCACCTAACTCCACTCGGTTTTCCGTGCGTGGCCAATCAAGAGCGAAGCTCCTCCCTGCCTCGATCTGGATCGAGAGGAGCGCTGAGTCACGTGCCCTGCTCCTCCCCAAGCCAGCTCTAGCGGCCACTCCTACACCACCTCGCGCCTGAGCGCCCATGCCCCTCGATCCAGCCATCTAGGAGGATGCCGCCATGGACGCCAGGCACCATCTCCCCACCGTCGCTCATCCTCTCTCCCCTCTATCTCTTCCCTGTCTCTTCTTTCTCTGAACCCTCTCCTTTTTCTTCGACAGGAACATCCAGGGTCGTCCTCATCGCCCCTGCTTCCTCCGCTTCGAGGACGAGGCCCAGCGCTCAAGCTCGTGCTGCACCTCCGGGAACAAGCTCGACGACGTCCTCTGCTTTGCCTGCATGAACCCCGCGCTCGTCTTCTCGCCCGGACGGACGCCTCGCTGGACTCCTCCCGCGCCAAGCCTCACGCGGTCGACCTGCAGGATCGAGCCGCCGTCGTCAGTTGTTCCTGCATCCCCGCCCGCTCTCCTTCTCCTCAGGGACTCGCCAGAGCTCTCGTGGCCGACGCCTCAAGCACGCCGCCAAGCGCCGCCACGTCCCAATTGTCTCCGTCGGGTCCGCGTCTGTGCCCTTTTCCCGGACGCCCCCGCCTGGATCCGCTCCTCCTCACCTCGTTCGCATCATCGGGATCGCGCCAAGTCCCTCGCAGGAGTCTTCTCCTCGCCGCTGTGTTCGTCAAGTCCCTGTCGTCGCTGCTGCTTTGTCTCTGTCGAGCAGAGAACGAACAGCGAATGCACGCAGCCGCCGCTCGTGTTGACTGCGCTCCCTTCCACCACCTTGTCGATCCAGCCAGTCCAGAGGCCTGCGCGCCCTGCCGGCCTACCCCTCCTCCTCAAACGGGCCGAAGCCCATGGGTGAGTCCACCCCAAGCGCCCCCTCCTTTTTTTCTTACTGCTGGGCCAGTTCATTTTCAGCCCAGTGGATGTTTTTTTGGTTCTGCGAATTTAGCTAATTTCCAGGGATTTGCAGATTTACAGAAAACCCCTTAGCCTTCATGCATTTGATATCTCACAAACTAAGCATCACATGTAAAAACTTTGTATATGAAAAATGCTTAGTTTTTCATCTAGTTTCATAATATGCAATTTTCATGCATGTTTGAGATGTTTAAAATGCTGTTTGGTTAATTTTGCTCCTATGCCTTGCTAAAATGATTTAATTCATAACTCAATAGCGTAGCTCAGATTTTAATAAACTTTATATGTAAATGGGGTAAAAAATGCCTAGTTTAACATGGTCTACATGTTTTGCATGTTTAATAACTCTAAAATTGTGTTTAGGACAGATTAGTACCAAACCTAATATATGCATATGGGGATTTACCGGAGATTGTTGTTCGTTGTTCCGGCCTCATTTAAACTTGCCTAGATAGGTAGTTTTACTTATGCTTCACCTCTTGCCATGCTAACAACATTTAATCTTGTTGGGTACATAAACGAGATCGAACTAAATAAGTCATGTGTTGTTCCGTCAATATGCAACTCGTTGCATATTGAGCTCCACTTAATTTGTAGAATTGCTTGTGCACTTTGCCATGCCATGCCTCATTAAACCGGACATGCATCATACTTGGTTGTGCATCATGCCATTCTTATGTGGTGGTTGTTTACTATGTTGTTTGCTTCTTTTTGGTGTTGCTTCTTCGGGTTGGTTCCGATAACGTCGCGTTTATGAGAATCCGTTCACCTACGTTCGTTTGTCTTCTTCATGGACTCATTCTTCTTCCTTTCTGGATCTCAGGCAAGATGACCATACCCTCAAAATCACTTCTATCTTTGCTTGCTAGTTGCTCGCTATTTTGATATGCCTATGCTGCGATGCCTACCACTTGCTTATCATGCCTCCTATATTGTTGAGCCAAGCCTCTAACCCACCTTGTCCTAGCAAACCGTTGTTTGGCTATGTTACCGCTTTGCTCAGCCCCTCTTATAGCATTGTTAGTTGTAGGTGAAGATTGAAGTTTGTTCCTTGTTGGAACACGGAGATGTTGTTCCTTGTTGGAACATGTTTACTTTGGGATATCACAATATCTCTTATCTAATTAATGCATCTATATACTTGGTAAAGGGTGGAAGGCTCGGCCTTATGCCTGGTGTTTTGTTCCACTCTTGCCGCCCTAGTTTCCGTCATATCGGTGTTATGTTCCTGGATTTTGCGTTCCTTACGCGGTTGGGTTATAATGGGAACCCCTTGATAGTTCGCCTTGAATAAAACTCCTCCAGCAAGGCCCGACATTGGTTTTACCATTCGTCACCTAGCCTTTTCATTCCCTTGGGTTCTGCAGACTCAAGGGTCATCTTTATTTAAACCCCCGGGCCAGTGCTCCTCTGAGTGTTGGTCCAACCTGTCAGCTGCCGGTGGCCACCAGGGGCAACTCTAGGCTGGCCTACCGGAACCTTGGACAATCCGGTGTGCCCTGAGAAAGAGATATGTGCAGCTCCTATCGGGATTTGTCGGCACATTCGGGTGGCTTTGCTGGTCTTGTTTTACCATTGTCGAAATGTCTTGTAACCGGGATTCCGAGTCTGATCGGGCCTTCCCGCTAGAAGGAATATCCTTCGTTGACCGTGAGAGCTTGTGATGGGCTAAGTTGGGACACCCCTGCAGGGTTTTGAACTTTCAAAAGCCGTGCCCGCGGTTATGGGCAGATGGGAATTTGTTAATGTCTGGTTGTAGAAAACCTGCAGTTGACCTTAATTAAAATGCATCAACCACGTGTGTTACCGTGATGGTCTCTTCTCGGCGGAGTCCAGGAAGTGAACACAGTGTTGGAGTTATGTTTGACGTAGGTTGTTCTAGGATCACTTCTTGATCATAGTTGTTCGACCATGCTTTTGCCTTCTCTTCTCGCTCTCATTTGCGTTGTTAGCCACCATATATGCTAGTCGCTTGCTGCAGCTCCACCTCATGACTTTTACCCTTCCTATAAGCTTAAATAGTCTTAATCGTGAGGGTGTGAGATTGCTGAGTCCCCGTGACTCACAGATAGTTCCAAAACCAGTTTGCAGGTGCCGACGTTACCGAGCAGGTGACGCAACCAGGCTCAAGGAGGAGCTCGATGAAGATCTTGTCCTTTGTGTTGTTTCCTTCTAGTTGATCAGTAGTGGAGCCCAGTCGGGACGATCAGGGATCTGTGTAGCATTTGGGGTAGTCTTCTTTTATTTTGGGTTCCGTAGTCGGACCTTGATTGTATCTGGTTGATGTAATGATTTATTCATGTATTGTGTGAAGTGGCGATTGTAAGCCAACTATGTATCTCTTTCCCTTATGTATTACATGGGTTGTGTGAAGATTACCTCACTTGTGACATTGCTTTCAATGCGGTTATGCCTCCAAGTAGTGCTTCGACACGTGGGAGATATAGCCGCATCGAGGGCGTTACAAGTTGGTATCAGAGCCTTCCCCGACCTTAGGAGCCCCCTGCTTGATCGAATCGCTGGCGTTATTGAGTCTAGAAATGTTTTGAGTCATTTAAGAATTATATATATCGGAGAGTTAGGACTTCTTTTTACTCCTCAGTCCCTTCGTCGCTCTGGTGATGCATCCTGACGTAGAGTTTTGACTCTTCTCTTCTCAAATTTCACTAAAAAAATTTATTTTAGGATCATGCGGGTATCTTGGAATTGTTCTGATGGTTTTGTGACGAGAACATTGTTCTTGGTGCCTCCTGTCATTTAGGGGTTGTGGCAATGTCCCGGGGAGTTGAGCTCCGAGGTGTTGTCGTCACAATTTTATCGTTGCAGTTCTGGAATACCTGAGTTTAGTTTCGCCGACATCAAAAATCTCTTTTATGCAGTTGTTGGTGAGATAACCTCGATGCCACCCAGTACTGGGGCGGGAGTTCGGGAGTATTGCCATAACTTGTATAACAGATGCTTTTCGAAGGTTGAGGTAAACGATTTCCGAAGGTGTCTTGGTTATGTGTTGAAGGATGGATACAGCTGGATGTAGGATTTGCTATTTTTGGGTGAGATATTATGCTTCCCCTGTATCCCCAAAACCTGATTGCATAACCGGGAGAATTTCGGGAGTTTATAAGTGGGAATTCAAGTAGCTCCTAGGATATGTTTCCGACAGATGTATGATATGAAATTGGGGTTCGACGTCTAGTGGTCCGCCTATCCACGGTTGGTTTTAAAGTGATCTCGTTGTGTCTTAAAGAGTCCTTGGCTATGCCGACTCGGGGACGCTTCGTATGTCATGTGCACTACCTTGTACATGATGGTGCTGTACGATCGATCCCGTGTAGGCCCCACCACAAAAACTTTGGATGAAATCTCTATCATATGTTTATTCCGGCTTATTCTGCAAGCCAATCCTTTGTTTTGTTTTGAGTTGTGGTATTCGAGTTGCTTCGAAGTCAAATGTTGATTCCATACCTTCCCCAAATGGTGTTCTCATACTCCAATGTGAATACCAATCCTTCTTGATAACCAAGATTGTTTTGTCTATCCTTTTTAACCGGCGTGCTTCTCTTCAAGTGGACCCGATCATTTCAACATCCGCAAGTTTCAATCTCAGTTTTCGTCAACGGTGTTTGCTTCATCCGTTCCAAGCTGCCTTTGTTTTTCCCACCCTCCCACCCTTTTTCTTCAAGGACTCAGATTTTTTAATCAAGTATCCATCTTATGGTTGCGAAGTATCTTCGTTTTTTCCGTCAATGTTCTTACCCGGTGATTCTCATGAAGATTCTAACGGAGCTTCTAGTTCGTCATTCCTCATTCCTTTTCTTCTCCGGTGGATTCAATTCGAGTTTTCAATGTTGATCATATCCTTTCCTCATTTCAATGCTTTCTCATGCCGGTGCAATTCTTAATCATCCACTCTTCGCTATTCATTTGTTCCGGAGTGCTCAAGAAATCTCAGAAGATTCGTGTTTTCCACTCTGCTTTCATAATCCTTTCAAGCTCTTTCGAGATTGTTATCTCATTCAAGCCATTTTAATTCTACCGGTGCAATCTCTCTTTCAAAAAATTTCAACGGTGTTTCTCTTGAGTGGGCCCTAACCCACAGGTCTTTTCCCAGGATCTTACCTGACTCTTCTAATCTTCCCGGAGTTACTCTGAAATTCTTTTCGAAGTGTGATGTAAGAATGAATTTTTCATCAGTCAGATGTGTTTCTCCAAGATCTCTCAATTTCTTTTCATCGTTGGCTCAACCTCTTTGCTTTTGATTCTTCCGGAGTGTCTAAATAATCCATGGTGGTGTTTCTCATCGTCATTCTCGGACTTTGAAGACTGAACAAGATTTCCTCTTAAATCCTTATCCGTTCTATTGAAGATTCGTGATTCTAGCTTGCCGCCATCCTCTCATAATTGTTTTTCATTTGTGAGAATTCTTTTCACCCATCTGGAGTAATTCAGAGTATTTTCATTTTGATTCTCCGGAGCCCATCATCTCATAATTATTCATTCTCAGCTTTCAGTAATCACTCTCCAATCTTCTCGGTGCATCGGTCAAGTGATCTATAATCAGTTCGCGATCTCTTAGTTCTCATGGATCTAAATTCTCTCAAGCATCTTCATTTATTTGCTAATCCTTCCCGGTGTTTCTTCATGTTTTATTCGTTCTTTTTCAATTCTTACGGTGGTTCTTTCAAGATTTCTCTTCCTTTGTTTATTATATCTATTTATTCGTTGTTTCAATCATACCGGTGGTTCATTGAAGACCTTTCCAAGTTGACTCTATATCTACCTTAATTCTTTCTACGAGAATAAGTAGTATGCCAAAGTCATTGATTGTCATCAATTTAATTGGTGAAGGATGAGCATAACATAATTCTTATTCTTGATTCACCCAAGTGAATAATTCCCTATTCCGGAGGTTCATCAAATTCCTGATTTCAATTGTTTCATATTTTATTTTCCCGGAGTTTCAAGATCTCTCTTTTATCTCGTCGCGAGGATCCATCTAAATCATCGCAAGGTTTCACCTCGTGTTTTTTAACTTCTCTTTCTTTTCGTTATCCTTTTGTTACCGGAGTTCTTCATGAAGGTTCTACATGATGGTTCATCAAGGATTTAATTCCTTCTCCAAGTGTTCATCAAGATTCTTTTCAGAGGAGCTCAATCATTCTTCATCTTGCAATCCGGAGTGCAATTCTTGCTACCGTATTATTGGAGGTGGTATTATGTCATTCTTGATAATTTCCCTTCGTGCTTCGTGATTCACAAGTTATCAAGAATGAGATATTTCAAATCCATCGATCTCGTCAGTGAAGTTATCTTGGGTTATATTTCACCTAAAGCTTTCCCTAAGGATTGTTGCTATTATGGTGCTTATAAATGACTCAAGTTCTTTTATCCTCCCGATGAAATAAGTTTCTCATCCCCTTGTTGATATAAATCCAATCTATCGTTTCCGTAAGTGGCACAATTTCACATCATAGTTTTGAGATGTTCTTCATAAGCCCACATCAAGCTTACTCTTTTCGTTGTTGGTTTTCCAACAATTCTGTTAGAACCTTCTCCTAAAGATGCTTTTTCAATCTCATTTGAGGTAGAACATGTTGTTTTTCTTCTCCGTTCTTTTCTTTGCATTCTTTCATTCCTTCCGGAGGCATTGTGATGTTGCTCTTTTCAACCCATCATCTCGTTTTCTGAAAGATCGTGTTCTTTTCATGCCTATCCATTCAACCGGAGTGTTGTGCCTTTTTGCTCGAGTTCTTTCATATTATCAAGCCCTGCATATCTTTCCAATCGGAGTGCTACCCGAATCGGTTCTTTCTTATTCCTCTTTCTAACAGAGTGCTTTCAACTTTGTTCCTCTCCGTTGTTTTCTTTCTTTCATTTTGCTCAACCTTTTCAAGGTTCTCTGGTTTCACTCGTTTGTCAAAGAAGCAACTTAGTTTTACCTCTTCTCTCTCTCTTACGTTTTTCCCTTCGGTGCCATTCTAGATCTCGGGTCGAGATCCTCTCGTAGTGGTGGAGTGTTGTAACACCCCGAGACCGTTGCGCCAGGTATCTTCCAGTTATTTGCTGTTGTTGCCTTGTCATTTGCTTGCGTTTTGCATCGTGCCATGTCATCATCCGCATTGCATCATCATGTTTTCAAAACTTGCATTCGTCCGGGTCTCCCAGTTCCTTCCGTTGTCCGTTCTGAGGCCAGACTCACTTGCACGCGCCCGCGGCATGTTTGAAATAGTATTTTATAAGTGGCCGGAAAATGTTCTCGGAATGGGATGAGAGTTGACGTGTGGTCTTATTATAGTGTAGATAGACCGCCTATCAAGTTTCATCGCATTCGGAGATCGTTTGGTGCCCCAACGGATAACTATAGCGGCAGTATAGCCGGTCTAACGTCGGACATTTTCGGTCTCCGGAAACAGATGCCGGGCCATCTCTCTCTTCTCCCCCTCGCAGTCTCGCCACAGCCCTCCTAGTCCATCCTCCTTCCCCACTTCGCTTCCGGAGTTGTCCGATGCGATCGCATGGTCCAAAACCCTCTCTGCTCAGTGCATCAACCCCCCCTCGCGCGCGCGTCCGAAAAGCTGTCCCGGACCCGACCCGGGCAGTCGCCACCATTGTGTCCGGATCGTCCCCAAACATCTGCAAAACATCTCTGTTTTGTTAATTGGGCTCCCTAGCTATGTTATCTGCAATCGTCCGATTGCGATCGTAGGGACGAGGTAGACCCTACCCAAAAATCCATATGCCATATATAATGACCAACCCTAACTTTTAGGGAGTTTGTCCAATCAATCCCCTCGCAGCGCCGCCACCCTCCACCTAACTCCACTCGGTTTTCCGTGCGTGGCCAATCAAGAGCGAAGCTCCTCCCTGCCTCGATCTGGATCGAGAGGAGCGCTGAGTCACGTGCCCTGCTCCTCCCCAAGCCAGCTCTAGCGGCCACTCCTACACCACCTCGCGCCTGAGCGCCCATGCCCCTCGATCCAGCCATCTAGGAGGATGCCGCCATGGACGCCAGGCACCATCTCCCCACCGTCGCTCATCCTCTCTCCCCTCTATCTCTTCCCTGTCTCTTCTTTCTCTGAACCCTCTCCTTTTTCTTCGACAGGAACATCCAGGGTCGTCCTCATCGCCCCTGCTTCCTCCGCTTCGAGGACGAGGCCCAGCGCTCAAGCTCGTGCTGCACCTCCGGGAACAAGCTCGACGACGTCCTCTGCTTTGCCTGCATGAACCCCGCGCTCGTCTTCTCGCCCGGACGGACGCCTCGCTGGACTCCTCCCGCGCCAAGCCTCACGCGGTCGACCTGCAGGATCGAGCCGCCGTCGTCAGTTGTTCCTGCATCCCCGCCCGCTCTCCTTCTCCTCAGGGACTCGCCAGAGCTCTCGTGGCCGACGCCTCAAGCACGCCGCCAAGCGCCGCCACGTCCCAATTGTCTCCGTCGGGTCCGCGTCCGTGCCCTTTTCCCGGACGCCCCCGCCTGGATCCGCTCCTCCTCACCTCGTTCGCATCATCGGGATCGCGCCAAGTCCCTCGCAGGAGTCTTCTCCTCGCCGCTGTGTTCGTCAAGTCCCTGTCGTCGCTGCTGCTTTGTCTCTGTCGAGCAGAGAACGAACAGCGAATGCACGCAGCCACCGCTCGTGTTGACTGCGCTCCCTTCCACCACCTTGTCGATCCAGCCAGTCCAGAGGCCTGCGCGCCCTGCCGGCCTACCCCTCCTCCTCAAACGGGCCGAAGCCCATGGGTGAGTCCACCCCAAGCGCCCCCTCCTTTTTTTCTTACTGCTGGGCCAGTTCATTTTCAGCCCAGTGGATGTTTTTTTGGTTCTGCGAATTTAGCTAATTTCCAGGGATTTGCAGATTTACAGAAAACCCCTTAGCCTTCATGCATTTGATATCTCACAAACTAAGCATCACATGTAAAAACTTTGTATATGAAAAATGCTTAGTTTTTCATCTAGTTTCATAATATGCAATTTTCATGCATGTTTGAGATGTTTAAAATGCTGTTTGGTTAATTTTGCTCCTATGCCTTGCTAAAATGATTTAATTCATAACTCAATAGCGTAGCTCAGATTTTAATAAACTTTATATGTAAATGGGGTAAAAAATGCCTAGTTTAACATGGTCTACATGTTTTGCATGTTTAATAACTCTAAAATTGTGTTTAGGACAGATTAGTACCAAACCTAATATATGCATATGGGGATTTACCGGAGATTGTTGTTCGTTGTTCCGGCCTCATTTAAACTTGCCTAGATAGGTAGTTTTACTTATGCTTCACCTCTTGCCATGCTAACAACATTTAATCTTGTTGGGTACATAAACGAGATCGAACTAAATAAGTCATGTGTTGTTCCGTCAATATGCAACTCGTTGCATATTGAGCTCCACTTAATTTGTAGAATTGCTTGTGCACTTTGCCATGCCATGCCTCATTAAACCGGACATGCATCATACTTGGTTGTGCATCATGCCATGCTTATGTGGTGGTTGTTTACTATGTTGTTTGCTTCTTTTTGGTGTTGCTTCTTCGGGTTGGTTCCGATAACGTCGCGTTTATGAGAATCCGTTCACCTACGTTCGTTTGTCTTCTTCATGGACTCATTCTTCTTCCTTTCTGGATCTCAGGCAAGATGACCATACCCTCAAAATCACTTCTATCTTTGCTTGCTAGTTGCTCGCTATTTTGATATGCCTATGCTGCGATGCCTACCACTTGCTTATCATGCCTCCTATATTGTTGAGCCAAGCCTCTAACCCACCTTGTCCTAGCAAACCGTTGTTTGGCTATGTTACCGCTTTGCTCAGCCCCTCTTATAGCATTGTTAGTTGTAGGTGAAGATTGAAGTTTGTTCCTTGTTGGAACACGGAGATGTTGTTCCTTGTTGGAACATGTTTACTTTGGGATATCACAATATCTCTTATCTAATTAATGCATCTATATACTTGGTAAAGGGTGGAAGGCTCGGCCTTATGCCTGGTGTTTTGTTCCACTCTTGCCGCCCTAGTTTCCGTCATATCGGTGTTATGTTCCTGGATTTTGCGTTCCTTACGCGGTTGGGTTATAATGGGAACCCCTTGATAGTTCGCCTTGAATAAAACTCCTCCAGCAAGGCCCGACATTGGTTTTACCATTCGTCACCTAGCCTTTTCATTCCCTTGGGTTCTGCAGACTCAAGGGTCATCTTTATTTAAACCCCCGGGCCAGTGCTCCTCTGAGTGTTGGTCCAACCTGTCAGCTGCCGGTGGCCACCAGGGGCAACTCTAGGCTGGCCTACCGGAACCTTGGACAATCCGGTGTGCCCTGAGAAAGAGATATGTGCAGCTCCTATCGGGATTTGTCGGCACATTCGGGTGGCTTTGCTGGTCTTGTTTTACCATTGTCGAAATGTCTTGTAACCGGGATTCCGAGTCTGATCGGGCCTTCCCGCTAGAAGGAATATCCTTCGTTGACCGTGAGAGCTTGTGATGGGCTAAGTTGGGACACCCCTGCAGGGTTTTGAACTTTCAAAAGCCGTGCCCGCGGTTATGGGCAGATGGGAATTTGTTAATGTCTGGTTGTAGAAAACCTGCAGTTGACCTTAATTAAAATGCATGTCTGAAATAGTATTTTATAAGTGGCCGGAAAATGTTCTCGGAATGGGATGAGAGTTGATGTGGGGTCTTATTATAGTGTAGATAGACTGCCTGTCAAGTTTCACCGCATTCGGAGATCGTTTGATGCCCCAACGGATAACTATAGCGGCAGTATAGCCGGTCTAACGTCGGACGTTTTCGGTCTCCGGAAACAGATGTCGGGCCCTCTCTCTCTCTCTCTTCTCCCCCTCGCAGTCTCGCCACAGCCCTCCTTGTCCATCCTCCTTCCCATCTTCGCTTCCGGAGTTGTTCGATGCGATCACATGGTCCGAAACCCTCTCTGCTCATGCATCAACCCCCCCTCGCGCGCGTCCGAAACGCTGTCCCAGACCCGACCCGGGCAGTTGCCACCGTTGTGTCCGGATCGTCCCCAAATATCTGCAAAACATCTCCATTTTGTTAATTGGGCTCCCTAGCTATTTTATCCGCAATCGTCCGATTGCGATTGTAGGGACGAGGTAGACCCTACCCAAAAATCCATATGCCATATATAATGACCAACCCTAACTTTTAGCGAGTTTGTCCCATCACCTAACTCCACTCGGTTTTCCGTGCATGGCCAATCAAGAGCGAAGCTCCTCCCTGCCTCGATCTGGATCGAGAGGAGCGCCAAGTCGCGTGCCCTGCTCCTCCCCAAGCCTGCTCCAGCGGCCACTCCTACACCACCTCGCGCCTGAGCGCCCACGCCCCTCGATCCAGCCGTCTAGGAGGACGCCACCGTGGACGCCAGGCACCATCTCCCTGCCGTCGCTCATCCTCTCTCCCCTCTATCTCTTCCCTGTCTCTGCTTTCTCTGAACCCTCTCCTTTTTCTTTGACAGGAACATCCAGGGTCGTCCACGTCGCCCCTGCTTCCTCCGCTTCGAGGACGAGGCCCAGTGCTCAAGCCCGTGTTGCACCTCCGGGAACGAGCTCGACGCCGTCCTGTGCTTCGCCTGCATGAACCCCGCGCTCGTCTTCTCGCCCGGACGGACGCCTCGCCGGACTCCTCCCGTGCGAAGCCTCACACTGTCGACCTGAAGGATCGAGCCGCCGTCGTCAGTTGTTCCTGCATCCCCGCCCGCTCTCCTTCTCCTCAGGGACCCGCCAGAGCTCCCATGGCCGACGCCTCAAGCTCACCGCCAAGCGCCGCCACGTCCTTGTTGTCTCCGTCGGGTCCGCGCCCGTGCCCCTTCTCCCGGACGCCCCCGCCTGGATCCGCTGCTCCTCACCTCGTTCGCATCGTCGGGATCGCGCCAAGTCCCTCGCCGGAGTCTTCTCCTCGCCGCTGCGTTCGTCAAGTCCCTACCGTCACCGCTGCTTTGTCTCTGTCGAGCAGAGAACGAACAGCGAACGCACGCAGCCACCGCTCGCGTTGACTACACCCCCTTCCATCTCCTGGTCGATCCAGCCAGTCCAGAGGCCTGCGCGCCCTGCCGGCCTACCCCTCCTCCTCAAACGCGGCGAAGCCCATGGGTGAGGCCACCCCAAGCGCCCCCTCCTTTTTTTTCTTACTGCTGGGCCAGTTCAGTTTCAGCCCAGTGGATGTTTTTTTTTGTTCTGCGAATTTAGCTAATTTCCAGGGATTTGCAGATTTACAGAAAACCCCTTAGCCTTCATGCATTTAATATCTCACAAACTAAGCATCACATGTAAAAACTTTGTATATGAAAAATGCTTAGTTTTTCATCTAGTTTCATAATATGCAATTTTCATGCATGTTTGAGATATTTAAAATGCTGTTTGGTTAATTCTGCTCCTATGCCTTGCTAAAATGATTTAATTCATAACTCAATAACCGTAGTTCGGATTTTAATAAACTTAATATGTAAATGGGGTAGAAAAATGCCTAGTTTAACATGGTCTACTTGTTTTGCATGTTTAATAAATCTAAAATTGTGTTTAGGACAATCAGTACCAAACCTAATATATGCATATGGGGATTTATCGGAAATTGTTGTTCGTTGTTCCGGCCTCATTTAAACTTGCCTAGATAGGTAGTTTTACTTATGCTTCACCTCTTGCCATGCTAACAACATTTAATCTTGTTGGGTACATAAACGAGATCGAACTAAATAAGTCATGTGGTGTTCCGTCAATATGCAACTCATTGCATATTGAGCTCCACTTAACTTGTAGAATTGCTTGTGCACTTTGCCATGCCATGCCTCATTAAACCGTACATGCATCATACTTGGTTGTGCATCATGCCATGCTTATGTGGTGGTTGTTTACTATGTTGTTTGCTTCTTTCCGGTGTTGCTTCTTCGGGTTGGTTCCGATAACGTCGCGTTTGTGAGAATCCGTTCACCTACGTCCGTTTGTCTTCTTCATGGACTCGTTCTTCTTCCTTTCGGGATCTCAGGCAAGATGACCATACCCTCGAAATCACTTCTATCTTTGCTTGCTAGTTGCTCGCTCTTTTGCTATGCCTATGCTGCGATGCCTACCACTTGCTTATCATGCCTCCTATATTGTTGAGCCAAGCCTCTAACCCACCTTGTCCTAGCAAATCGTTGTTTGGCTATGTTACCTCTTTGCTCAGCCCCTCTTATAGCATTGTTAGTTGCAGGTGAAGATTGAAGTTTGTTCCTTGTTGGAACATGGAGATGTTGTTCCTTGTTGGAACATGTTTACTTTGGGATATCACAATATCTCTTATCTAATTAATGCATCTATATACTTGGTAAAGGGTGGAAGGCTCGGCCTTATGCCTGGTGTTTTGTTCCACTCTTGCCGCCCTAGTTTCCGTCATATCGGTGTTATGTTCCCGGATTTTGCGTTCCTTACGCGGTTGGGTTATAATGGGAACCCCTTGACAGTTTGCCTTGAATAAAACTCCTCCAGCAAGGCCCAACATTTGTTTTACCATTCGTCACCTAGCCTTTTCTTTCCCTTGGGTTCTGCAGACTCAAGGGTCATCTTTATTTAAACCCCCGGGCCAGTGCTCCTCTGAGTGTTGGTCCAACCTGTCAGCTGCCAGTGGCCACCAGGGGCAACTCTGGACTGGCCTACCGGAACCTTGGACAATCCGGTGTGCCCTGAGAAAGAGATATGTGCAGCTCCTATCGGGATTTGTCGGCACATTCGGGTGTCTTTGCTGGTCTTGTTTTACCATTGTCGAAATGTCTTGTAACCGGGATTCCGAGTCTGATCGGGTCTTCCCGCTAGAAGGAATATCCTTCATTGACCGTGAGAGCTTGTGATGGGCTAAGTTGGGACACCCCTGCAGGGTTTTGAACTTTCGAAAGCCGTGCCCGCGGTTATGGGCAGATGGGAATTTGTTAATGTCCGGTTGTGGAAAACCTGAAGTTGGCCTTAATTAAAATGCATCAACCGCGTGTGTTACCGTGATGGTCTCTTCTCGGCAGAGTCCGGGAAGCGAACACGGTGTTGGAGTTATGTTTGACGTAGGTTGTTCTAGGATCACTTCTTGATCATAGTTGTTCGACCATGCTTTTGCCTTCTCTTCTCGCTCTCATTTGCATTGTTAGCCACCATATATGCTAGTAGCTTGCTGCAGCTCCACCTCATGCCTTTTACCCTTCCTATAAGCTTAAATAGTCTTGATCGCGAGGGTGTGAGATTGCTGAGTCCCCGTGACTCACAGATACTTCCAAAACCAGTTTGTAGGTGCCGACGTTACCGAGCAGGTGACACAACCAAGCTCAAGGAGGAGCTCGATGAAGATCTTGTCCTTTGTGTTGTTTCGTTCTAGTTGATCAGCAGTGGAGCCCAGTCGGGACGATCAGGGATCTGTGTAGCATTTGGGGTAGTCTTCTTTTATTTTGGGTTCCGTAGTCGGACCTTGATTGTATCTGGTTGATGTAATGCTTTATTCATGTATTGTGTGAAGTGGCGATTGTAAGCCAACTATGTATCTCTTTCCCTTATGTATTACATGGGTTGTGTGAAGATTACCTCACTTGCGACATTGCTTTCAATGCGGTTATGCCTCTAAGTCGTGCTTCGACATGTGGGAGATATAGCCGCATCGAGGGTGTTACATCTCATCAATACGGTTGTGGGTAACCCAACTGTGTCTAGGACTCCTAGATTATATGCAAGTCCCAAACAGCCACGGAGAGGACGCTTGATATTCACCCTCTTTATAAAGGGACAAGGCTTTTACTTTTTTCCCTCCCGTGCTCAATCGAATCCTTCCCCCGCCTCGAGTTCTAACACCCAAAGCCCAGGTCAGGTGCTTCGGACCTTCAATCATGTCCGGATCTAGCGTTCAAGGCCGGTGGATGCCCTCCTCCGTTACGGAAGAGGATATCAAGAAGTTGAGGGAGGCCAGATACCTGACCGCCGACATTTTGCATCGGCTGCCTGCCTGAGGGCAGGTCGTCCCTACTCCCGAACCCAACGAGAACGTTGTGTTCATCTCCCACTTCCACCGAGGCCTAGGCCTCACCCTGGATCCCTTTGTTAGGGGTTTGATGTTCTATTACGGGCTAGATTTCCATGATCTAGCCCCGGACTCCTTTATCCACATCTCGACATTCATTGTCGTGTGTGAGGCCTTCCTCCACATTACCCCTCACTTTGGCCTGTGGCTCAAGACCTTTGAAGTGAAGCCGAAGATGGCTGAGGGGCAGTATGCAGCGTGCGGAGGCGCGTCAATAAGCAAGATAGCAGGAGCTCCGTGGCTAAAAGGTTCCTTTCCAGAGGTGTCCGGATTATGGCAACAGGAGTGGTTTTACATCATAGCTCCCAGAAGTGCCAAGTGGGTGGCTGCCCCTGCTTTCCGCTCGGGCCCTCCACCATAACTGATGTCATGGATTAGCAGAGGACTGAGCTGGGGTCCAGCCAAGGACGTGCCTATACTGCAGAGCCGCATTCAAGATCTCTTCGAAGGAGATTTTAGTATGGTTACGGTGGCGCAAGTCACGCTGGTTCGTCGAGTCCAGCCTTGCAAACGTTGGCCCCTCCGTATGTGGGAGTTCAACCCAGAAGGGTCGCATACTATTCAGAATTTCCTCGGCCTGACGCACGAGGAGATGTACAAATCATTCTTCGAACCCCAAATAGAGTGTCCGGATACTACCGAGGACGTGGGCCTGAGCAGCAACTGTACCGCTGACCAAGTAAGTAATCCTTTAGCCGAACACACCATCTTTCATTTACCACGACATCATTCTGAGAAATTGCTTTTTGACCAGGACTGGCTAACAAGGCACGAAGATGATTCGGTGTTCGGCCCCCCTTCCTGAGGGTTTGGAGAATCTGGTACTGGAAAAGATGCTCGAGCTAGCACCTTTCCTGGAGACCTCAAAGGAAGACAAAGGGGGGAATAATGAGGTCGAAAGCGGGCCCCCATCGCTACCAATTCCAACCGAGGGAGTGAGCGCCTCCGTCAAGGAGGATAACCAAGGGGAAGAACCTGACCTTCTCTCGCTTCGGGGAAGGAAGAGGACTGCCTCTGAAGATCCGGAAACCGAGGCTTCCAAACGGGAGAAGAAGTCTCCACTAGAGGGTCCTGCCTTGGAGGGTCCTTTTTTCGCACAAAGTCTACGCGAGGATCAGCCCTCCAACGAGCTGTAAGTAATCGAAAAGTACTTTAATAGTGGAGATATACTACCTTACCTCTAAGGAAAATAACCGAAGTGTTTATCTTACACTTCGGATTTTAGCCCTTCTCAGCAGAGCTCGTCTTCGGGGGATCTTCTTCCGGAGATGATGGAGAGCGAAACGCCTCCCCCAGACTCCCCCGCCCAAGAAGCGGGTGACCTTGAAGTGTCGTCGAGGAGGGCCTCTCCGGATCCGGTGAGGCCAGAAGATAATCCTATAGTCACCCGTAGTCCCCAGCGTCCGGCTCTTGAAGAGAGCAAACAAAAGAGTCCGGCACCGTCTGGTATTCGGTCGGACATACTGAGGGAGCTGTTGGAGCGAGCGGCCATCTCAGAAGAACACCGTACGTTGATGGGTACAGTGATGGAAAGAATATCGTTCGCTGAAAGCGGATTGCATGGAGCCTTTATGAGTCTACTGACGGGCTTTGAGGTACGTGAAATGATATACTTTTTGATAGTACCGCACATTTTTAGGTGTGCCCTGTGTAGATAGTAGCCCCTGAGACTCTAGTCGTTGTCGAGAACGGCGGCGAACAGAGGATCGTAGTCCTAGGTAATAATCATACCGCTTTATGTGCAGGTGATGGGAGCTCCGGTGGCTGGCCGGACTAATGAGTTTGCCGAACTAAAGCGGCAACTGGATGCGGCAGATGCCGACATCGAGCTTGTTAACAAGCGGCTTGACGAGGCACAGGGTAAGTAATGTTTTTCCGGTCAATGTCACATAGTAAGAGCAGCATGATGCCAGTATCTTTAATATGTTGTGACTGCAGATGGAGCTACCGCCGTGGAGACCCTTCGGGCGGGACTTGCCCGAGCCAATGAACAAACAAGGATTAGTAATGCGGCCGCTTTAAAGGTGGCCGAAGACTTAAGAGCCGAGAAGGCCGCGCATTGCGAGAGCAAAGAAAAGATGGCCAAGATGGCTATAAAGTTAAAATACATTGCCGACCGTTGCCAGTTCCTTGAAGAAGAAAACCAAGTGAAGGCGACGGACCTCGAAAAGTCCACGATGGCGGCCAAAGACACCCGCTCTGCCATGAGGGCAAAGAAGGAAGAGCTGCGCAAAGCTGTTGATATTGTGGCTGGGAAGCCCTTTTTGCTGCGGAGGAAGTTCGGAGATCCGCGGTATGCCCCTCTGGATCGGCTGTGGAGTTCGGCAGACGCATATCTGGATTTGACGGCGAGTGCTGTCGATGCGGCCGAATACTTCCGAGATCAGACAGATTGTGAAGTGGACGAGCTATTCTGATCGCAGTTCAACGTTCCAGAGCGTCCGCTTCCCTTGACTGACCGGCCAGCCGAATGGGCCGAACTCAATATATTGTCCGGACTCGCCATGAGGTCCGTCGTCGATCATCTGTGGCCAAAAAACCGAAGCCGAACAACTATTTTAGCTTAGTGCAACAGTTCCTTGGAGCGGTCCCGCGCATCAATGCGATGAAGAGGTCGGCGTGTATAGAAGGCTCGCGGATAGCCCTTGCCCGTGTCAAAGCATACTGGGCAGAGATGGATGCTACCGCTGTTGCAGCGCAGGGTTCGGCCATAGGCCGAGTGGCTGCCGAGCACTATTTTGAAGAAGTTCTTGAGGGTGCTTGTTTGATAGAGGCCCAGTGCTCGAAGAATATTATGTTTGAGTGACATGTATTCCCATTGTAAAAACAATGTTTTTATGAAATTTATCAAGGCTGTATTTATATTTTTGCCTAAAAGTAATATGATGCCTCCTGTGCGGCCGTTTATGTATACATGTGTATAACCTGAAAGATTGTAGTCGTTGGCTTCAGCCCCCACGCATATAATGCGGGGGTGTTCGCAGAAGATGCGTATTCACACTTAATCCAACGTCTTGGTCCTAATAAGGAGGTGATGGCGCAGTGAACTAGGCAACCAGACTATAATGCTTTAACACTTTCACTTAGCCATAGGAGTTTGACAGTGGGGCTACTATATAGCCCCTGGTGGCTCCGCACTCATCCGAATTCGGGGTGCGTACATGCCTGGCTGGTAAACGGCCCTTCATTAAGGCGGAGGAATTCTAACATTCTGATAGGTCATCGAGTGGTTGACCAGTCTCACGATATATCATGACAGTCAGTTTTCGGCTTTCTCTACTGAGGTGCTTGTCCAGATGAACCAGGGCACAATCGCAGCAGTTCTCCTGGTGCCGCCTTAGCCGATAGAGCGGAACGTAAGGCAGCAAAACACAAGAGCCAGGCAAACCCAACATTTTACCAAAGACATGATTCGGAGCTGATGCATATAAGGCCAAACTCGCGACGCCGAACACTCCCTAAGGTATTCGGTCTTTATGGTGTAAACCGGGCCTAAACAGTGCCCTTTGTAGGAAGCCCCTGGTGTCCAGGAACGTGCATTATTCTGACGTGGCCACATGCCAAGACGCCAACATCCTTCTCAATTGTACTGAGAATCCAAGGGATGTGTATCAACAAGAGACAGTAAAAAAGGTTTATGCAGGGTCTTAATCTAAAAAGAATCCTTGGAACGGGTCCCTGCTGCACGTCTGCGCCTGTGTCTCCATTGTGTCGTATCCTGGACGGGTGTAGCACGATGGTCATCTGTAAAAGAGAGAAACTTAGGTGAAAATTTGTCGTGCAAAAAGGTAGGTTTGAAGAAACCATGTATAATTCAAGATGAGTAAAAATTGCCACTTGTCTGCGCGCGTTGAGCCCCTTGTATCTGTAATAGGGGTGTGGCCTATCAAACCTGTGTGAGTTACATATAGCTGCGCCGGACTCGTCTAACCGTGTCCGTGGTCTTGACGACCTATCAAATGCTTTAGTTGGTGAGGCCGTTTTTAGTGTGCGGCTGCCAAGGCAGTCGCCCTCTCTTCGGCGCGCAAGGATCGCTCAATATTTCCATTTACTGTAATGATGCCACGTGGACCAAGCATCTTAAGCGTGAGGGAAGCGTAATGCGGTATTGCATTAAAGCGAGCAAAAGCTTCGTGTCCAAGTAGTGCTTGATAGCCACTTTTGAACGGAGCAATGTGGAATGTTAAATTTTCACTACGAAAGTTATCGGGGAAGCCGAATGTAACCTATAGTAGTAGGGAGCCCGTGCAATGAGCCCCTGGGCCTAGCATTACTCCTTTAAAGGTAGTATTGTTGTGGCAAATTTTCGTTGGGTCTATCCCCATTTTGTGGATTGTGTCATGATATATCAGGTTTAGACTGCTGCCACCGTCCATCAGGACTCGTGTGAAGTGGTATCCGTCAATTATTGGGTCTAATACCAAGGCAGCCCATCCTGCACGCCGGATATTTGCTAGGTAATCCCGATGGTCGAAAGTGATCGGTTGAGACGACCAGTGGCAAGACTCCGCGGTGATAGGCCCTTGGGCATATTTCTCTGGGAGTGCCGCTTTGTTTTTCCCTTTGATCACGTGTAACACGTTCACTGTTTTGCCTTCTGGTGGAAATTTCTTTTGTTCCCCAGTGTCTTGCTTGAGAGGCTCATCCTCGTCTTCGCTTGGTGTATCCTCCCCCTTGTGTATGGCGTTGAGCTTGCCGGACTGCTTGAAGACCCAACATTCTCTGTGGGTATGATTAGCGGGTTTGCCAGGGGAGCTACGAATCTGACATATTTGGTCCAGAATTTTGTTTAAGCTGGACAGTTCGTCTCTGCTACCTTTAGAGGGTGGCTTTTGCTGACCTGGCCGAGAGCTTCTGAATCCGGCATTTACTGCCGTGCTCTTCGGGTTGTCTTCTTTATTCCGGCGCGTATTATTTTTGTTGCGTCGTGATTTCCCATTTCCATCTCTAACTTCGGATGTACTTGGGTCGCTGGTGCTGCATCTAGCTAGCCAGCTGTCCTCACCCGCGCAAAAGCGGGTCATGAGGCTTGTTAATGCTGCCATTGTTCTCGGCTTTTCTTGGCCGAGGTGTCTGGCAAGCCATTCGTTGTGGACGCTATGCTTAAAAGCTGCCAAGGCTTCAGCGTTCGGGCAGTCGACTATTTGGTTCTTTTTAGTAAGAAACCTGTTCCAAAGCTTCCAGGCTGACTCTCTGGGTTGTTGAGTTATATGACTCAAATCGACCGTGTCTGGAGGTCGGACGTAAGTCCCTTGAAAATTTGCCCGAAAAGCGTCTTCGAGCTCTTCCCAGCTTCCAATGGAGCTTTTGGGGAGGATTTTAAGCCAGTGCCGAGCTGGACCTTTGAGTTTGAGGGGTAAATACTTAATGGCGTGGAGATCATCTCCTCGAGCCATATGGATATGGAGGATATAGTCCTCAATCCAGACCCCTGGGTCTGTTGTTCTGTCGTATGCCTCTATGTTTACGAGTTTGAATCCCTCTGGAAATTCATGGTCCAGCACCTCATCGGTGAAACATAGGGGGTGTGCGGCACCCCTGTATCTGGGTGTACCGGGCTGTTCGAATGTTTGTTGTGTTGCATCATATGCTGGAGCGCGCTTGCGTGATCCATAGATGGATCTGGTTGCGCCGTCCTTTCGATGCGAGCCCTCGCGTGGATCGCGTATTTGCTTATGTGCGGCGTTGCTTGCCGCTCTATGTTGGCCGTGAGGTCGTCTATCCGGCCAGATGGCCGTTTTAATCTTTGGTTGCGGGGGATCTAAGGCCTCCTCATCGAATTCGGGTAGCAACTTCCTCTTCGAGTAGCTCTTGGTGGGGTGATTACCGTCGTACTTCGCTGCTGTGTTGAGCACTTTACTCCATCTAATTTTGAGTGTGTCTTGCATAGCCTTGAGCCTTTGCTTCTGCTTTTTTAGACTCCTCGCGGTGGCAACGAGCCTTTGACGGGCATTCTGTTGCTCCGGGTGTCTTTCCGGTGTGATGTCGTCCGGACTATTATCTTTGACAGAGTCGGGTTGTTCGGTTTGATTTTCCGTGTTGCCGTGGTCCGGCGATGGTTCACCCTACTCTAACGCCGGGTCTATATGATCATTGTTTCTGCCGAGGCGAGATTTGGAGCGGCACTTGCGTCACCGTTTGGACTGCTTCTCGAGGGGACAACCCTTTGTTGCGTCCTTCCATTCCTCGTCGTCGTCTTCTTTTGGTGTGTCCAACATATATACATCATGTGATGAAGTGGGCGTCCAGTGCCCTGTGGGCAGTGGTTCCTGTTCGTCTCCTGCATCGTCGTCCATACCATGGATGTCTTTGGAGTCGAAGTCGAGCATATCGGTTAAGTCATCGACAATGGCTACTAAGTGGGTGGTGGGTGGGCGGCGAATTTCTTCATCATCCGCATCCCAATCCTGTCGGACATATTTCGGCCAGGACTCTCCTGATAAGGAGAGAGACTTTAATTAATTCAGTATGTCGCCGAAGGGCGAGTGCTGAAAGATATCCGTGAAGGTAAACTCCATGATCGGCGCCCAACCGGATTCGATAGGAATGGGTGCAGGCGGTTCGGAGTCCGTGGCCGGAGAAGTATCCGGCAGTTAAACAACACGGCTCTCGTGAAGGGTAAGATCGATATTCAGCTCGATCGCCGTTGGGGGTGCGGCCTCTGTCACGGGGTCTATCCACCCGTCCATGGGAGGCGCACCTGGCTCCGAATTAAGGGTCGGAGCGGCTGCCGGTGTGATTTCTTGAACACTGTCCGATGGCAGAGCTAAATCGTACTCATCGTGACTGCGTAACACACAAGGCAGGGGCTCGAATCCGCCGAAGATCAAGTCTCCGCGGATATCGGCCGTAGTTTAAGATTCCAAACCTGACCTGGTGGTCAGGGGCGTAACTTTCGATCTGCTCCACATTGCCAAGCAAGTTGGCCCGTAGTGCGAAGCCGCCGAACACAAAGATCTGTCCGGGAAGAAAACTCTCGCCCTGGACTGCATCGTTATCGATGATCATAGGAGCCATCAAGCCTAACGGCGACAACACATAGGAACTCTCAATGAAAGCACCAATGTCGGTGTCAAAATCGGCGGATCTCGGGTAGGGGTCCCGAACTGTGCGTCTAAGGCGGATGGTAACAAGAGGCAGGGAACATGATGTTTTACCCAGGTTCGGGCCCTCTTGATGGAGGTAAAACCCTACGTCCTGCTTGATTAATATTGATGATATGGGTAGTACAAGAGTAGATCTACCACGAGATCAGAGAGGTTAAACCCTAGAAGCTAGCCTATGGTATGATTGTATGTTATTGTGTCCTACGGACTAAAACCCTCCAGTTTATATAGACACCGGAGAGGGATATGGTTACACAAGGTCGGTTACAAAGGAGGAGATATACATATCTGTATTGCCTAGCTTGCCTTCCACGCCAAGTAGAGTCCCATCCGGACACGGGACGAAGTCTTCAATCTTGTATCTTCATAGTCCAACAGTCCGGCCAAAGGATATAGTCTGGCTGTCCGGAGACCCGTAATCCAGGACTCCCTCAATAGCCCTCCGTTCCAGCGGTTCCAAATGGCGATAGAGATCGAGATGCAGGTTTTTAGCGTCCAACATGTCCTCGTCGAAGGATCGATGTGCATAGTTGCCACCGTCACCGTCCACCCAAGGGTTGTTCAGCAGTGTTTCAACAATGTATCCAACTTCCTCGAAAAGGTAGAGACGAGGGTCATCGGTCTCGACGCAGAGTACACGGAGCGTGCCCTTGGGAAGATCCAGCGCGCCGCCGTCCTTCAGCTGTGCTTCGAAGATGATGTTTTGGTGTACCACATCATACACTCGCCCTCCATACTAGGTGAGCTTCACGATTTCTTGTCTCGGGAGGACGTATAGTTCTGTGGGGCAGCCATAGAAGGGGACAAACAAAAGCTGGAGCTGTACAACCTTCATTTGAATAGCATCGCTGACCTACAAACCAGAATCAAAATTCCTATAGAAGTTTGTGATAAACAGACACCATCCCTATTCGACGTAGCAAATTTTGTGCTCGGTACAAATCTTCGGAAGGGTGACGATACGGTGGCATTAAGGTCGTCTGGATGGGAGAGTTATCCCTTGACATACGAGCGGATAAAATATGCTGCCCTCGATGCCCGTGTGAGTTTCGAGATATCTACAAGGTCAAAAGAGCTTGTTGCGAAGCCGTCTCCCACAAAGAATGAGAAGAAGAAGAAGAAGAAGAAGAAGAAGAAGAAGAAGAAGAAGAAGAAGAAGAAGAAGAAGAAGAAGAAGAAGAAGAAGAAGAAGAAGAAGAAGAAGAAGAAGAAGAAGAAGAAGAAGAAGAAGAAGAAGAAGAAGAAGAAGAAGAAGAAGAAGAAGAAGAAGAAGAAGAAGAAGAAGAAGAAGAAGAAGAAGAAGAAGAAGAAGAAGAAGAAGAAGAAGAAGAAGAAGAAGAAGAAGAAGAAGAAGAAGAAGAAGAAGAAGAAGAAGAAGAAGAAGAAGAAGAAGAAGAAGAAGAAGAAGAAGAAGAAGAAGAAGAAGAAGAAGAAGAAGAAGAAGAAGAAGAAGAAGAAGAAGAAGAAGAAGAAGAAGAAGAAAAGGTTGCACCTGCAGGAGGGCATTATGGATGGATGAACTATTTCCTCTCTTGTAAAAAAAATTATTCCCTCTCGGTGTATATTGATATAGATGGACTATTTTGATGGTGTGCATGTCTTTGGAACAGAGTAGTAGCGTGGGTCCGCTTGACTATAAGGAACTATTTATCCGCGTATATAGCTTTCTCTGCTACTCCTTCAAGTGATCGGTATGCAGTGCATGTGTCCGTAGACATGACAGCTTGTCCATGGAAGTTCAACTACGGCGACCATCACGTTTCATCTCGCGATTCCCATGACGCCTCTCCAACCCACGGCACCACGCCCCCCGACGTGCGCCTCACCCCTCTCGGCCGCACCGCCCCTCTGCCTTTGTGTCCATGACATGTGGGCCACCTAAAATGCGGCGAGCATCAAGTTTCTACCACAGTCACCCGCGATTCCCACGACGCCGCTCGAACCCATGACACCACACGTCCCCTGACCTGCGGCTCACCCCTCTTGTCCCCACTGTCCCTCCGCCTACGGGAGCATTACATGTGGACCAGTCACCTATCGGGTCCACATGTTATGACTCAAAGGTTGCATTACATGTGGACCAGTCACCTATCGGGTCCACATGTTATTCATGCGGTGGCCCGTTGCATGGTTGATCCCAATGTTGGACAAAGGTTCTATGGGAACGGTTTCACCGTTGTAAATGTTGTGCAAATTGATGTTGGTACCCTCCCGTACATATGCAAGCCAATCTCCACTCGCACCGAACCTAACCTGTGAAACAGTGGGCAGGGGGAGAATTAGGAAATGGACACGAAAGTAGTCTTTAGAATGCATTTACTACATGATCAAACTCATCTTACCTGCTCATCGGAGGAAATCCGAGTGCCCCTCAATGTCGGCATCTCAAGGGGCGTCAACTTGCAACTACGGCCATGCCGCGCTAGAGAGACCCCCAAGGAAACATCCTCGTGCGTTCCATGGAACATCAAGATGCATTTGTATGAGTAGTTTATCTTGTGAGAGAAAATGATGAATGAGGGAAGGCCTCTAGAGATAGAGATGGACACTACTACTACTACCAATGTGCTGGCCCATGCGTTGCAATGGATCCAAAGTAGTAGAATAATACTTGTTCACATGCTTGAAATATAAACACTCTAGTTTTGATATACATGTGTTAGCAGACATGACAGCTTGTCCATGGAAGTTGAACCATGGCGACCATCGCGTTTCTTGTTTCTACCACTAAGCCACTGAAGTTCGGTTCCGTGGGCTCCAAGAGGGAAATGTAACTCCTGCGGCAGGCCTTGTGGTGCTCCCGCAGTACGAGCTCGTGCCAAAACTGGAATTTGTTTCTTACTACTACCAACAGTACTAGTAAGGTACATGTGCATTGCACGCATGAGATTCTGGCGGTTTGTGTATTATGCTTCTACATGTGGAGCTTTCTGGATTCTAACATGTGGCAAAATCTGGTGGAATGTAAGGTTAGGCAAGTTTGATTAACTTAGGCGAGTGTTTGATTCAAGCCACACCTTAGGCAAGCCACACTAAGGCCCCACATGACATACACACAAAAAATGTGGCAAGATTCCCTTAGGCTTGCCAACTTGTTTCTCTCATTTTGAAGAACTAATAACTTTGCCTAAGCTTAGTTGTGGCAAAGTTAGGGTCTGTTTGATTCAAAGGATTTTCATAGGATCTTTGAAGGATTAGAATCCTTAGGAATTTTTCCTACGTTGGTCGTTTGATTCGTAGGATTGAATCATGTAGAATATTTTCCTAAGGATTCATCTGTACTACGTTTCACAGGAATTCTAACATGCACTCCAACCTCTTGAAAGAAATCCTTTGTTTTTCATGTGACACAATCAAACAAACTCAAATCCTATAGGAATCCAATGAACATGCCATTCCAATCCTACTTTTTTCCTATTCCTATGTTTCTGCAATCCTATGAATCAAAGAGGCCCTTAGTCATGAATTAAGTTCAACCATGGAGTCTTCTAGATTATACATGTGGCAGAATCTGGTGGATGATATCCAGCGGCCAGTAGTGCTCGGATTTGCCATCTTTTTACCGTCGGATTGGCTTCATCCAACGACCAACTTTTAAAGTTTTTCACACACTATATAGGGGGTATAGATATAGATGTGTCGGTCCGTTGCAATGGATCCAAAGTATATATATCTATTTAGTGGAGTGCACTCTAAACACATTATCTTATTTTTTTTCTCTAACCTTTCGTAGCCATGCAACCAAGCCACATAAGCTTCATGGGTGCCCAACCCCCCCCCCCACATCATATTATTCATACTACGTTGATTGAAAAAAAAGATAAATCACCCAAAACAAGATCTTCCCGTTTTTTGTTCCTACGATGTTGTGTCGTGCACGT
Source organism: Triticum aestivum (assembly GCF_018294505.1). Lineage (NCBI taxonomy): Eukaryota > Viridiplantae > Streptophyta > Magnoliopsida > Poales > Poaceae > Triticum > Triticum aestivum. Next base: position 111,579,535 of record NC_057797.1, on the reverse strand, counting down.
ACCTACTAGTTGTATAGTGGTAGTACTAGTAATATAGTATTAGGAGTACAAACTTGGTACTAGTAGGAGTAGTACTAGTACGGAATGCTCCTACTCTATCAACGAGCCCCATCTGGCAGCAAATTTCTTGGCTTCCGTGCTACAGCTAGATCTTCCCCTCGTTTCTTTTTTCCAACCCGGCGGCGGGCAGGGTGTCGGTTTGCTCAACGGCGGTCCCACATGAAAGTGAAAATGCTAGGCAACACGCCTTCCCTAAGCCATGTATCGTGCCGGACGGGCCGTGTTGTACTCCCGATTCCCGGGCGTGTGGGGGTGCGACGCGAACGCGGCAGGCCTTTTCCTTTTACCAGCAATGTGCTCGTGCGTTGCGACGGATCCAAAGTAGTAGAATAGTAGTATTTGTTCACAAACTTGAAAGAAATCACTATTGTTTTGATATACTCCTAATATATTACTCCTTGCGTACCTAAATATTTTTCTTTTTGAGATTTCAAATGGACTATCACATACGGATTATATAGACATATTCTAGTGTTTCTAGCAAGATGTCCACGCGTTGCACGAAGTTGATGGAAAAGGTAAGCACAACATATAAATTAACGGATGGAGTACTACTTACAGTGATGCATATAATTAAGCAAAGGGGTCGCACATGTCGGTATTGACTGGAACGAGAATGCAACAGCACAATAAGAATTAAGGCCACGATGATGCGACCGCAGTGGTGGTTACAGAAGGCAAGAAGAAAGATGGATCCATGAACATACGACCTCCTCCTCCTCAACTTAGTGCGCTGGGCCACCGACCGGCGGCGAAGGAGCGGCGGCTTTTGTGGCAAGGTCGAGGTGCTTCTCAGCAAAGGCATCCAAGGCTTCCAGCCGGTTGAGGAAGGCCAACGTTGTAGCGTCCTCACTGGCCTTGTAGATACCTATGTACATGATTTCCTCATACATGTGGATGTGTAGGTCGACGAATTCTTGCAGGGCGAGGCGCCTCGGGGGGAGCGCGACCTCTAGGTGGACATTCTTCATGGCATCGGCGGGCAATCGTAGGGCCACCAGTGCTTGAAAGAGGTTCCGGCCATGGAGGCCGATTAGGGTGGTAGGCAATGAGGAGCCCGGGCGCGCGGGCTGGAGGAGTACGGCGATGTCGTCCGCGAGCTTCTTGAGGGCGGTGAACTTGTTGCTAGTGGCAACGATCATCTGGTCCAACTTAGAGTCGTAGTTGGCGTCGAAGGCGGCCATCCACCAGCCGATCTCCAACACTGTCTTGAGACGATCCTCGGTGCCATGCTGCAGGCCGGCGTCGTGGACCATCTGGCGCAGCCGCTGGCCACTCAGGAGCATCGCCGCCATGGGTCTGGAGTGAGCTCTTTTGCGCTTAGTGTAGGTGCCTAGGCAAATGCTTAGGTGCATACGATGTTGTAGATGCATTGGAATGGAGGGGCGCCTTTATATGAGGGCAATGAGGGCAAACTGCGTTGCATTCACATCGTGCAACCTCTTTTCCCGGACCCCCTCCCATTACTTCCCTCATGCATTAATTGAAGAAGGATGCATTGGCCATTCAACATATCGGGAACCGCTACTCCCTCCCTCGTCTGCATTAAAGCCGTATCGGGAACTATGCCGTCCGTTGTCAAATCGAATACTCCCTCCGTCTAGGTGAGTACTCCCTCCTTTCCAGTTTATAAGGCTCAATTCAAAAATCTCATCAACCAAGGTAGATGATGAGTGGTGGAATATTTTTTGTAGTTTGCAAAAGCACCCAATTAATGCTCTTGTTTTCCTCAAAAAATTATGTTTACGAATGCATTAATCGCAATGCATGCATGCATTGGTCAGTTTTCTCTTAATACTTGCATGCAATGATTTAATGCACCTTGAAGTCTGAACATGTGATGGGGAACAACCAAATTGAGCCTTATAAAATGGAAAAACTAAAATTTTGAGATAAGCCCTATAAACCGGAAAGGAGGGAGTATTAAGTCATCTTACGAAAACCAAATAGTAAACACATAGGCATGGTGCATTAACTCTCACGTTGTTTCTTATTTTTTGACATAAATAGAGGAACCTGCCATGTAGTGACGTGTAGATGACATCATACGGCGGACGGCAAAGACACTAGAAAATTTGCCGTCAGCGGCGGACGGCAAAGGCCTGCCGTTAGCCACTTAACAGACTGACAGTGCAATTATTGCCGTCCGCTCTCTTTGCCGTCCGCCGCAGACGGCAAAGGGCCTTTGCCGTCAGCCGCCAAGAAGCAGACGGCAAAGTAGCTATTTACCGTAGCCTACTTTGCCGGAGCCTTTTGCCGTCCGCGGCTGACGGCAAAGGCCTTTGCCATCCGCCGTTCATGCCTTTGCCGTCCGCCGTGGCGGACGGCAAAGTAGCTGATTCCTGTAGTGTTGTATGCTTTTAATGACTTGAGACTATCAAACATGACATGCAGTGGTCAGTTCGTTGCACAAGAACAAATACAACCCACGTTAGCACACACGCATCTTATATAGCATCACATCCAATGGCTATAAAAGATGAATGAGACCAAATTATATCTCATCTAGATGAGTTCTAGCAAAACTGTATTAATAATACTTAGTACTCTTGCGCCATGTATCATATATTAGTATCATGTAGTACTTTATTTATTTATGAGGTATCCAGATGGCACTGCACCGCCAAGAAAAGAGGGTAACATCAAAATTATGGAATACTTTTTTGAGTATGTTGGTATGGTCCGGTCATAGTCACTTGTTGAAATCTCTAAAAAGACAAATACTCCCTCCGTCCGGAAAAACTTGTCATCAGAATGGATAAAAGGAAATGTATCTAGACGTATTTTAGTTTTAGATACATCTCTTTTATCCATTTTGATGACAAGTATTTTTGGACGGAGGGAGTAGAAAACAGAGTTGGTGATGATGGTGTGCGTGCCATCCTGCAATATAGGCCGTTGGATTTATATCTAACGGATAGGAAAGTAACTATGGCAATTTTGCAAAAATATACCCACACGTCTCTCCACGTTCGCAAATAAGGCCTTCCCTCGTTCTACCTTTTCTCTCACAAGATAAACTACTCATACAAATGCATCTTGATGTTCCGTGCAATGCACGGGCAGCTAGCTTATTTCTTTTAAAATAGTTGCTGCGATAATTGGGTTGAAGTGATATATTTTATGTCTGCCCCGAATGATTTCAGATTCACTAGTAGTAACAAAGAAAAGGTTGCCTTGTTAATTAACAGAAAACAGGGTGAAAGCTATCACATGAGGCCGGTAAAAACAAGGCACACTGGGTTCAGCGTCATCGTCACTACAGTCGTGCGCGCGCGAGAAGTCTACATATCGAGGGGGCTACCGAGCGAGGCACCAAGATACAATGTTTGAGAGAGAAACCAATTGACAGATTATGATCAGATCGAGTTGTCACCCTTCTGCTGCCATTGTTGGGGGGGAGGGACAGAAAGACGTATCAAGAGTGTGCGCTGTAGTCACAGAGGCACAACTAGCGAGTGTGTGTGTGTGTTTGAAAGAGGAGTAGATAGATTATTATCAAGATCGATGTGCCACCCTACTCCTTCGGTGCCGGGTAGTGTGTGTGTGTATGTTTGAGAGAGAAGCCAGTCGATAGATTAGTATCAAGATCGAGGTGTCACCCTACTCCTTCGGTGTTGGGAAGTGTGGGTGTGTGGGGGGCAGTGACACTCACAAATCTCTACTCTTATAAAAAACAGAGTTGGTGATGATGGTGTTCCTGCTATCCTGCAATATAGGCCATCCAATTTATATCCGATGGACAGGAAGGAAACTATGGCAATTTTGCAAAAAGATACCCACACCCCTCTCCGCATTTGCAAATAAGGCATTCCCTCATTCATCATTTTCTCCCACAAGATAAACTTCTCATACAAATGCATCTTAATGTTCCATGCAACGCATGGGCATCTTGCTAGTAGGGAGAAGAAGTTTGTGTGACACATATCTAGCTATATTAAGGGATAAGTAGATAGCATATGTGTGAGAGACATTAGTGGCTGTGGGTTGGCGGAATTAAAGGGGTGGGCGTGTTAGACATAGAGAGCGTGTGTGTTTCTATGTGAGAGACTTGTAGGACGGGGTAGAAAGATGAATTTAACCCTGACGGAGGGAGAGAAATACACGAACTGCGCTTGTGTGATTCCGATGCCCACAGGGAAATGAGATATGTATGCGTGTGAGAGAGATCGCACAATTCATTCACGTATCACTATCTAGCGATCGTGGACGTGCATCGCTTGAACATAAGTCAATATCTACTTCGTATCATGGCCAAAGGTACAATATCGATTCAACGCTATAAAGATTGGACACTCACATATCACATTTTTTTCTATTTAAATAAGCCTTTTTAGTTGTGCATGCCAAAGTTACAGTGATGTTTCTTCAAACAACCAATGTAGCTATCATGAACATGCACCATTGTTACTCTTGCATTCAAATTCATTAGTCTTGGATGATTTAAGTTTCTATTTTGAAGTAATATATGTAATATTCATATATGAATTCAACGGGTACACAATTTATGAAATGGAGGCTATGTAATCATATGAGGTAACACTTTTAAGTAGCTGACTACAATATCCATTTCTTTTTGTGCGCCTCTACACTAACACGTCAATGCATTATGTTTAAAGTAAATAACCAATGGCACTAAATTACCTATTTACACGAGAAATACATAGGCTGAGCGTTTGATCCTTTTTTGTGGACGCGCCACTACACCCGTACGATTGGCCGCGCCCGTGTGAACGTCCAAGTTATCGGCGCATCATCCCGAGTTATTGTCTTTTTTCTGGGGTGGACTTCACACCAGTTATTAACTGCTGACGCGTGCCCCGTGTACATAGTCTAGCATGACCTTCCCACTAGCACGGTCCAAAATTAGTTGAAACTGGATACGAACGATCCCGCGGGCGGCAAAATCTCCCGCATCCTTCTAAAATTTCCGCCACCTTAGTCTTTAGCATGCGAAATCCCCCTTTTGTCCTTGGTGCATGGAGACCAATAGTTACAATACCGCCCTCATCTACATGATAGGTCGGGGCTTCTTTGGTAACTTCTGGTTCCCCCACTACACGGCACCCCCATTTCCTCTCCCCCTCCGCAAAAACGACTAACTCCACAGCACCAGAGCATCTTACATCACGTCGTCTGTACTTCATCGCCCTTTCTCCCCTCCCCTCTCGAAACCCTAGACTACTCATCCACCGGCGTACCATAGCCCATTCACTACCAGCAGCGTCCACCTCGCCGGATCTGCTTATGCGGCCGCATCTACCCCTCCCACCTCCCCTAGAAACAAGTAGACTGCTCATCCACCGCTGTACCACGCCGGATCAGCTACGCCGGTACTCTCGTCAACCGCCACGCATCTGAAGTGGCTCATTCGTACTCCCCACCGGAGACGCTTCATCCACACACCCCGGAGCCGCCCCACCGTCCCACCGTCGACGGCCTTTGATCCTCTTCGCCGACACCTTCCTCAACCCTACCGGAGCCGCTTCACCGACACCTTCCTCAACCCTACCGGAGTAGCTTCGCCTATACCATTCTCAACCCTATCGGGGCCGCTTTGCCAACTCACAAGTCCACGGCCTCAGATCCGCTTCCTCGCACCCTCATCCAACCCACCGGAGCAGCTTCTGACGCCCCATCCATGGCCGCAGATCCGCATCGTCGACACCACCCTTAACCCAACCACCGGAGCAGCTTCTGATGCCCCGTCCACGGCCGCAGATCCGCATCGTCGACACCATCCTTAACCCAACCACCGGAGCAGCTTCACCTACGCCCTCGTCCACGGCCATAGATCCGCTTTGCCCACACCGTACTCCACCCTACCGGAGCCGCTCCATAAACACCCTACTCGAGGGTTCTAGATATCCTTACCGGACCCCGACAGCCAGCGCAGCGTCATCACCCTCGATGTTTCTAACCTGATTCCCACAGTCTAGAGAGATGCCAAGCACCCGCCACGGCCTAGGTACTTGTCACCTTTAAACCCGTTCAGCATCACCTGCCCGATGTACTTCAAATATACTAACCGGTCGCTGTTACCTGTTATGTAGCTGGCAAAAACTACAAGGACGATGTTTCTTCTAGATCTAACAGCTTGGCCAACCAAGATCCTGGACTAAGGCATTGCTATGATCTTGTAAGCGTGTCTCTCTCTCTTGTATTGTTCTGTGCCTGCCAGCGTGCTTTGCTAGGATTTTCGACCAGTAATCCCTTTGTGCAGACAATGATTTCTACTACCGACTGCTAAATTAGATATGTAGATGTCATACATGATACTACCTCGTACCTCCGTTCCTAAATATAAGTCTTTCTAGAGATTCCACTATAGGCTACATACGGAGCAAAATGAGTGAATCTACACTCGAAAATGCATCTATATACATCTGTCTGTGGTCCATACTGGAATTTCTACAAAGACATATATTTAGGAACAGGGGCAGTACATTACACAAAATCGTAGGTGGCATGTAGGAATTCCAGTGCACTACATTAGGCTCCCTTAGAGTGCCTGCTAGTCCAGCATACAGAGTCATGGCTAGTTTATGGTACGCACACAATCATTAATTGGTGGTTTAAATATGCGCAAGGGATATGCAATGTAGTATCATGTAGAGATGTCTGAAATTAGCCGTGTCAACTTGCAGATAGGGTTACACAATGAAAAAGTACAAGATGTATGTGGCAATTTCATGGAACATCGCAAAAAAAGGAGAGGCAACGGTGAGCCTATACAGTGTGCCATGGTACGTCACTCCTCCATTGCAATCATCGTGACATGTTATTTGTATACCAGTTCTATTAGCCAAGTTTCTTAGGGACAATTATTACGAGTTATCCTAAGAAAATAAGCACCTGTGAATATAAGCTCCATGTAATAAGCCAACCAGTTCTTTTCATTGCGTTTTCAGCTTATCTTTGGTATGATCGATGGAAAGTCTAGATTGCATTATATTTTTTTTCATTTTAGTGCCCATATGGAAATTAATTTGACTTGAAAACATCACAAATTGAACCCAGTGCAGTAATTAATATGATAGGAAAATAGACCATCACTATTTGCTCAAAATGCAAATACAAAGATACCATCTACTTGGCACAATCTACTTTGGTCAATGTTTTCCATAGAGATCCCATTGCCTAATTTAAACGAAGAACGCATGACCCACATTTAAATGAAGAACAATTATTTATTGAAATTTGATGGTCCAAGTGGCTGGTTATTATCGTATAGCAGCACCACCTGAAAGCATCATATAGCAGCAGCAGCAACTCATAGCAACTCATCATACAGCAATAGCAGTCTGCAATTCATCATATACCAGCAGCAGCTCATAGCAATTCATCATATAGCAGCAGCAGGAGCAGCTCATAGCAATGCATCATATAGCAGCAGCAGAAGCAGCTCATAGCAATTCATCATATAGTGGAAAGGGGAGAGGAGATGCAAGCGGGCAGGGCAATGAATGCTTGCGTGTTGGTTTTTACTTGAGGGTCAGGTGTGACACGGGTGTCAGCAGTTGCATTTTAAGTGTAATATAGGCAGACAACAGAGTCATTTCACTATTCCCCTTCCCTTCAATTTTTAGTGAGGTTCTACCCGAAACACCCCCCTCCAAAGCAATTAGTTAAGCCCAAGCCCATAACTCAAAAATGACTTCTTTACATCTTTTATGGCTTATTTTGACAATATGCCCTGAAAAGGCGGAATCGAACTGGCCCTTAACCTGCAATTCAATTGTGCGTGCAATGATGAATCACTCCTGCCTGCTATCTGTACATTTAGGCATCATCATACATGGCATAACCTAATACATGTGCATTCCATTGTAGAATCTGGAATATGTAATGTTTATGTTAGTTCATATGTTCCACATGATGTTTAAATGCCCCTTAAATCTGGTCAGTCAAGTGATGGTCTTTAAGCCTCCTTCTTTGCTTCTTTTCTTGATATGTAAGATTTGCTCGCACATCTGTTCAATTGCTTGTTTGCATCAGCCAGTCATACTAGGACTGTTTGCTTTGATTACTTGCTGTTCTTGACATAACACTCTAACAGAGCTTGTCAATGATTTAAACACTAATGGCTGTTGTAGTGGGGCCTTGTCTAACTCATAGGTGACATAAAGGTTTGGTTGTACACTACAGTAGGCTCTCCAAGAGTACCTGGAGATCCAGTTCGAAGGTATGCCTAGTTTTTACATAGTGCAGACATAGTAAATGCTCATTTCATTGTGTGCAAGTGCAAGAGATGCGGCATGTTTTATTATGTGGTGTTGTTTTGTTATAATCTCATTCTTTTGTGTTCACAGACTGGAAAGTATGCATATTTATCTTCCAAGGAGACGAGTAACTAGTTTGTGTCGCCTTGCAGAGGGGGTGTGAGGGAGTCCTGGATTAGGGGGTGTCCGGATGGCCGGACTATACCTTCAGCCGGACTCCTGGACTATGAAGATACAAGATTGAAGACTTCGTCCCGTGTCTGGAAGGGACTTTCCTTGGCGTGGAAGGCAAGCTTGGCGATACGGATATGTAGATCTCCTACCATTGTAACCGACTCTATGTAACCCTAACCCTATCCGGTGTCTATATAAACCGGAGGGTTTTAGTCCGTAGGACAACACAATCATACCATAGGCTAGCATCTAGGGTTTAGCCTCTCTGATCTCGTGGTAGATCTACTCTTGTACTATCCATATCATCAATATTAATCAAGCAAGATGTAGGGTTTTACCTCCATCGAGAGGGCCCGAACCTGGGTAAAACTTCGTGTCCCTTGCCTCCTGTTACCATCCAGCCTAGACGCACAGTTCGGGACCCCCTACCCGAGATCTGCCGGTTTTGACACCGACATTGGTGCTTTCTCTCAGAGTTCCTTTGTGTCGTCGCCATCAGGAAGGATGCCTCGCCCCATCTTTAAAGATGGCACCGTTGCTAAGGGAGCTTTGGCTGTCGGCCAAACCCTCCGGCTAGGTGGTTTTCTTATGACCGCCTGTTCGGCTTCTGCGCCGATGATGACCTCTCGAGCCATCGAAAACAATCTTCATGTCAGCTCGGAACTTGCCAAGCAATTAGATCCAATGGATCTCTCCTCCATAAACGAGCTCTTGGATCGCATCGCCGCCCTGGGAGTCACTATGGATTACGACCAGATTGGGCCCAAGCCCGATCTGAGAGAGATTAACTCTCCCCAAGTCACCCATCATGTTGTCGTGGTAGAGGGACAGTGCGACGACCCCTCATCTATCTTAAGGACTAGCTACGTCCGGATTCCCGATCCCTCCAAGCCGGATACCCGTGGAGGGGAGGATATCACTCAAGACCTGAACTTAGAGTTAGGCGACGGACTGGATTCATTGGATAACATCCAGGAATCCAAATTTTTCGAGTTCAGAAATTCCTCGGCCTCTGAGCCTCAGATGGGGTGAGGCTTCGGATTTAATTCCACCCACCCACCCGAACATTAGCGATCTATCCCAAATTAGGCAAGAGCCCGAAGAAACAGTACATCATTACTGGGCCAGATTCCTCCTGGTTATGAACAGGATAAAGGACTGCCGCGAGGAAGACGCGATTTCATTCTTCTGCAATAATTGCACGGACAAGGGAATCCTCAATGCCATAAGTGGCCATGATATTACATGCTTTGCTGACTTGGTATCCATAGTACGAAAGTACTGTGCGATGGAAAGCGCCTGGAAAACCGAAATAAAATTTTGGGACAATCCGGCCCTGAATGCAAACCTAGTGTGAAATAAAACGGTGCATCATCGCCAGACACCCGGGTCAAACACCAAAAACCAAAAACCCTCTATAGGGCATGGAACCGTATTGAAAGGATGGCTTAATGGACCCTGTAAAATTCACAGTACAGATGAAGCCACACCAACTCACAGCCTTAGAGCATGTCGGATACTCCGACAGGTGGCCAAAATTGGCGAAGATCTCCTAATTCTGGAGGCCACAGAAAGCCACCCTAGAGACACCAATATGGTACTAACAGTCTTCGAGACTTTCGCATCAAATAACATGTGAAAAAGGACACTCCGCAGCCTTGCCGAAATCTACCAAGTGGCAACAATAAACCCATGGAGTGACACGGCTATTACCTTTAACGCTAGTGATGAACCTAAATTCCGAACAACCTGAGTACCAGCTGCATTGGTCCTCAGTCCAATAATGGACGACTTCCGTCTTACCAAGGTACTCATGGACGGCGGCAGCGGATTGAACCTCATTTATGAGGAAACCCTTCGAAAAATGGAAATAGACTGGAACCGCATTGAGCGAAGCAGCACAACCTTTAGAGGAATAATCCCTAGTCAGGAAGCGCGCTGTACAAGAAAAATCACACTAGATGTGGTGTTCGGCACGCCGGATAATTACAGGTCCGAAGAGGTCATGTTCCATGTGGCTCCATTCAGCAGCGGTTATCACGCTCTGCTAGGGCAGGAAGCGTTTACAATCTTCTAAGCAATACCCCATTAAGGGTACATGAAGCTCAAGATGCCCGGGCCCAACAGGATCATCACTCTCGCTAGTGATCCGGACATAGCACTCCGTGCCGAAAACAAGACAGCCGCACTGGCCCTTGAGGCACTATCCGAAGCCCTAGCGGCTGAGGAACTGACTGCGCTGCGCTCCACGGTGAATAGAAATGACGTGGTACTCGACAAAAGATCCAAGTCCACCTCCTTTAAACCGGCGGACGAAATAGTCAAATTCCAGGTCCATCCAACGGACCCCAATAAAACAGCTTCCATTGGGGCACATTTAAACCCTGATGTAGATGTCGCACTGCGAGAGTTCCTACAAGAGAACTGGGACATTTTCGCCTAGCACCCTTCAGACATGCCAGGAATCCCACGGGCTGGCCGAGCACAGCTTAAATATCCTAAAAGAATTCAAACCTGTCAAGCAAGCTCTTCGGCGTTTTTCTGAACCTAAGAGACATGCCATGGGAGAGGAGCTAGCAAAGCTATTGGAGGCTGGATTCATCAGAGATATAAAACATCCGGACAAGCTAGCAAACCTGGTGATGGTACCAAAGAAGGACAAATCCTGGCGCCTGTGCGTTAATTTTAAAGACCTTAACAAGGCTTGCCCAAAGGATCCCTTCCCCCTCCCCCGCATCGATCAAATTATCGACGCTACTGCAGGACACGACTCGTTGTGTTTCCTCGACGCATATTCCGGCTACCATCAAATCAAGATGGCAGAATCAGACCAAGCTGCAACGGCATTTATCACACCATATGGCCCATTCTGCTTCAACACAATGCCCTTCGGGCTCAAAAACACCGACGCAACATATCAGCGCATGATTCAGACATGTCTGGCAAACCAGATCGGCAAAACAGTGAAGGCATATGTAGATGATGTGGTCATCAAAACAAGACATGTTGAATCTCTAGAAGACGACTTGAGGCTCACATTCGATAACCTCCGAACATACGACATCAAGCTCAACCCGGAAAAATGTGTTTTCGACGTCCCAGCCGGAAAGCTCTTGGGCTTCACTGTATCCGTTAGAGGAATTGAAGCAAATCCAGCCAAGATCCGAGCTCTGTCACAATTGGATATCCCAAAGGACCTCAAACAAATACAAAAATTAACCGGATGCGTGGCGGCTCTAAGTCGCTTTATCTCCCGCTTGGGAGAAAAGGCCCTACCCCTTTACCGCCTCCTTCGGCGCACCGAACACTTCGAATGGACGGATGCAGCCACGGCCAGACTCGACGAAATAAAAGCCATACTGGCAACAAACCCAATCCTGGCCGCGCCAAACATTGGCGAACCAATGGTATTATACATTGCAGCAACACATCAGGTTGTAAGCGCAGTGCTCGTCGTCGAACGAGAATCGGACGGACACAAATTCCCCCTTCAAAAGCCGGTCTGTTATGTGTCCACTGTCCTCACTCCCTACAAATCACGGTACCCACATTATCAAAAGATTGCGTACGCGGTATTCATGGCATCCCGGAAGCTACAACACTACTTTCAAGAGTGTTCAATAACAGTAGCCTCGGAAGTACCACTTAACGATATTATAAACAACCGTGACGCAACGGGCTGGATTGCAAAATGGGCCATTGAGCTCCTCCCGTTCGACATAACTTAGAAGCCACGGCGAGCCATCAAGTCACAAGTCTTGGCCGACTTCGTCGCAGAATGGACGAAGGCCGAACTCCCTAAAGAGTACGGCACATATTCAAATTGGATCATGCATTTCGACGGCTCCAAGATGTTGGCCGGACTGGGGGCTGGCGTCGTTTTGACGTCCCCCACAAGAGACACAGTTCAATACGTACTCCAGATTATGTACATGGACTCCAACAATGCAGCCGAATATGAGGCCCTTCTACATGGTCTCCGGATGGCAGTATCCATGGGCATTCAACGCCTAGAGGTGCGCGGGGACTCGAACCTCGCAATATCCCAAATAAATGGAGACTTTGATGCCAAGGATCCAAAAATGGCAGTTTACCGCAACGCCGTCCTAAAAATGTCAGCCCGGTTCGAAGGGCTTGAATTCCACCATGTAGCCCGGGAAAATAATCAGGCGACAGATGTCCTGGCACGCATCGGCGCAAAACACGATGTACTCCCGCCCAACATCTTCTTGGAAAGGCTGTTCAAGCCATCCGTAGTATGGGAAGGAGAGCCGAACAATAACAGCCCCGACCCAACCGCACTGCGCGACACCGAACATTCCGACACAATCGGAGGCTCTGCCAACGAAATAACACCTTCAGCCCACATAATAATGGCCGTTATCGCCCCGTGGATGGTACCATTCCTCGCCTACCTTACTAGGCAGGAACTCCCCGAGGACCAAAATGAGGCACGCTGCATAGTGCAGCGATCCAAAGCCTACAAAGTCCACGAGGGAGAGCTTTATAAGAAAAGCACTACCGGAGTCCTTCAAAGGTGCATCTCCGAAGAGGAAGGGCGGAACCTCCTGGCTGAAATTCATGCCAGACTCGGCGGTCATCACGCGGCAGCTCGGTCCCTTGTAAGCAAGGCCTTCCGTACAGGCTTCTATTGGCCGACGGCTCAGGCAGACGCTCCAACAATGCACCGGTTGCCAGCTCTTTGCAAACCAAAGCCATATGCCACCCACCGCCCTCCAAACTATCCCCATCACTTGGCCCTTCATGGTCTGGGGGCTTGACATTGTTGGACCCCTTAAAGGCGGAACCCACAAGCAAAAATACTTACTGGTCATGGTGGATAAGTTCACCAAATGGATAGAAGCCAACCCTGTTAAGATGGCCGAATTCGGACCAGTGATAGACTTTATATCCGGGGTTGTACACCGTTACGGCGTCCCCAACAGCATCATCACTGATAACGGCATGAACTTTATGGCCGACGAGGTAAAACTCTGGTGCAAAAACATGGGCATCAAGCTCGATTATGCTTCCGTTTCTCACCCACAAACTAATGGCCAGGTCGAACATGCAAATGGTCTCATCATGAGCGGCATCAAACCCAGATTAGTGCGGTCCCTGTCACATCCCTAGTTCTGACGATGCCTAGTGCATGCATTAGAGTGTTGCACCATGTTTAAATTTCATTTAAATTTGAAATGGGGATTGTTGAAACCCTAGCACCAAATGAAATTTAACTAGGTTCCATAAAAATATTTTCAATAACCCAGAATGCCCTTTGGAAATGTTCATAATTTCTGTTAAAGGTGAAAACCTCTTCCAAAAATGATGAACATATTTATAGGCTATTCCTGGATTTTTGAATTAAATTATATAGTATTTGCATTTGGGCATTTAATTGCTAATAATATTTTAAATGCTCAAATAATCACAAACTGAAATGTTTACCGTTGGAAATATTCCAAACAGTGGCCACAGTCAGTTGCATGATTTTTGGAAATGCTCTGGCATTTTTAATAAATCCAAACACAATTACAGAAAATAGAAAACAGTAACTAAAATAGAAATAAAAGAGAGGAGAGAACATACCTGGCCTCACCCGTGCAGCCCACCAGCCGGCCCAGCTCCCCCCCCCCTGGCCGGCCCAGCCCACCCGCGCCTTCCCTGTCGTCTTCTTCCCTCGCCAGAAGGACGAGGGCGTGTGCCCGACGCTCGCCGGCACGCGCGCGCGCCACCTCCCCCCTGCTGGCCACCTCCTGCTTCCCCGGACTCCCTCGATGCCCCGGACGAAGCCACGCAGCTGCCCCGCACCGCTCTCACACTCCCTCGCCCTCCTCTTCTCCCCCTGCTCTCTCTTCCTCTCACCCGAGAACCACCGCCGCCGCCGACGGGCATCACCGTAGCCACTGGCCTCCCCTCGCCTCCCCGACCCGCTTCCGAGCTCCGCCACAACCCCCTCCACCTCCTCGTTGAGCTACGGACCTCCCGGACCTGCTGCAACGCCGCCACCATCGCCGTTTCCATCGCCGGCCGCCGAGGATCTTCATCGTCAATACACCACCATCGTCGCGTCCCCGAGCCGGCTAACCACCCCTACGGCACCGCTGTGAGCTCCCACGCCTCCCCTCCCTCTTTCCCCCTTCGATCTCGCCCTGTAGCTTCGATTCCACCGGAGCCGCGAGCTCGGCTCCGCCGGCGATGTCGCCGCCGTCGTTGCAGGTCACCAAACTCGCGTCCGAGCACGACCTCGAGCTCGTGGATCTCCCAGGAGCCCGCCCAGCCTCTCAGCTCGCTCGCTCGCTAAGCGTAGCCCCGTGCCCGCGCTGGCCCGAACTCCGGTCGCCGCCGCGGACCCCGTTCCGGTGAGCTCGAGCCACCTCAGCCCCTGCCGTTTGCACAAATGGATGCGGACGACTCCCAGCTACGCGTAGCTGCCCTCCGCCGGCCATTTGGTCGCCGGAGGAGGAATTCCGACCCCCTCCGCCGTCTCGGGCTTCACCGGCGACGAGCCGCCGGCGTGTTAGCCTCGGCTGACCAGGGGTTTGACCTCCCCTAGGTCCATGACAGGTGGGCCCGGCCCCTGCTAACTTTGGTTAAGTTAATAACTACTTTTAGTTAAGCCACTGACCCACTGACAGTAGGCCCCACCCCTGGTCAAACCCCAGTCAGCGCTGGGTTTGACCGGGATTAACTCCTGTGACACTGACATATGGGGCCCACAGGTCAGATTTGACCTGGACAACGCTGTTGACTTGCTGACGTCACTGTGAAGTCATGCTGACGCAGTAATTCTTTTCTGGATTTAATTATATTCAGGAAATTCAGAAAATAACTAAAACTTCTAAAAATCATAGAAAATTAACCGTAACTCCAAATTAAATAATTTATATATGAAAAATTATCAGAAAAATTCAAGGAATCCATCTGTACCATTTTCATGCATGTTAGAACAACTTATAGCTGCTGTTTAGCACAAATCAATTAAAGGGCATTTATTTAATCACATATGGAGTTTGAATTTGAATTTTGTATTCAAACCAACTCCATTTAATCTGGTTTTAGTTGCATTAGCCCAACACACATTCATTTTGCCATGTCATGATCATGCATCATATTGTGCATTGCATTGATTGTGTTCCTTTCTGTGTTGCCGGTATTTGTCCCCTCTCGATAGACGTGATACCGATGACGTGATCGTTGACACTGATGAAGACTCAATGTTATCTTCAGAAGTGCCAGGCAAGCAAAACCCCCTTGTTCATTCCGATAAAATCCCACTCTCTCGCTCCTGCTCTCTTTTACTGCATTAGGACAACACCGATTCATCTGTTACTTGCTGCGGTAGCTGAACCCCTTTATCCTCTGCATGACCTGTCATTCCACAGTAAATAGATGAAACCCACTAGCATGAGTAGGAGTTGTTTGAGCCCTGTTGTGCCTACTCATTCATGCTTGTTTGTCATGCCTGCTACTGCTTAGAGTTGAGTCAGGTCTGATTCATCGGGGATGAATCAGAGGTGTGTGAACATGTCCTACTGTGTGTGAGCTAAGTGTGTGAACACGATTTGGTAAAGGTAGCGGTGAGAGGCCATGTAGGAGTACATGGTGGGTTGTCTCATTGCAGCCGTCCTCAGGAACTGAGTTCTGTGTTTGTGATCCATGATTCAGCTACTACCACGCATTGGGCCCGAAACCAATGGACCCTCTCGGCTTCTTAATCACCCTTGTCCTCTGTCCAGGAGTTGCAAGTAGTTTCTGGTGTTTGTAGTATGCTGGAGGCCGTGGACAGCGCTGACCGTAGGGGTGGGCTGTGATGCGGTAGGCACGTGGCCGGGTAAACCGGGCACCCGTTTGGTGTCACGGAACCCTGTTCACATCATTTGGGGCTGTGAGCGAAACTCCGGCCGGATCTCCTCATGGATGGAACCCGAATAGGCGATAAACCTGGACTAGAGACTTGAGTGTTTAGGCAGGCCGTGGCCGACACCCACGTTGGGCTTCCGCTTGAAGGTTGCCGAGTACATGTCGTGTAAACGGCGGTAAGTGGTGAGAGCATGTGTGAAGAAGTACACCCCTGCAGGGTTAATATGATCTATTCGAATAGCCGTGTCCGCGGAAAAGGACTTCTGGGTTGCTTATATCAGTTCATAGACAAGTGAAAGTGGATACTCTAAAATACGCAAGATAAGCGTGAGTGCTATGGATGGTGTTCTCGTCGGGAGACGGGAGCGGATCCATAGTGGTGTATTGATATGGGGAATGTGTGGACTCGTGTGCGCCACCTCAAAAGAGTTACTCGCAGTCGTAGTTCAGGATAGCCACCGAGTCAAAGCTGGCCTGCTGCAGTTAAACCCCACCATCCCCTTTGTTGATAATGATGCATATGTAGATAGTTCTGATGTAAGTCTTGCTGGGTACATTTGTACTCACGTTTGCCTACTTTATGTTTTTGCAGAGAGACTTCAGTCTCACTAGTAGTTCCACGTGGACTTCGACGTTTAGCTTGTTACCTCAGCTACGATCTTGTGCCCTCGGCAGGATCTGGTAGATAGTCAGGCTTCTCAGCCTTTTTCATTTATAGATGTCTGTACTCAGACATGATAGCTTCCGCTTGTGCTTTGATTGGTATGCTCTGAATGTTGGGTCATGAGACCCATGTTTGTAATATCGCGCTCCTCGGAGCCTATTGAATAAATTACTTGAGTCGTAGAGTCATGTTGTGATGCCATGTTGTATTTGCACATATCGAGCATATTGTGTGTATGTTATTGAAATGCTTGGTATGTGTGGGATCTGACCATCTAGTTGTTTATCTTTAGTAGCCTCTCTTACGGGGAAATGTCTCCTAGTGTTTCCACCGAGCCATGGTAGCTTGCTACTGCTCCGGAACACTTAGGCTGGCCGGCATGTGTCCTTCTTCGTTCCTGTGTCTGTCCCTTCGGGGAAATGTCACGCGGTGAATACCGGAGTCCTGTTAGCCCGCTACAGCCCGGTTCACCGGAGTCCTGCTAGCCCAGTGCTACAGCCTGGATCCACTCGCTGATGACCGACACGTTCGATGCTGGGTCATGGATGCCTGTCCCTGTAAGTCTGTGCCGCTTTGGGTTTACGACTAGCCATGTCAGCCCGGGCTCCTTATCATATGGATGCTAGCGACACTGTCATATACGTGTGCCAAAAGGCGCAAACGGTCCCGGGCAAAGGTAAGGCGACACCCGTGGGAATACCGTGCGTGAGGCCGCAAAGTGATATGAGGTGTTACATGCTAGATCGATGTGGCATTGAGTCGGGGTCCTGACAGCGTTGGTATCAGAGCTTGACTGCCTGTAGGATTACCAAGCCAAACTGGTCGAAGTTGAGTCTAGAAATTCTTTAGTTATATAAGGGAATTGATTGTGGGATGGAACGTAAGGCTCTTTTTACTCCTTATACCTCATGCCCTTCTGATCTGAGTCATCTTATCTTTCCTGCGGGGATTAAGAACTAGGCTATCTCTTCTTTCTATTAGGATCACGTGTTACTAATCAGTAGACTTATAAGATTGTTGGATTTAAGTCTCAGTTCAGTTCCTACTACTTCCGTATGTTAATTGTTGATCTCGGAACCTTGATATTGTGCTTCTGAGTGGTTATGCCACCATTTTTGTGAATGTCTCAAATCTTTTCTGAGCATTTACAGCCGTTATGCTGTCCGAGTCATCCCAGGTTTCTAAATAGTCTGATGCATTTGCAAATCCTTCCTCCCGTTTCAATGTTCCTTTGGGCCAGATTAACCACACTAATCGGTGTGTTGAGGTAATTATTGCCTCGACATATATGTTGGAATTATTATTATGACCCTAAGTGCTTAGGGGATCATCTAGTGGTCTAGCCATGATTTGTGTCCTAGTGTGAAGATTCTGGCCTTTATTCTCGGAAGCATCCCGTGATGCTACTTAGTAGTAGGTATTCTATCCCTGGGTTTTGAACCCGAGATTCACTCTACCTACTTCATGTTGATAGTAATTGCTAGTGCCTTTAGGATATTAGTAACCTTTGCGATAGTCCTTGAAGTCCGTGGTATCTTCTTCTTCCAAATACCATGAACTACTTATGGCAGAAGTTCCTCGTTGAACTGAAATATCATAACAGGATTATTCTTGAGGAGTTCTCCATTCATAAATCGTGACTCTGCCAGTTCTACCTTTCTGTATGGGTTATCCGGAAGAATTATGTTGAACTCGGTTCGACATACTAATTTATGCATCCACAACTCAGAAAGTTATATGTTCCTTTGAGTTGTCCCTCTTTAGTTGCATTCTGACCCTCGTCTATCAATTGATAGTCAAGATTATGTGTGCATTCGTTCATCGATGCCTATTACTCTTGTGGTCCGTCAAGCCATTCTGTCCTGAATGACTTGGAGAAACAAACTCCAGTACCTCATCCATATCTAGGATTGGGTCAAAGTAGTTGTATTCCGCAGATCAAATGCCAATCCAGCTCTTGGTTCTGTTCTACCCTGAAGTATTACCTTCTTTATGACAGGAATTTCATGGGAATTGCACCACCTTTTGTGAATTCTTGACATAGTGATACTTCTCGCCATCCTTTTTCATTCCTCAGTTCCGTGTTGATGCAACCGGAATACCGACAAATGAATTGTGATGTGTGAAATCAATACTCCTAGCAACCTCGTTGCTTGGTAGTTAAAGGATAATAATTTTATTCTTAGTATGTTGGTTATTGAATCACCATTCTAAGATTGATCGTGCTACCCAGTCCTTATTTCGGTGCACCCTTCGATTGATGAGTTAGGATCTTGTCAAGTCCTCACTCATTTGATCATATCGTCTTGCCCTCAAAAGCAAGATTGTTCTCGAGCTTAGTAACATACCGGTGGTTCGTGATTTCCGAATATCTTCTCGGAAGTATTACCAGGTTGTCACCTGACCGCTATGTTGAGCTCGTGATCAAGTTGGTTTCTTGTGAACCACCTTCTCTCCAAGAATCGGTGTTAGATATCCCTGAGCTAGTTGGTTAAGCTGGACAACAACTTGGAGAGTTGGAAGATAAAAGCTTGTCTGACTTAGTTCGTTCCAAAGGGATATTCTTGTGTAGTGTGTGTTGAAGAAAGATGATATCTTCATCGATTGGTCCCTGTGATCAGTTGCTGGACCTATTGTCTTATCAATCCTTTGATTTGAGTGTGGGCTATCGTCAAATCAAGTCAGAACCAACGATGTTCGTAATGTTGTCTTACTCGTGGTTGATCCCTCGAGCATACACCATTATATCTTTTGGGTCTGACCAATGCTATCACTTGTTCACTTAACTATGGAATTCCTTTTAAAAGGAAACCTAGATGAATTGTTGTTGAGCCCATTGACAACATCCTTTATCTCCTCCATAATTTTGTTGAACATTAAGCTAGTGTTGGAAAGTTTTGAAAGCATTTGTTCATGCTAGCTCATGAAGCATATGTTTGGATGAAGGTAGTGACTTCCTTTAATTCATGCGCATATGATGCAAGTTGCCGCCGTGGACTCGAGAAAGTCAATGTTGCTTTCCTCTGGAATCATCGCAAGTCAGTCATGCACACGTGCGAAGAATTCTGTGGTTTGAAGACTTGCAACCTTCAATCTATATGTATCCCTAGCACACCAAGCCACTGATTGATTTGTTCAAGGAGAAGAAGTTCCTTCTTAAGAGTATACCTTATGCAAGGATTTGATATCCTCGATGATGGTTCCCCTTCCTGAACTCGGTAGTGTTTTATTATAAGACTACCACGTGGCCATGCTTGTCTGGGACAACGTGTTCACATGTTTGTAGCAGAACCAGCTCATGTTTTGGAGCTTACTATCGTAGTTCATTTCCCGAGAATCTCGCAACGTCATCTCGTCGATTTGTGTTGCAAACTTTCATTTTTCTTTCTAGACTTGATGAGTCTGGGATATCCTGACACCAACCAGATCTGAATCTCAGGCAGATATGATGGTTGGAACATTCTCCAAGAACTATAATATTGGTCCCTCGATAACCGGTAAAGTGGATGTCGTGGCCAACACACCCAGCCGGAAGACCTGTTATTATAATATCTTGATTGAGGAAGTTGGCCACCTCCCCATAAGGATTTCGTAGGATTTACCTCCCTAGTTGTCCCTATGGATTTTGTGCTCCCGAAGTCCGACCTTTACTTGATGTTCTAGATACCAGACCATTTCTATGAATGGGTTACACTAGCACATCAAGGAGAACATTAGAAGCGGAGTGCTAAATGTCTCTCGGTCGATCATCCAGATTTTTTTCCTTGGCCTCGCTAAGGTGAAATCTGAGAAGGTGTTATCTTCCTTTGCATCTGCATCCTCCATCACCATTCATCATGGTAGTGAGTTGTGTTACCGGACCCTTGACACGGATGTTGGTAAAACCTTGATGATTGTGGAAATGCTCAAGTTCTTGAGAGCACGCACAAGCGCTACGTCTTATCATCGGCACTAGCTGGGGTTGCCCCAGATTTCCTCGGTATGCTATAACCACTCCAACAGTGAATTCACTCTCTATTGTTGGGTTCTTCCCCAGTTACCAGAATCATTCCCAGCATTTGCATTTTGTTCCCAGCTTGCACCGCCAATGTGCCATTCTACCATGGGTCTCTTCCATTTCCGGTGATAAGCAAAATTCATCCATTACGTTGTCTTCAACAAGGTAATCCACATCAGCCAAGTCCGAGTATGCCATTCTACCGACCCCCTCCAAACGATCGCTCGAGAATTGCCTTAGGCTGGTTTAAAGAGTTTCAATGATCTCTGAATCAAAGGTAATTCTTTTGCCACTTAAGGGGAGATATCTACGAGTCACGGTTCCGAAGGTGTCTCGTTGTGGTATCATGGCAACTCAACTCCTCGCTACGTTGACAACCGATTACCACCTTCTTAAGTGTGGAATTGTTGTCCACCTAGTGAACCTTCGTCATCCGTTTCTTTCCACCCCTATTGATGTGTATTTCGTGTCTCAACCCGAAAGATGGTTCTATGTCTCATTCCGTAAGTTAATCCTGAGTTGTTCGATCTTCGAGAAGATCGACCCTTCTAGAGTCTCTTTCCCTCCAGGTCATGTTGGCAGGATTTCTCAGAGCAAGACGGCAAGACAAAGATGGTGATCGAATCAACGTTTCTATGAAGTGCAACCTGGATCGTGAAGATTATACTAGTTGCGTTTACCTTTCACCTTACCCTACGCTTGAATCTCGAGACGAGATTCTTGTTTAGTGGGGGTGAGTTGTCACATCCCTAGTTCTGACGATGCCTAGTGCATGCATTAGAGTGTTGCACCATGTTTAAATTTCATTTAAATTTGAAATGGGGATTGTTGAAACCCTAGCACCAAATGAAATTTAACTAGGTTCAATAAAAATATTTTCAATAACCCAGAATGCCCTTTGGAAATGTTCATAATTTCTGTTAAAGGTGAAAACCTCTTCCAAAAATGATGAACATATTTATAGGCTATTCCTGGATTTTTGAATTAAATTATATAGTATTTGCATTTGGGCATTTAATTGCTAATAATATTTTAAATGCTCAAATAATCACAAACTAAAATGTTTACTGTTGGAAATATTCCAAACAGTGGCCACAGTCAGTTGCATGATTTTTGGAAATGCTCTGGCATTTTTAATAAATCCAAACACAATTACAGAAAATAGAAAACAGTAACTAAAATAGAAATAAAAGAGAGGAGAGAAACATACCTGGCCTCACCCGTGCAGCCCACCAGCCGGCCCAGCTCCCCCCCCCTGGCCGGCCCAGCCCACCCGCGCCTTCCCTGTCGTCTTCCTCCTCGGACAGAAGGACGAGGGCGTGTGCCCGACGCTCGCCGGCACGCGCGCGCGCCACCTCCCCCCCTGCTGGCCACCTCCTGCTTCCCCGGACTCCCTCGATGCCCCGGACGAAGCCACGCAGCTGCCCCGCACCGCTCTCACTCTCCCTCGCCCTCCTCTTCTCCCCCTGCTCTCTCTTCCTCTCACCCGAGAACCACCGCCGCCGCCGACGGGCATCACCGTAGCCACTGGCCTCCCCTCGCCTCCCCGACCCGCTTCCGAGCTCCGCCACAACCCCCTACACCTCCTCGTTGAGCTACGGACCTCCCGGACCTGCTGCAACGCCGCCACCATCGCCGTTTCCATCGCCGGCCGCCGAGGATCTTCATCGTCAATTCACCACCATCGTCGCGTCCCCGAGCCGGCTAACCACCCCTACGGCACCGCTGTGAGCTCCCACGCCTCCCCTCCCTCTTTCCCCCTTCGATCTCGCCCTGTAGCTTCGATTCCACCGGAGCCGCGAGCTCGGCTCCGCCGGCGATGTCGCCGCCGTCGTTGCAGGTCACCAAACTCGCGTCCGAGCACGACCTCGAGCTCGTGGATCTCCCAGGAGCCCGCCCAGCCTCTCAGCTCGCTCGCTCGCTAAGCGTAGCCCCGTGCCCGCGCTGGCCCGAACTCCGGTCGCCGCCGCGGACCCCGTTCCGGTGAGCTCGAGCCACCTCAGCCCCTGCCGTTTGCACAAATGGATGCGGACGACTCCCAGCTACGCGTAGCTGCCCTCCGCCGGCCATTTGGTCGCCGGAGGAGGAATTCCGACCCCCTCCGCCGTCTCGGGCTTCACCGGCGACGAGCCGCCGGCGTGTTAGCCTCGGCTGACCAGGGGTTTGACCTCCCCTAGGTCCATGACAGGTGGGCCCGGCCCCTGCTAACTTTGGTTAAGTTAATAACTACTTTTAGTTAAGCCACTGACCCACTGACAGTAGGCCCCACCCCTGGTCAAACCCCAGTCAGCGCTGGGTTTGACCGGGATTAACTCCTGTGACACTGACATATGGGGCCCACAGGTCAGATTTGACCTGGACAACGCCGTTGACTTGCTGACGTCACTGTGAAGTCATGCTGACGCAGTAATTCTTTTCTGGATTTATTATTATTCAGGAAATTCAGAAAATGCCTAAAACTTCTAAAATCATAGAAAATTAACCGTAACTCCAAATTAAATAATTTATATATGAAAAATTATCAGAAAAATTCAAGGAATCCATCTGTACCATTTTCATGCATGTTAGAACAACTTATAGCTGCTGTTTAGCACAAATCAATTAAAGGGCATTTAAATATCCACATATGGAGTTTGAATTTGAATCTTGTATTCAAACCAACTCCATTTAATCTGGTTTTAGTTGCATTAGCCCAACACACATTCATTTTGCCATGTCATGAGCATGCATCATATTGTGCATTGCATTGATTGTGTTCCTTTCTGTGTTGCCGGTATTTGTCCCCTCTCGATAGACGTGATACCGATGATGTGATCGTTGACACTGATGAAGACTCAATGTTATCTTCAGAAGTGCCAGGCAAGCAAAACCCCCTTGTTCATTCCGATAAAATCCCACTCTCTCGCTCCTGCTCTCTTTTACTGCATTAGGACAACACCGATTCATCTGTTACTTGCTGCGGTAGCTGAACCCCTTTATCCTTTGCATGACCTGTCATTCCACAGTAAATAGATGAAACCCACTAGCATGAGTAGGAGTTGTTTGAGCCCTGTTGTGCCTACTCATTCATGCTTGTTTGTCATGCCTGCTACTGCTTAGAGTTGAGTCAGGTCTGATTCATCGGGGATGAATCAGAGGTGTGTGAACATGTCCTACTGTGTGTGAGCTAAGTGTGTGAACACGATTTGGTAAAGGTAGCGGTGAGAGGCCATGTAGGAGTACATGGTGGGTTGTCTCATTGCAGCCGTCCTCAGGAACTGAGTTCTGTGTTTGTGATCCATGATTCAGCTACTACCACGCATTGGGCCCGAAACCAATGGACCCTCTCGGCTTCTTAATCACCCTTGTCCTCTGTCCAGGAGTTGCAAGTAGTTTCTGGTGTTTGTAGTATGCTGGAGGCCGTGGACAGCGCTGACCGTAGGGGTGGGCTGTGATGCGGTAGGCACGTGGCCGGGTAAACCGGGCACCCGTTTGGTGTCACGGAACCCTGTTCACATCGTTTGGGGCTGTGAGCGAAACTCCGGCCGGATCTCCTCATGGATGGAACCCGAATAGGCGATAAACCTGGACTAGAGACTTGAGTGTTTAGGCAGGCCGTGGCCGACACCCACGTTGGGCTTCCGCTTGAAGGTTGCCGAGTACATGTCGTGTAAACGGCGGTAAGTGGTGAGAGCGTGTGTGAAGAAGTACACCCCTGCAGGGTTAATATGATCTATTCGAATAGCCGTGTCCGCGGAAAAGGACTTCTGGGTTGCTTATATCAGTTCATAGACAAGTGAAAGTGGATACTCTAAAATACGCAAGATAAGCGTGAGTGCTATGGATGGCGTTCTCGTAGGGAGACGGGAGCGGATCCATAGTGGTGTATTGATATGGTGAATATGTGGACTCGTGTGCGCCACCTCAAAAAGTTACTCGCAGTCGTAGTTCAGGATAGCCACCGAGTCAAAGCTGGCCTGCTGCAGTTAAACCCCACCATCCCTTTGTTGATAATGATGCATATGTAGTTAGTTCTGATGTAAGTCTTGCTGGGTACATTTGTACTCACGTTTGCCTATTTTATGTTTTTGCAGAGAGACTTCAGTCTCACTAGTAGTTCCACGTGGACTTCGACGTTTAGCTTGTTACCTCAGCTACGATCTTGTGCCCTCGGCAGGATCTGATAGATAGTCAGGCTTCTCAGCCTTTTTCATTTATAGATGTCTGTACTCAGACATGATAGCTTCCGCTTGTGCTTTGACTTGTATGCTCTGAATGTTGGGTCATGAGACCCATGTTTGTAATATCTCGCTCCTCGGAGCCTATTGAATAAATTACTTGAGTCGTAGAGTCATGTTGTGATGCCATGTTGTATTTGCACATATCGAGCATATTGTGTGTATGTTATTGAAATGCTTGGTATGTGTGGGATCTGACCATCTAGTTGTTTATCTTTAGTAGCCTCTCTTACGGGGAAATGTCTCCTAGTGTTTCCACCGAGCCATGGTAGCTTGCTACTGCTCCGGAACACTTAGGCTGGCCGGCATGTGTCCTTCTTCGTTCCTGTGTCTGTCCCTTCGGGGAAATGTCACGCGGTGAATACCGGAGTCCTGTTAGCCCGCTACAGCCCGGTTCACCGGAGTCCTGCTAGCCCAGTGCTACAGCCTGGATTCACTCGCTGATGACCGACACGTTCGATGCTGGGTCATGGATGCCTGTCCCTGTAAGTCTGTGCCGCTTTGGGTCTACGACTAGCCATGTCAGCCCGGGCTCCTTATCATATGGATGCTAGCGACACTGTCATATACGTGTGCCAAAAGGCGCAAACGGTCCCGGGCAAAGGTAAGGCGACACCCGTGGGAATACCGTGCGTGAGGCCGCAAAGTGATATGAGGTGTTACATGCTAGATCGATGTGGCCTTGAGTCGGGGTCCTGACAGTCCCTCAAGGAATCTAACACGCACTGGGTAGAGGAGCTCGACTCCGTACTCTGGGGGCTGCGGACCACGCCGAATCGCACCACCGGATACACACCATTTTTCATGGTGTACGGTGCAGAGGCAGTTTTACCTTGCGACATAATTCATGACTCACCTCAAGTGCGCATGTACGAAGAAAGAGAAGCTGAGCTTGATCAGCAGGACAGCTTGGACGCATTGGAGGAGGAGCGTGACGTGGCAAAAGCCCATTCCGCATTCTATCAACAGCAGGCTCGAAGATACCAAAGCAGAGAAGCACGGGCCAAAAATTACAACGTTGGCGAATTAGTTCTATGACTACCGGACAAGAAAAAGGACAAACTCAAGCCCAAGTGGGAAGGTCCCTTCATAATTGACCAAGTCCTGACTGGTGGAGCGTACCGCCTGCGAGATGCATCGGATAACCGACTCGAGCCGAACCCATGGAATGCAGCCTGTCTCCGAAGATTCTATGCCTAGCGTCGGACTCTGCGTTCGTCTCCTTCCTCTGTCCATTTTTTATAATTTCTGTCTTACATTCCTCGTCTTCTCTCTCTCTCTCTCTCTCTCTCTCTCTCTCTCTCTCTCTTAGCCTTGAAAGGCTCATAAAGTGACGCGCTATCCGCGCTCATTAAACCTGGGGGCTTCTTTAAACAGAAGCTTATTTATACGGGCTTCATGCCCAACACATGTGTCACACTTCCGCATGTACCTTTTATTCAGCATTATATGCATCAATATGACTTAAGTTTTGGCCAAGCTGGGTTGCCTGGCTCCTGTGCTTACCCCTACGTTCCCGATTGTTCGGCTAGGTGGTAAAGGGAGCACCTCTGCGATTGTTACTGCCGGGTCAGCCGGACGTGTACCTCAGACTGGGTGAAGTCGAAAGCTAGCATTCTTAAGGGAATATTCGGTCGGTGAACTAATGATCTTTTTTTATTTATCTATACGCCCCTAGATGTTTTTCCTACGTTTCTTTTCGCAGCATGGACATGCACTTTAGGGCATGCCTCCCAGGGAAAGGAACCCCTAACGGAACTATTCTCCCTAGAAGATGTTTCTTACTAACCATGTAATATAACATAACTAGTTGGGCACTTGTCTGTTCACGCACTAATGACCCCTACGCCTGGTCTCCATGCATTCCTCGGTTCCTATATAACCGCATGGGAATTCGGACACACTCTGGACCGTCAGGTCCCGAGGCTGAAGCGAAAAGGTCGGCCATGATAAATGATCTACAATCCGGCTAGAAGGCATTATAAATGTCAATTAAATTACATAGTCATTTTGACTGATTGTATTCCTCTTCAATACCATCTAACAGGCTGTCTAATTTACAGTCCTGCTGGGAATACTTTGCGGCCAACTCTACTTGGCCGTATACTAAGCTTACAGGGATGTCCTTCCCATTGGGCCCTACAGGACCGACCTCGGCCATGTGGTTGGGGTCAGCCTTTGTGTACCGCGTCTTCACCATGGCCCAGGCCTCCCTAGCGCCTTGACGGCAGGCCGATATCTTCCACAATCGGAAGCACCACCGTGCTCCCTTTAGCTTCTCCGCAAGCTCTCCAAGACCTTCGGGCATGGAGATGGATGGCCACAGGGCCTGCGCGACGTCTTGCATTACCTGCCGAACTCGATCGAGCAGTTGCGAGAGCTCGGGAAGAAGGTCACCCGTAGAACCGGGCATCTCCTCTGTAGGACGACCTGTTAGCACACCTACAGACATTGCTCTGTTAGTCGACTTCCCCGCCGAACTTTCTTTCAAAGGTTCGTTCAAGCACTTACTAAATATGCCGCACTGAAGCCGCTGATTCTCCTTAACGGAGTCTGACAGCTGGGCACGAACATCTTTCAGCTCGACGCCCAGCTTGGTGTTGGCATCTTGGAGATCGTTCTTTGTCAGCACCTTCTCACCAGCCTTTAGCTGGCGTAGGAGGTGTTGCCTTTCCGGATTCAATCTGGCGCCATCTGCAATTTCATTTGTCAGATTCGCACCCATGTCGTGCTTCACAAAATACTTATCTTTCGAAGTATATATTACTAGAGGGGATCTCCTTGGGCTCCCCTGCCGCGGCTAGTGCGGCCTCAAGTTGGGCTTTGCACTCTTCCAGCTCCTTGGACAGTAGGGAATTCTTTTCTGTAAGAACCTGCATAACAAATGATCCTTAAATCAGTTATTTTAACTGTTTCAAGTCTCGGGGGCTACTGGTATCTATATATAATTACCAAAATTTTCTTACCCATATGTCTTTTACATATTGCTCCGTGGCTCTGGATAGACCATTTTGAGCGGCATGGAGGTACACATCTCCCGATTTAAAGGCATCTAATGCCTCTTGGGAGAAACAAGCATCGCGAAGAATTGTCCGGCGATGCCTGTGGTTCATGGCACTCTCCACCTCAGAGTTGGTGGCAGACAACCTGTCCACATCCTCCGTCGGAGGAGCGCCCGGTGCGCGCCTTGTGTTTGCCTCCACCTCCGGACCAGGCTTTGGAGCCTGCCTGGTGGAGGCGCGATTGGCAGCCTCTCCGAATCCAGTCCCGCGAGGTCTCTTTGTCCTGAAGAGAGCACGAGTGTTAATGTGCCTTGAAGGTGTAACACCTGGGATAAGGGGGCGCGCCATACCTTTGCGCTGATGTCTCAGTCCGGACTGCACCTCTTTTCTGCCCATGGGGCCCTGCGGCCCCTCGTTGGCTTGTCGCCGCAGGTTCGGCCTCCCGTTTCTGGGAGGCCGGGATTAGCCCAGGGTAATCAGCCGTAATGGCCACCAAGGCGTTGTCCTTGCTCAATTGATGGAACACTCCATCAATCAGCTCCACCGAAAAGTCCGGATCCTCTTGAGAGTCCGGGTCGAGGGACCGTCCTGGGTCCTCGGGTTGTGGAGGAGGGATGTTTATTTCTTTAATAGCCTGGCGCAGTTCTTGCGTTGAAGTCGCTAGATTGAGTATTTAACAATGGGAATATAAAACGGATGGGCAAGATGCGACCACTTACCCACCTTGGAGGATTGTACATATAAAATCCACCCTTTGGGTCGACGCAGAGAAAATCCTCCTCTTCTCCCTTGTACAAAGCGGACAAGGTCTTTATTAGAGCCGCAGCCGAATCCGGCCCCTTACGGCTGTAGCGGGTGGTGTCGTCCTCCCCGTTGAAGTCCCACATGGGGTGGCCTCTATACTGTAGCGGCTGCACCCCTCGCATGATGCATGCGGCCATGACCCCGATCGTGGTTAGTCCGGAATGAGCTAACAATCTTATCCGGCCCATCAGGTAAAAAAACGTCCTTGTCGCTTTCCCTCTGAGGGCTCCGTGGTTGCCAACTTAGGCGCTTCTTTAGTGGGGCACTGTCAAACTCAGGGAGGCCGATCCGTACAGGATCCGGCAGCGGGACATCTTCTATGTAAAACCATTCCGAAGGCCAGTCCTCGGACGCCTTCTTTGGGGTTCCGGATAGGTATCCGGTCCCGGCGATGCGCCACACTTCGGCTCCGCCCACTTGATACATTGACCCCTTCTTAGAACGGGGCACGAGGCAGAATAGCTCTTTCCACAGCCCGAAATGAGCCTCAACACCCAAAAACAGCTCGCAGAGGGCTACGAAGCCCGCGATATGCAATACGGAGGCGGGCGTAAGATTGTGTAGTTGGAGGCCATAGTACTCCAGTAGCCCCCGGAGAAACGGATGGATTGGAAATCCGAGCCCTCTTATTAGATAAGGGACAAGGCATACCCGCTCTCCTTTGGAGGGATTGGGGGCACTCTCCACTTGCTCTCCACCATTATAAACGGCAAGACCGGCTCGAACCGGGACCATATAGGCCGGGGGGAGAAATCCCTTGGTCTGGAGCGTCACTAGCTCGCTATGCGGGATGGAGCATCTCTCCCAATATCCAGGCTTAGGGCTAGAAGGGCGAGGGGAGGAGTTGCAACGGCTGGCCATGGTGGAATGGACATTTGTCGGATGCGCTCTAATGAACACTCGCGAAGGGGAGAAGGTGTGGTTTGGATCTAAATCCTCGTCCCCTTAAATGGGCGGCTCATTTACGCGTCTAGGGGTGTGGACATAAAAACACTCAGACTTTTCATATTCGTTTGACACATGGGAGACGTCCATTATTGGGCGTAGAAGCCAAGGAGCACAACATTTACAAGAAACCGGACTTTATTCAACAGGTACATGGAATTTGGAGGAGAACCCGCCTTGCAATGCCGAAGACAATCTGCGCGCCGGACTCATCGTCATTGAAGCCTGGTTCGGGGGCTACTGAGGGAGTCCTGGATTAGGGGGTGTCCACATGGCCGGACTATACCTTCAGCCGGACTCCTGGACTATGAAGATACAAGATTGAAGACTTCGTCCCATGTCCGGAAGGGACTTTCCTTGGCGTGGAAGGCAAGCTTGGCGATACGGATATGTAGATCTGCTACCATTGTAACCGACTCTATGTAACCCTAACCCTATCCGGTGTCTATATAAACCGGAGGGTTTTAGTCCGTAGGACAACACAATCATACCATAGGCTAGCTTCTAGGGTTTAGCCTCTCTGATCTCGTGGTAGATCTACTCTTGTACTACCCATATCATCAATATTAATCAAGCAGGACGTAGGGTTTTACCTCCATTGAGAGGACCCGAACCTGGGTAAAACTTCGTGTCCCTTGCCTCCTGTTACCATCCGGCCTAGACGCACAGTTTGGGACCCCCTACCCGAGATCTGCCGGTTTTGACACCGACAGGGTGCAATGAAGATAAGATTGAGGATTTCCATGTACAAGATGTTAGGAAGGAGCCTTGCAAGAGAAGTAGGAGCTGCGCTGAGCCTCTTCAACCTGCTAAGGTAAGTCACTGTATGCAACTCAACAGTTCAATTCCTTGTTTGTTTCAGGCATAGTTAATTTTCTCTTTTCAATTGCTTTATTTGTCCTCAGTTAATGAGATGCCCAAATAATCTTGCCTGATGTTCGGTACTTGTATCATTATTAGTTGACATAATTAAATGCCTTACCATTTAATTACTCTGCCGAAGTGTGCCTGAAGCTTTGAAGTCTATTAACCAACTATTATTGCATGAGGCTCACAATCTAGTTTATACTACGCTAATGATTGCATAGTTTTGCCTTCTGTAGTATGTTTGTATGAAACCCTCTGCTGTTCATTATGCTCCCTAAGACTTTAATTGAGGCACAGAATGGCCAACTGCTTCCTTACTTATACGCAATGTGTTGTATAAATTTGTAACTTGTCTGTGTTTTCGATCGGGCCCCAACATCATGCTCCTCTGGTGAGCTAAGAGGGATTTCTGTATGCAGGCTGCACAAACTATCTTTTTTATAATTTTTAAAATATCACCTGCTTATGCTTCATGACGTGTAACATTTTTTTGAAAGTGACGTGTAACATTATTGTTAGTCTTATTTTGCCATGTAGTACAAAATAGTGTCTTGTTCGCTTCACTGTTGTAACTATATTTTTGCCCTAGTCATGTGTACTTACAGAAACATTTCAGGATGAAGTGACATCAACACAAAGATCTACGAGCAGTGCGGCATGGCCGTTACCGAATGATTATGGATTGGAATTGGAATGTGGTGATGTTCTCGAGCATCAACTAGAGGTGGCAAGACAATGTGTACATGATTGTCAACGTATAATCAACAAGTTGAGACTGGACATGCAGGTATTAGATGTAGGAGTCAAAAAAATGAAACAAGACACTGAGTTAACCATGAAGGAATTGGAGATTTTGCAGACTGAAATTTGTGCTATCTGAATCCGGCCAATCCTATTTTCTGAAGAGATTATAGTTCAAATGGAGTTAAGTTGATGCACGTCCATGATGTATGAGCTGTATTTGCCCAGTGTATGTAATTTGCTGTTTGTGTATGCTTTATTATCACCTGTGCTGAACCATAATGCCCAGTGGGTATAATCAGCTGTAATTTCTTTATTGTATAGTGTAGGATTATTCTACCTTTTCTATGCCTTGATCTCTTTGTTGTAATAGTGCAGGCTTTTTAGAGGTGATAGTATTGAGTAGGATAATTCTTTGAATATGCTATATCGTTCAAACGAGAGCCAATTCGCCCGACCATGGCCCTTCACGGGCCGTCGGATCCATGGGCCCTCTATGTCTCGGAGGATCCATGGGCCTTCTACGTCTCGTAGGATCCAAGGGCCTTGTACGTCTCATAGGATCCATGGGTCGCCGGCTCATTTATGGGTCTTGTATGGGCCTTTAATGGGCCATAGACGGGCCTTTAATGGAAATCGAACGTTTTATGGGCTGACCATAACGGGCCGTTAATAGGCCGTATTTGGTGATGCTATGAAAATGGCACAACAGACTAACGGTCCGCAAACGGGACGGCTGTAACGATGGGCTGAATTTGGCCCACAAACAGAAAATGACAGTAACGGGCCATAAGTAACCGAATGCTGCAAATGAGCCCAAGAATAAATGGGCCCTCAGAAGGCTGAAAGTTAACTTGGGATGGAAACGGCCCAACGGAATAACGGGCTGTTAATGGGTATAAAGTGATACACCATTCATTACGGGCCAGTTTCACCACGGGCCGTTAATGGGTGTAAAGTAATACATTGTTCATTACGGGGCAGTTTCAGCACGGGCCACTAATGGGCCAAGAGTTACAAAGGGCCTCATATGGGCCGAAAGACATCATGGGCTATACATGGGCCGAAAGTGAAAACGGACTGGAATCATATTGGACGGCCCAGATGATGCTATTGGGCCTAATTCAGATAGGGCATAATGGGCCTTGGGTTAGCGGGCTGTAAATGGGCTATATGCGAATAGGTCGTTAACAGGCTTTCCATGGGCTGGCCCGCCAGCTTTTGACCAAGTCAAATGGGCCGGCCTTTTCACAGGAATTGGCCACTATTGGGTCGTGCCACATGTCGACGTATCATAGGCGCCTTATGTCCAGTGAGTGGATGACATCTGTCCCAACGATGAGCCGACACGTGTTTCCTCTAGCCAATGATGATTTTACACATGGAAAATCCCCATTGGTCGGGCCTGTTTGCTACGTCTTGAGCTTGCGTTGGTTTTCCCCGAAGAGGAAGGGATGATGCAGCAGAGTAGCGTAAGTATTTCCCTCAGTTTTTGAGAACCAAGGTATCAATCCAGTAGGAGTCCACGCTCAAGTCCCTCCTACCTGCACAAAACGATAGCTACTCGCAACCAACGCGATTAGGGGTTGTCAATCCCTTCACGGTCACTTACGAGAGTGAGATCTGACAGATATAATATTTTTGGTATAAAGATGCAAAGTAAAAAGTAAAGGCAAAGTAAAAAAGCAAAGCAAGATTAAAGTGATGGAGATTGATATGATGAGAATAGACCCGGGGGCCATAGGTTTCACTAGTGGCTTCTCTCAAGAGCATAAGTATTCTACGGTGGGTGAACAAATTACTGTTGAGCAATTGACAGAACTGGGCATAGTTATGAGAATATCTAGGCATGATCATGTATATAGGAATCACGTCCATGACAAGTAGATCGAAATGATTTTGCATCTACTACTATTACTCCACTCATCGACCGCTATCCAGCATGCATCTAGAGTATTAAGTTAAAAACAGAGTAACGCCTTAAGCAAGATGACATGATGTGGAGAGATAAATTCATGCAATATGAAATAAACCCCATCTTGTTATCCTCGATGGCAACGATGCAATACGTGCCTTGCTGCCCCTTCTGTCATTGGGAAAGGACACCGCAAGATCGAACCCAAAGCTAAGCACTTCTCCCATGGCAAGAATTGCCAATCTAGTTGGCCAAACCAAACGGATAATTCGAAGAGACTTGCAAAGATAACCAATCATACATAAAAGAATTCAGAGAAGATTCAAATATTATTCATAGATAGACTTGATCATAAACCCACAATTCATCAATCTCAACAAACACACCGCAAAAATAAGATTACATCGAATAGAACTCCACAAGAGAGGGGGAGAACTTTGTATTGAGATCCAAAAGGAGAGAAGAAGCCATCTAGCTACTAACTATGGACCCGAAGGTCTGAGGTAAACTACTCACACTTCATCCGAGGGGCTAGGATGATGTAGAAGCCCTCCGTGATGACGGCCCTCTTCCGCGGAGCTCCAGAACAGGCCCCAAGATGGGATCTCGTGGATACAGAAAGTTGCGGCGGTGGAATTAGGTTTTTGGCTCCTGTTCTGATCGTTTGGGGGTACGTGTGTATATATAGGAGGAAGGAGTACGTCGGTGGAGCACCGAGGGGCCCACGAGGCAAGGGGGCGCGCCCTAGGGGGGGCCCACCCTCGTGACCTCCTCTTTGACTCCTTGGAGTAGGGTCCAAGTCTCCTGGATCACGTTCGGTGAGAAAATCACGTTCCCGAAGATTTTATTCCGTTTGGACTCCATTTGATATTTTGTTTCTCCGAAACACTGAAATAGGCAAAAAAAACAGCAATTCTGGGCTGGGCCTCCGGTTAATAGGTTAGTCCCAACAATAATATAAAAGTGGAAAATAAAGCCCAATATAGTCCAAAACAGTAGATAATATAGCATGGAGCAATCAAAAATTATAGATACGTTGGAGACGTATCAGGCATCCCCAAGCTTAATTCCTGCTTGTCCTCGAGTAGGTAAATGATAAAAAGAGAATTTTTGATGCGGAGTGCTACTTGGCATAATTTCAATGCAAATCTTCTTAATTGTGATACGAATATTCAGATTCGAAAGATTCAAGACAAAAGTTTATATTGACATAAAAATAATAATACTTCAACCATACTAACAAAGCAATTATGTCTTCTCAAAATAACATGGCCAAAGAAAGTTATCCCTACAAAATCATATAGTCTGGCTATGCTCTATCTTCACCACACAAAATATTTAAATCATGCACAACCCCGATGACAAGCCAAGTAATTGTTTCATACTCTAACTTTTTCAAAACTTTTTCAATCTTCACGCAATACATGAGCGTGAGCCATGGATATAGCACTATAGGTGGAATAGAATGGTGGTTGTGGAGAAGACAAAAAGGAGAAGATAGTCTCACATCAACTAGGCGTATCAACGGGCTATGGAGATGCCCATCAATAGATATCAATGTGAATGAGTAGGGATTGCCATGCAACAGATGCACTAGAGCTATAAGTATATGAAAGCTCAAAAATAAACTAAGTGGGTGTGCATCCAACTTGGTTGCTCATGAAGACCTAGGGCAATTTGAGGAAGCCCATCATTGGAATATACAAGCCAAGTTCTATAATGTAAAATTCCCACTAGTATATGAAAGTGATAACATGAGAGACTCTCTATTATGAAGATCATGGTGCTACTTAGAAGCACAAGTGTGGTAAAAGGATAGTAACATTGTCCTTTCTCTCTTTTTCTCTCATTTTTTATATTTTTTTTTATTTGGGCCTTTTCTCTTTTTTTAGGCCTCTTTTCTTTCTTTTTTTATTTGGGCTTCTTTGTCCTCTTTTATTTATTTTCGTCTGGAGTCTCATCCCGACTTATGGGGGAATCATAGTCTCCATCATCCCTTCCTCACTGGGACAATGCTCTAATAATGATGATCATCACACTTTTATTTTTCTTACAACTCAACAATTACAACTTGATACTTAGAACAAAATATGACTCTATGTGAATGCATCCGGCGGTGTACCGGGATATCCAATATGACAATGATGGAATGTGTCATGAATGGAACGGTGGAAAGTTGCATGGCAATATATCTCGGAATGGCTATGGAAATGCCATGATAGGTAGGTATGGTGGCTGTTTTGAGGAAGGTATATGGTAGGTGTATGATACCGGCGAAAGGTGTGCGGTATTAGAGAGGCTAGCAAAGGTGGAAGGGTGAGAGTGCGTATAATCCATGGACTCAACATTAGTCATAAAGAACTCATATACTTATTGCAAAAATCTAGAAGTTATCAAAGCAAAGTATTATGCGCATGCTCCTAGCGGGATAGATTGGTAGGAAAAGACCATCGCTTGTCCCCGACCGCCACTCATAAGGAAGACAATTGATAAATAAATCATGCTCCGACTTCATCATATAACGGTTCACCATACGTGCATGCTACGGGAATCACAAACTTTAACACAAGTATTCTTTAAATTCAAAACTATTCAACTAGCATGACTTTAATATTATCACCTCCATATCTCAAAACAATTATCAAGCTTCAATCTTTTCTTAGTATTCAACACACTCAAAAGAAAGTTTCACAAATCTTGAACACCAAGCATATTATTATTAAGCAAATTACCATGCTATTAAGAGACTCTCAAAATAATTTAAGTGAAGCATGAGAGATCAATAGTTTATTTAAAACAAATCCACCACTGTGCTCTAAAATATCTAAGTGAAGCACATAGAGCAAAATTATAACGCTCAAAATATATAAGTGAAGCACATAGAGCAAAACTACTTAGCTCAAAAGATATAAGTGAAGCACATAGAGTATTCTATCAAATTTTAATTCATGTATGGCTCTCTCAAAAGGTGTGTACAGCAAGGATGATTGTGGCACACTAAGACATAAAGACACAAATAATACAAGACGCTCCAAGCAAAACACATATCATGTTGGTGAATAAAAATATAGCTCCAAGTAAATTACCGATGGAAGTGGACGAAAGAGGGGATGCCTCCCGGGGCATCCCCAAGCTTTGACTTCTTGGTATCCTTGGATTATCTTGGGGGTGCCATGGGCATCCCCAAGCTTAGGCTCTTTCCACTCCTTGTTCCATAATCCATCAAAAGAATTCACCCAAAACTTGAAAACTTCACAACACAAAACTCAAAATAGAAAACTCGTGAGCTCCGTTAGTGAAAGAAAACAAAAGACCACTTCAAGGTACTGTAATGAACTAATTCTTTACTTATATTGGTGTTAAACCTACTGTATTCCAACTTATCTATGGATTATAAACTATTTTACTAGCCATAGATTCATCAAAATAAGCAAACAACACACGAAAAACAGAATCTGTCAAAAAAAGAACAGTCTGTAGTAATCCGTATCTACCGCAAGATCTGGAACCCCAAAAATTCTAAAATAAATTTCTGGACGTGAGGAATTTATCTATTAATCATATGCAAAAAGAATTAACTAAATAGCACTCTTCAAATAAAAATGACAGCAGTTCTCGTGAGCGCTAAAGTTTCTGTTTTTTACAGTAAGTTCAACAAGACTTTCCCCAAGTCTTCCCGACAATTCTACTTGGCACAAACACTAACTAAACACAAAAAACAACCAAAAAAGAGGCTAAATAATTTATTTATTACTAATCAGGAGCA
Source organism: Triticum aestivum (assembly GCF_018294505.1). Taxonomy (NCBI): domain Eukaryota; kingdom Viridiplantae; phylum Streptophyta; class Magnoliopsida; order Poales; family Poaceae; genus Triticum; species Triticum aestivum. The sequence goes on along the minus strand of NC_057797.1, from coordinate 111,542,298 downwards.
AAAAGCAAGGAATAAAAATAAAATTAGGTTGTCTCCCAACAAGCGCTATCGTTTAACGCCCCTAGCTAGGCATAAAAGTGAGGATAGATCTAGGTATTGCCATCTTTGGTAGGAAATTCTTCGATGAGGCATCTATTTCCCTTAGGAATTTCTTTCTTTCTAGTGATTATCAAACTTTTAGGCACAAGATCGAAAAATTCATTTGTAGCAATTGGTTCCTTAATGATAGCAAAAAGATTGGGATGAACACTTATAGATTTAAGATCTGCAGTTTCCTTACTAGATGATTCACCCTTATTTTTAGGAACATACATAAGCTTGGCAATTTTAGTAGGAGGACTTGGAGTATTCTTTACGGAAGAAAAAGCGGTTCCCAAGTTTGTAATGATACCCTCAAGCTTATCAATTCTAGTAGAATCTAAGTTTATCTTCTTATTAACTATGGGTTCCTTTTCCTTAATATTTTTCAAAGTCATTCCTACCTTAGATCCATGTTGAGTAATTTGATTGTGGATATTTTTATCTATATTTTCAATTTATTCGATAGTAGCAACTTTATTTTCAATAATTTCAAGTCTTTGCATAACATGCTCCAAAGTTAACATGGTTCCATTAACCAAAAGAGGTGGTGAGCCAAATAAATTTAGCATAGCATTATAAGAATCAAAAGTATGGCTACCCAAGAAGTTCCCTCCGGTAATGGTATCGAGGATATATCTATACCAAGGATTAACACCTACATAAAAATTGCGGAGAAGAACTAAGGTAGATTGCTTCCTGGTAGATCTATTTTGAGCATTGCAAATTCTATACCAAGCATATTTTAGATTTTCTCCATCCCTTTGTTTAAAATTTAGAACTTCGCTCTCGGGAGACAACGGAGAAGATATGATACTAGCCATGACGGCAAGCAAACAAACTAGCACACAAGCAAACGAAAAGGCAAGCGGGAAAAAGAGGCAAATAGAGAGGGAGGATAGAGAGAGAAAGATGGCGAATAAAACGGCAAGGGTGAAGTGGGGGGAGAGGAAAACGAGACGTAAATGGCAAATAATGTAATGCGAGAGATAGGGATTGTTATGGGTACTTGGTATGTTGACTTTTTGTGTAGACTCCCCGGCAACGGCGCCAGAAATCCTTCTTGCTACGTCTTGAGCTTGTGTTGGTTTTCCCTGAAGAGTAAGGGATGATGTAGCAGAGTAGCGTAAGTATTTCCCTCAGTTTTAGAGAACCAAGGTATCAATCCGGTAGGAGGCCACGCTCAAGTCCCTCGTACCTGCACAAAACGATAGCTACTCGCAACCAACGCGATTAGGGGTTGTCAATCCCTTCACGGTCACTTACGAGAGTGATATCTGATAGATATAATATTTTTGGTATTTTTGGTATAAATATGCAAAGTAAAAAGTAAAGGCAAAGTAAAAAAGCAAACCAAGATTAAAGTGATGGAGATTGATATGATGAGAATAGACCCGGGGGCCATAGGTTTCACTAGTGGCTTCTCTCAAGAGCATAAGTATTCTACGGTGGGTGAACAAATTATTGTTGAGCAATTGACAGAATTGAGCATAGTTATGAGAATATCTAGGCATGATCATGTATATAGGCATCACATCCGTGACAAGTAGATCGAAACGATTCTGCATCTACTACTATTACTCCACTCATCGACCGCTATCCAGCATGCATCTAGAGTATTAAGTTAAAAATAGAGTAACGCCTTAAGCAAGATGACATGATGTAGAGAGATAAATTCATGCAATATGAAATAAACCCCATCTTGTTATCCTCGATGGCAACGATGCAATACGTGCCTTGCTGCCCCTTCTGTCACTGGGAAAGGACACCGCAAGATTGAACCCAAAGCTAAGCACTTCTCCCATGGCAAGAACTACCAATCTAGTTGGCCAAACCAAACGGATAATTTGAAGAGACTTTCAAAGATAACCAATCATACATAAATGTATTCAGAGAAGATTCAAATATTAATCATAGATAGATTTGATCATAAACCCACAATTCATCGGTCTCAACAAACACACCTCAAAAGGAAGATTGCATCGAATAGATCTCCACAAGAGAGGGGCAGAACTTTGTATTGAGATCCAAAAAGAGAGAAGAAGCCATCTAGCTACTAACTATAGACCCGAAGGTCTGAGGTAAACTACTCACACTTCATCGGAGGGGCTAGGATGATGTAGAAGCCCTCCGTGATGACGGCCCTCTTCCGGCAGAGCTCCGGAACAGGCCCCAAGATGGGATCTCGTGGATACAGAAAGTTGTGGCGGTGGAATTAAGTTTTTGGCTCCTGTTCTGATCATTTGGGGGTACGTGTGTATATATAGGAGGAAGGAGTACATCGGTGGAGCACCAAGGGGCCCACGAGGCAGGGGGCGCGCCCTAGGGGGTGGCCCCCCACCCTCGTGACCTCCTCTTTGACTCCTTGGAGTAGGGTCCAAGTCTCCTGGATCACGTTTAGTGAGAAAATCACGTTCCCGAAGATTTTATTCCGCTTGGACTCCGTTTGATATTCTGTTTCTCCGAAACACTGAAATAGGCAAAAAAAATAGCAATTCTGGGTTAGGCCTCCGGTTAATAGGTTATTCCCAAAAATAATATAAAAGTGGGAAATAAAGCCCAATATAGTCCAAAACAGTAGATAATATAGCATGGAGCAATCAAAAATTATAGATACGTTGGAGACGTATCACTGTTAACGGGTTATCGGATCCAAAACCCGACCCGATAGCTTAACGGTGTTTCGTTACGGTGGATGCCACGTGTCGGTCACCCTTGACGAAAGCACTTCTGTGACGCACGATTTATTGTCATGGAAGTGGACACTTCCGTGATGATAATTTTGGTAATGTCATGGAACACTTCTACGACAGCACAGGTATGACTATCTTGATTCTGTCATAAATTTGTCATGGATGTACATGCATGACAAAAAAGCGACCTACTATGACAAACACGTATCATCACGGAAGTGTATTTTTTGTAGTGGATGCAGTAAAGCAGCGTAAGTATTTCCCTCAGTTTTTGAGAACCAAGGTATCAATCCAGTAGGAGACCACGCGCGAGTCACCTCGTACCTACACAAACAAATAAGAACCTCACAACCAACGCGATAAAGGGGTTGTCAATCCCTTCACGGCCACTTGCAAGAGTGAGATCTGATAGAGATAATAATAATAAGATAAATATTTTTGGTATTTTTATGATATAGATTGAAAGTCAAGATTGCAAAATAAAATAGATTGGAAACTTGTATGGTGGAAAATAGACCCGGGGCCATAGGTTTCACTAGTGGCTTCTCTCAAGATAGCATAACTATTATGGTGGGTAAACAAATTACTGTCGAGCAATTGATAGAAAAGCGAATAACTATGAGAATATCTAGGCATGATCATGTATATAGGCATCACACCCGCGACAAGTAGACCAAAATGATTCTGCATCTACTACTATTACTCCACACATCGACCACTATCCAGCATGCATCTAGAGTATTAAGTTCATAAGAACAGAGTAACACCTTAAGCAAGATGACATGATGTAGAGGAATAAACTCGTGCAATATGATATAAACCCCATCTTTTTATCCTCGATGGCAACAATACAATACGTGTCATTTCCCCTACTGTCACTGGGATCGAGCACCGCAAGATTGAACCCAAAGCTAAGCACTTCTCCCATTGCAAGAAAGATCAATCTAGTAGGCCAGACCAAACTGATAATTCGAAGAGACTTGCAAAGATAAACCAATCATACATAAAAGAATTCAGAGAAGAATCAAATATTGTTCATAGATAATCTGGATCATAAACCCACAATTCATCGGATCTCGACAAACACACCACAAAACAAGATTACATCGAATAGATCTCCAAGAGAATCGAGGAGAACTTTGTATTGAGATCCAAAGAGAGAGAAGAAACCATCTAGCTACTAGCTATGGACTCGAAGGTCTAAAGTAAACTACTCACACATCACCGGAGAGGCCATGGAGTTGATGTAGAGGCCCTCCGTGATCAATGCCCCCTCCGGCGGAGCTCCGAAAAAGGCCCCAAGATGGGATCTCTCAGGTACAGAAGGTTGAGGCGGTGGAATTAGGTTTTCGTGGTGCTCCTGGATGTTTGCGGGGTATGTGGACTTATATTGGAGGAAGAAGTAGGTCGGTGGAGCAACAAGGGTCCCATGAGGGTGGAGGGTGCGCCAAGGGGGTAGGCACGCCCCCCTTCCTCGTTGCCTCCTAGATTGTTTCTTGACTCCCACTCCAAGTCTCCTGGATCACATTTGTTGAGAAAATCACGTTCCCGAAGGTTTCATTCCGTTTGGACTTCGTTTGATATTCCTTTTCCGCGAAACACTAAAATAGGCAAAAAAACAACAATTTGGGATGGGCCTTCGGTTAATAGGTTAGTCCCAAAATGATATAAAAGTGTAAAATAAAGCCCATTAACATCCAAAACAAATAATATAATAGCATGGAGCAATCAAAAATTATAGATACGTTGGAGACATATTAGGCGCCCCCTCCCCTTGTCCAATTCGGACTGGGCAAGGGGGGCGCCTCTGTCTGGCCCTCTCTCTTCTCCACTAAGGCCCATTGTGGCCAATTAATCCCCCGGGGGGTTCCCGTAACCTCCCGGTACTCCAGAAAATACCCGATAAACTTCAGAACCATTCCGGTGTCCAAATATAACCTTCGAATATACCAATCTTTATGTCTCGACCATTTCGAGACTCCTCGACATGTCCGTGATCTCATCCGGGACTCCGAACAACCTTCGGTACATCAAAACACATAAACTCATAATATGAATCGTCATCGAACGTTAAGCGTGCGGACCCTACGGGTTCAAGAACTATGTAGACATTACTGGGATGCATCTCCGGTCAATAACCAATAGCGGAACCTAGATGCTCATATTGGCTCCTGCATATTCTACGAAGATCTTTATCGGTCAAACCGCATAACAACATACATTGTTCCCTTTGTCATCGGTATGTTACTTGCCTGAGATTTGATCGTCGGTATCATCATACCTAGTTCAATCTTGTTACTGGAAAGTCTCTTTACTCGTTCTGTAATGCATCATCCCGCAACTAACTCATTAGTCACATTTCTTGCAAGGCTTATAGTGATGAGCATTATCGAGAGGGCCCAGAGATACCTCTCCGATACACAAAGTGACAAATCATAATCTCGATCTATGCCAACTCAACAAACACCATCAGAGACACCTATAGAGCATCTTTATAATCACCCAGTTACATTGTGATGTTTGATATCACACTAAGTGTTCCTCCGGTATTCACGAGTTGCATAATCTCATAGTCATAGGAACATGTATAAGTCATGAAAAAAAACAATAGCAATAAATTAAACGATCATAGTGCTAAGCTAATGGATGGGTCTTGTCCATCACATCATTCTCTAATGATGTGATCCCGTTCATCAAATGACAACACATGTCTATGGCTAGGAAACTTAACCATCTTTGATTAACGAGCTAGTCTAGTGGAGGCATACTAGGGACACTCTGTTTGTCTATGTATTCACACATGTACTAAGTTTCCGGTTAATACAATTCTAGCATGAATAGTAAACATTTATCATGATATAAGGAAATATAAATAACAACTTTATTATTGCCTCTAGGGCATATTTCCTTCAATTATAAAGATGCTCTATAGGAGTCTCCGAAGGTTTTTGTTGGGTTGGCATAGATCAAGATTAGGATTTGTCACTCCGTGTATCAGAGAGGTATCTCTGGGCCCTCTCGGTAATGCACATCACTATAAGACTTGCAAGCAATGTGACTAATGAGTTAGTTGCGGGATGATGCATTACAGAACGAGTAAAGAGACTTGCTGGTAATGAGATTGAACTAGGTATGATGATACCGACGGTCAAATCTCCGGCAAGTAACATACCAATCACAAAGGGAATGACGTATGTTGTTATGCGGTTTGACCGATAAAGATATTTGTAGAATATGTAGGAACCAATATGAGCATCTAGGTTCCACTATTGGTTATTGACCAGAGATGTGTCTCGGTCATGTCTACATAGTTCTCGAACCCGTAGGGTCCGCACACTTAATGTTCGATGATGATTTGTATTATGAGTTGTGTGTTTTGGTGAACGAAGTTTGTTCGAAGTCCCGGATGAGATCACGGACATGACAAGGAGTCTCGAAATTGTCGAGAGGTAAAGATTGATATATTGGAAGGTTATATACGGACACTAGAATGGTTCCGAAGAGGTTAGGGATTTTTTGGAGTACCGGGAGGTTGCCGGAACCCCCCGGGAAAGTTAATGGGCCTCATGGGCCATAGTGGAGAGAGGGAGGCAGGCCACAAGAGGTGGTGCGCGCCTCCCCCTGCCCAATCCGAATTGGACAAGGGGTGGGGGCGCCGCCCCTTCCCTTCTCCCTATCCCCTCTTTCCCCTTTCCCCTCTTCGTTGGAAGGAAGGGGGCGAATCCTACTAGGAGTGGAGTCCTAGTAGGACTCCCCCCATGGCGCGCCACCCCTAGGGCCGCCACCTCCTCCTCCCCTCGTTTATATACGGGGGCGAGGGGCACCCCAAAGGCACGTCAATTATTCTCTTAGCCGTGTGCGGTGTTGATACGTCTCTGTCGTATCTACTTTTCCAAACACTTTTGCCCTTGTTTTGGACTCTAACTTGCATGATTTGAATGGAACTAACCCGGACTAACGCTGTTTTCAGCAGAATTGCCATGGTGTTATTTATGTGCAGAAACAAAAGTTCTTGGAATGACCTAAAACTTCACGGAACATCTTTTTGGAAATAATAAAAAGTTCTTGCAAAAGATGAAGACCGGGGGGCCCACACCCTAGCCACGAGGGTGGGGGTGCGCCTGCCCCCCAGGGTGCGCCCCCCTACCTCGTGGGCTCCCTGGAGCTCCTCCGACGTCAACTCCAACTCTATATATTTGCTTTTTGGGAGAAAAAAATAAGAGAGAAGGATTCATCGTGTTTTACGATACGGAGCCGCCGCCAAGCCCTAAAACCTCTCGGCAGGGCTAATCTGGAGTCCGTTCGGGGCTCCAGAGAGGGGAATCCGTCGCCATCATCATCATCAACCTTCCTCCATCACCAATTTCATGATGCTCACCGCCGTGCGTGAGTAATTCCATCGTAGGCTTGCTGGACGGTGATGGGTTGGATGAGATTTATCATGTAATCGAGTTAGTTTTGTTAGGGTTTGATCCCTAGTATCCACTATGTTCTGAGATTGATGTTGCTATGACTTTGTTATGCTTAATGCTTGTCACTAGGGCCCGAGTGCCATGATTTCAGATCTAAACCTATTATGTTTTCATCAATATATGAGAGTTCTTGATCCTATCTTGCAAGTCTATAGTCACCTATTATGTGTTATGATCCGTTAACCCCGAAGTGACAATAATCGGGATACTTACTGGTGATGACCGTAGTTTGAGGAGTTCATGTATTCACTATGTGTTAATGCTTTGGTCCGGTACTCTATTAAAAGGAGGCCTTAATATCCCTTAGTTTCCACTAGGACCCCGCTGCCACGGGAGGGTAGGACAAAAGATGTCATGCAAGTTCTTTTCCATAAGCATGTATTACTATATTCGGAATACATGCCTACATTACATTGATGAATTGGAGCTAGTTCTGTGTCACCCTATGTTATGACTATTACATGATGAACCACGTCCGGCATAATTCTCTATCACCGATCCATTGCCTACGAGCTTTCCATATATTGTTCTTCGCTTATTTACTTTTCCGTTGCTATTGTTACAATCACTACAAAATACCAAAAACACTACTTTTGCTACTATTACCTTTTGCTATCGTTACCACTACTATCATATTACTTTGCTACTAAATACTTTGCTGCAGATATTAAGTTTCCAGGTGTGGTTGAATTGACAACTCAGCTACTAATACTTGAGAATATTCTTTGGCTCCCCTTGTGTCGAATCAATAAATTTGGGTTGAATACTCTACCCTCGAAAACTGTTGCGATCCCCTATACTTGTGGATTATCAAGACTATTTTTTGGCGCCGTTGCCGGGGAGCATAGCTCTATTCTTTGAGTCACTTGGGATTTATATCTGCTTATCATTATGAAGAACTTGAGAGATCCAAAAACCAAGATTTATCCCTCAACTACGAGGGGAGGTAAGGAACTGCCATCTAGCTCTACACTTGATTCACCTTCTATTTTGAGTAAGCTTGCGACACCTAAACCTGCTTCTGCTATTCGTTCTGATATGTCGCATTGTTATTGATGATGCCACTTCTGTTGTGCATGATACTTATGAGGAAACTACTTCTATGCTTGATACTACTGTGCCACTTGGTGAATTTCTTGATGAACAACTTGCTAGGGTTAGAGAGAATGAAAATATTGAAACTGATAATATTGATGAAAGTGATGATGAAGACTCTTCCCCTAATAAATATGAATCACTTGTTATTCCTGAGGGTTATGTTTTTGAAAAAGAAGCTGCTCTAGCTATTTCAGCTTGCAAAGATAGATACGAGCTCAAGAGGTTATTAGCTAAATGGAAGCAGCAATCTCTTAATGCTAGAATGAAACATGTCCCTACTTTTGCTACTACACCTATCTGTGTTACAGATAAGGATTATGAATTCTCTGTTGATCCTGATATAATTACTTTGGTTGAATCTGATCCTTTTCATGGCTATGAATCTGGAACTTTTCTAGCACATCTTACTAAATTAAATGATTTAGCCACCCTATTCACTAATGATGAGAGAACTCGCTACTTCTATATCCTTAAAATATTTTCGTTCTCATTAAAGGGTGATGCTAAGATATGGTTTAATTCTCTTGATCCTGGTTGTGTGCGTAGTCCCAGTATATGATTTATTACTTCTCTGCTAAATATTTCCCTGCTCATAAGAAACAAGCTGCTTTAAGGGATATATATATAATTTTGTGCAAATTGAATAAGAGGGTCTCCCACAAGCTTGGGGGAGGCTTCTCAAGTTACTTAATGCTTTGCCTCATCATCCTCTTACGAAAAATGAAATACATGATATCTTTTATAATGGACTAACCGATGCTTCCAGAGATTACCTGGATAGTTGTGCTGGTTCTGTTTTCAGGGAAAAAACACTGGATGAAGCTGAAATTCTATTGAATAATATGTGGACAAATGAAAATAATTGGACACTTCCTGAGCCAGCTCCTGAGCCTATTCCTGAACCAACTCCGAAGAAGAGGGGTATTCTATTTCTCGGTCCTGAAGATATGCAAGAGGCAAAGAAATCCATGAAAGAAAAGGGTATTAAAGTTGAAGATGTTAAGAATTTACCTCCTATTGAAGAAATGCATGGTCTTAATTTACCGCCTGTTGAAGAAACATATGATCTTAATCCATTACCTATTGAAGAAACACATGGTCTTGATAACCCGACATAGGTAGTAAAGGTAAATTCTCTCTATAGATATGATAAAGCTGAAATCCCTCTTACTAAGTTTGCTAGCCCATGCTTAGATGAGTTTGGTAAATTTATGGTTAAGCAAGAAGACTACACTGCTTATTTTGGTAGACAATTGAAATACAATTCAAATATGCTTGAACACTTGGGTGATTATATGGCTAATGTCAAAGGTGAACTTAAACTTATTAGCAAACATGCTTCTATGGTTACCAGTCAAGTAGAACAAGTACTTAAAGCTCAAAATGATTTGCTCAATGAATTGAATAGTAAGAATACTGATTATGTTGTTAGAGTGGCTACTAGAACTGGTAGAATGACTCAGGAACCTCTGTATCCCGAGGGCCACCCTAAGAGAATTGAGCAAGATACTCAGAGAGATAATATAGATGCACCTAGTCCTTCTAAAAGGAAGAAAAAGAAAAATGATAGGACTTTGCATGCTTATAGTGAACCTATTGCTGAAACACCTGAGAATCCAAATGATATTTCTATTTCTGATGCTGAAACACAATATGGTAATGAACCTGAAACTAGTGATAATGTTAATGATAAGGTTCATGATGATGCTCAACCTAGTAATGATAATGATATAGAAATTGAACCTGTTGTTGATCTTGATAACCCACAATCAAAGAATCAATGTTATGATAAGAAAGACTTTGTTGCTAGGAAACATGGTGAAGAAAGAGAACCATGGGTTCAGAAACCCATGCCCTTTACTCCCAAACCATCCAAGAAAAAGGATGATGAGGATATTGAGCGCTTTGCTGAAATGATTAGACATATCTTTTTGCGTATGCGATTAACTGATATGCTTAAAATGAATCCTTATGCTAAGTACATGAAAGATATTGTTACTAATAAAAGAAAGATGCTGGAAGCTGAAATTTCCACCATGCTTGCTAATTATACTTTTAAAAGTGGAATACCAAAGAAACTTGGAGATCCAGGAGTACCCACTATACCATGCTCCACTAAAATAAACTATGTTAAAACTGTGTTATGTGATCTTGGAGCCGGTGTTAGTGTTATGCTTCTCTCTTTATATCGTAGACTTGATTTGAATAAGTTGACACCTACTGAAATATCTTTGCAAATGGCTGATAAATCAACTGCTATACCTGTCGGTATTTGTGAGGATGTGCCTGTTGTACTTGCAAACGTTACTATTTTAACGGACTTTGTTATTCTTGATATTCCCGAGGACGATAGTATGTCTATTATTCTTGGAAGACCCTTTTTGAATACTGCAGGGGCTGTTATTGATTTCACTAAAGGCAATGTCACTTCTCATGTTAGTGGTAATGAGCATACGGTACACTTTCCGAGGAAACAACCTCAAGTTCATAGTATCAACTCTATTGGAAAAATTCCATCGGTTATATTTGGAGGTTTTGAATTTCCTCTTCCTACTGTCAAGAAGAAATATGATATTCTTATTATTGGGGATGTGCTTATCCCCGTTGAGGTAACATAGTGTTATTCGAAATTTCTCCGGTTCCATGTTATTTGGAATGAGTTTGTTAACAAGACCTGATCAACCTTGTTAATGGATTCCTTTTGATGGGCATGGGATGGATGAAACTAGAAGGCACAACCTTCTGTACCCTCCTTTTACTTTATAACTATTTATATTAAATAAAATAAAAATAAGTATTTTCCGTCTGTTATATAAACTATCCGTACAATATAAAAATGCCCCGAAAATAAAAGTTCTCCAAATGCCCTGAAATTTAAATATGATTTTTATGGAATATTTGAGAATATTTGGCACTGAGAACATAGCAGGGGGCATCCACCTGGCCACGAGGGTGGAGGGCGCGCCCTACCCCCTGGGCGCGCCCCCTACCTCGTGGGCACATGGTGGCCCTCCTCCACTTATTCCAGCACCCACACACTCCTTCTTCTTCCCACAAACATGATTATCCAGTTCAAACCCGAGTCCAAGCTCATTTTGCTGCCATTTTCGATCTCCTTGCTCAAAGCACCTCTCACAAAACTGCTTGGGGGGATTGTTCCTTGGTATGTGACTCCTCCATTGGTCTGATTAGTTTTTGTTCTAGTTCTCTATTCATTGCAAATTTGTGCTGTCTAGGTGACCCTGTTATTGAGCTTGCATGTCAAATTTATATGGTCCTAAGTAGTTCTAATGCATGATATAGGCTCTAGGCACTAGTAGGAGTTGTTGCTATCAATTTTGTTGAGCTTGGCTCACTTTTATTTGAAGTTACTAAAAATTTCAGAATTTTTCAGAAAATAATGAAGAGATTTTTGAGGGGCTCATCGAGACGAAGCTCGAAGGAAAAGCAAAATGAAAAAGCAGAGAGGCCCAAATATAATATGCCTCGCACCGCGGAGGTTCGACCGTGTGAATGGCCTTCCAATGATATCTTGAGAGCAGCCGGGATTTATGATGATTTTTATGAATTGGCTGAGAATGCAGGCCTCACCGGCTTCCTCCACGACCAACGCGACCAGTATCTCTTACTCACCAATATCTTTGTGCAAAAATTTTACTTCCATGCTAGGAGCTCACCACCTACGGTGGAGTTTTATTTATATGATGAGCATAAGGAGATATCACTTTATGATTTTTGTCGGGTTTGTTTGATCCCTTTTGAGGGCACGATAGAGGAACCACATCATGGTGATGTGGATGGGTTTATTGATACCATCACTGTAGGGGACACGAGCAAGGTTTCCAATGCACGAATCACTAGCATACATTTTCCTGTTTTACGCTACTTTGCAATATTTGCTAGTCGTTGCTTAATTGGTCGCGGAAACTGTGGAAACCTTAGTGTTCCAGATATTATTATTTTGTTCCACGGTTTATTCTGTGATAACTCTGTTAGTATGGGCGGTATTATTGCTAAACGGTTAAGTCTGAACCGTACAAAGGGCCCCATCTTTGGAGGCATCTATGCTTCACGCCTAGCTGCACATTTTAATATACCTATTAGGCATTATGAGAAGGAAGAAAAATTGTTGCCCACTGTTTATCTAGATTATAAGAGTATGGTGGCACACGATTTTATTGTTAAGAATAGGGAAGGGGAGCTTAAATACAAATTGTTCTTTCATAAACATCATCCTGAGACTATTACCCTGCCTGCTCCTTCCTTGTTTGATTTATCTGCAGGCCAGTACCTTGTTCCGTTAGAGGCTATTCACGCCTACCGGAACCCTACATCAGCCACAGAGCCAGAGTTGGAACCACAAGTTGATCCTCCACGACAGTCTAATTACCATTGGGATCCGGATATGATTGCCAACCAGTGGCAATCTGAGTCTTCTTCATCGCAGTACGACCCCAACTATTATTATGGATATTCGCCAGGCCAACCGTGGCCATAGACCAACTTAGGCCAAAAGCCTAAGCTTGGGGGAGTACGTACTTCTCACAGACATTACATTCATGTTCACACACTCATTGCTAGATGTCGGTGCTCATACTTTTTCATTGTATCATCCATGCTAGTTTACTTTCCTTTTTATGCTTTCTTCTTGTGTGTTTAATAAACCTTAAGAAAAACCAAAAAAATTAGTTGTAGCTTTTAATTAGTTTACTTTCCATGCTTGTAGTAGTAATCAAAAAGAAAACCCAAAAAGATTTCATGTTCTTCTTTTGCTTGTTGGGAGCTTTCCCATGTAAATAGTTTTATTTCTTTTCTTTTCTTTGGGGGTCGATAGGAGAAGACCATGATTAAATTGTTCAAGTGGCTCTTATATGCATTATTGTTGATCTGACAAAAGAGCCCATATTACCTTGTCTTCTCTCTTGAGTTGAATGCTTGTAGATTCCAGCTTAGTCCAATGCACGTGCACTATTATTATTATCCACATCATTTGGTCGTGCAAGTGAAAGGCAATTATGACGATATATGATGGACTGATTGAGATGAGAAAAGCTGGTATGAACTCGACCTCTCTTGTTTTTGTAAATATGATTAGTTCATCATTCCTGATTCAGCCTATTATGAATAAACATGTTTGCAATGACAACTAGAGATCATAGTTTCTTGTGCCATGCTTGATGAGCTAGGAGCTTATAATGGTTTACCTTGCGTGCCAACATGCTATTAAAATGGTTGTGATGTGGTATGATAGGGTGGTATCCTCCTCTGAATGATTTAAGTGACTTGACTTGGCACATGTTCACGCATGTAGTTGAAACAAAATCAACAAAGCCTTCACGATATTTATGTTCATGGTGGATTATATCCTACTCATGCTTGCATTCGGTGTTGATTAATTTTAATGCATGTTCATGACTGTTGTCGCTCTCTAGCTGGTCGCTTCCAAGTCTTTTTCTAGCCTTCACCTGTACTAAGCGGGAATACCTACCATAAACCCCAAAGTTAATCCATATGAGTCCACCATACCTACCTATATACGGTATCTACCTGCCGTTCCAAGTAAATTTGTATGTGCCAAACTCTAAACCTTCAAATAAATATCCTGTTTTGTGTGCTCGAATAGCTCATGTATCAACTAGGGCTGTCTATATCTTCCATGTTAGGCGAGTTATTCTCAAGAGGAGTGGACTCCGCTCCTCACTCACGAGAAAATGGCTGGTCACCGTGATGCCCAGTCCCATGCTTTATGCAAATCAAATCAAAATAATTGCAAACAAAACTCCCCCTGAGACTGTTGTTAGTTGGAGGCACTCGTTGTTTCGAGCAAGCCATGGATTGTTGCTTGTTGGTGGAGGGGAGTATAAACTTTACCATTCTGTTTGGGAACCGCCTATAATGTGTGTAGCATGGAGGATATCGCCATCTCTTGGTTGTTATGTTGACAATAAAAGTATACCGCTCAAAATATTATTCACCTCTATTTCAAAACCGAGCTCTGGCACCTCTACAAATCCCTGCTTCCCTCTGCGAAGGGCCTATCTATTTACTTTTATGTTGAGTCATCATCCTCTTATTAAAAAGCACCAGTTGGAGAGCACCGCTATCATTTGCATTCATTACTGTTAGTTTACATTGAGTATGACTTGACTGGATCTCTTTTACCATGAATTCCAATGTCTAGTCAGTCCTTGATCTTTGAAGGTGCTCTGCATTTATGTTTTGCGGTCTCAGAAAGGGCTAGCGAGATACCATCTTGTTATATCATATTATGATTGTTTTGAGAAAGTGTTATCATCCAAGATTTATTATTATTGCTCGCTAGTTGATTATGCCATTGATATGAGTAAACATGAGACCTATGCGTTATTGTGAATATGGTTAGTTCATAATATTTGCTGAAAACTTGAATGCTGGCTTTACATATTTACAACAACAAGAGCAAACAGAGTTTGTAAAAGTTTTTCTTTATCACTTTCAGTTTATCAACTGAATTGCTTGAGGACAAGCAAAGGTTTAAGCTTGGGGAGTTGATACGTCTCCGTTGTATCTACTTTTCCAAACACTTTTCCCCTTGTTTTAGACTCTAACTTGCATGATTTGAATGGAACTAACCCGGACTGACGCTGTTTTCAGCAGAATTGCCATGGTGTTATTTATGTGCAGAAACAAAAGTTCTCGGAATGACCTAAAACTTCACCGAACATCTTTTTCGAAATAATAAAACATCCTTGCAAAAGATGAAGACCAGGGGCCACACCCTAGCCACGAGGGTGGGGGCGCGCCCCCCTACCTCGTGGGACCCCTGGAGCTCCTCTGACCTCAACTCCAACTCTATATATTTGCTTTCGGGGAGAAAAAAAATAAGAGAGAAGGATTCATCGTGTTTTACGATACGGAGCCGCCGCCAAGCCCTAAAATGTCTCGGGAGGGCTGATCTGGAGTCCGTTCGGGGCTCCGGAGAGGGGAATCCGTCGCCATCGTCATCATCAACCTTCCTCCATCACCAATTTCATGATTCTCATCGCCGTGCATGAGTAATTCCATCGTAGGCTTGCTGGACAGTGACGGGTTGGATGAGATTTATCATGTAATCGAGTTAGTTTTGTTAGGGTTTGATCCCTAGTATCCACTATGTTATAAGATTGATGTTGCTATGACTTTGCTATGCTTAATGCTTGTCACGAGGGCCCGAGTGCCATGATTTCAGATCAGAACCTATTATGTTTTCATCAATATATGAGAGTTCTTGATCTTATCTTGCAAGTCTATAGTCACCTATTATGTGTATGATCCGTTAACCCCGAAGTGACAATAATCGGGATACTTACTGGTGATGACCGTAGTTTGAGGAGTTCATGTATTCACTATGTGTTAATGCTTTGGTCTGGTACTCTATTAAAAGGAGGCCTTAATATCCCTTAGTGTCCGCTAGGACCCCGCTGCCACGGGAGGGTAGGATAAAAGATGTCATGCAAGTTCTTTTCCATAAGCACGTATGACTATATTCGGAATACATGCCTACATTACATTGATGAATTGGAGCTAGTTCTATGTCACCCTATGTTATGATTGTTACATGATGAACCGCATCCGCTTCTATCACCGATCCATTGCCTACGAGCTTTCCATATATTGTTCTTCGCTTATTTACTTTTTTCATTGCTATTGTTACAATCAGTACAAAATACCAAAAACACTACTTTTGCTACTATTACCTTTTTCTATCGTTACCACTACTATCATATTACTTAGCTACTAAATACTTTGCTGCAGATATTAAGTTTCCAGGTGTGGTTGAATTGACAACTCAGCTGCTAATACTTGAGAATATTCTTTGGCTCCCCTTGTGTCAAATCAATAAATTTGGGTTGAATACTCTACCCTCAAAAACTGTTGTGATCCCCTATACTTGTGGGTTATCAGGTGCCCCCCTCCACAGTTTACTCCTCTGGTCATAGCGTCGTAGTTCTTAGGTGAAGCCATGCGTGGATCACATCATCATCACCGTCACCACGCCGTCATGCTGACGGAACTCTCCCTCGACCCTCTGCTGCATCAAGAGTTCGAGGGACATCATCGAGCTGAACGTGTGCTGAACTCGTAGGTGCCGTACGTTCGGTACTAAGATCGGTTGGATCGCGAAGATGTTCGACTACATCAACCGCGTTAATCTAACGCTTCCGCTTTCAGTCTATGAGGGTACGTGGACACATTCTCCCCCTCTCGTTGCTATGCATCTCCTAGATAGATCTTGCGTGAGCATAGGCAAATTTTTGAAATTGCATGCTATGTTCCCCAACATCCCCGTCCCAGCTCTACCCGGTGGGTTTGAGATTTTCCTATTTATTATATACCAATGGAAAACTTGTTGTCCCATACCCTTACCCTAATAGGGTTTTTACCCGCAGGGTACGTGGGTAATGGATACCCATTGCCATCCTCACATGCGTGCCATGGACTCCTTTGGTTCCTATTTACCCAATTCACTAGTTTATGGTTGTACGTGCCCACTAACCATATAGAAGATAGAAGGAGTAAGTTTGAGATAGAAATGGACAGAAAAATCAGAGAGATTAGTGAGAAAAAAAGAAAAAGAAAAAACCATGTAAAACAAAGAAAGCTGACTAGAAAAACAAAAGAATGAAAAAAATAGAAGAAAACAAAAAACCAGCCACAAACTAGTACAACGAGCGATCGATTGATAACCAAAATGAGCGAGCAAGGAGAAGTAGGCTCGGCCTATTACAAAAACCTTCAACAAGACAGAAGGAGGACTTGCACTAAGCGAGATATAGTCGCCGCGTGATGCATGTGCCCCAGGGTAGGACTACATACCTCCGCCCCTGCTTTTAATCGCAATGAAAGTTCCAAACTTCTTGCATGTTATCTCCATGTCTGCTAGCTACCTAGCTGGATCCATACGTGGTCGTTACTTTGTCGGGAGAAGGAATTACAACCCATGGTATTTGTTGAAGGAAATATTCCCTAGAGGCAATAAAGTTGTTATTTATATTTCCTTATATCATGATAAATGTTTATTATTCATGCTAGAATTGTATTAACTGGAAACTTATTACATGTGTGAATACATAGACAAACAGGGTAACGGGATCACATCATTAGAGAATGATGTGATGGACAAGACCCATCCATTAGCTTAGCATTAATGATCATTTAGTTTTATTGCTATTGCTTTCTACATGAGTTATACATGTTCCTCTAACTACGAGATTATGCAACTCCCGAATACCGGAGGAACACCTTGTGTGCTATCAAACGTCACAACATAATTGGGTGATTATAAAGATGCTCTATAGGTGTCTCCGATGGTGTTTGTTGAGTTGGCATAGATCGAGATTAGGATTTTTCACTCCGTGTATTGGAGAGGTATCTCTGGGCACTCTCGGTAATGCACATCACTACAATCCTTGCAAGCAATGTGACTAATGAGTTAGTTGTGGAATGATGCATTACGGAATGAGTAAAGAGACTTGCCGGTAATGAGATTGAACTAGGTACGATGATACCGATGATCGAATCTCAGGCAAGTAACATACCGATGACAAAGAGAACAACGTATGTTGTTATGCGGTTTGACCGATAAAGATCTTCGTAGAATATGTAGGAGCCAATATGAGCATCCAGTTTCCACTATTGGTTATTGACCGGAGATGTGTCTCGGTCATTTCTACATAATTCTTGAACCCGTAGGGTCCACACTCTTAACGTTCGATGACGATTTGTATTATGAGTTATGTGATTTTATGACCGAAGTTTGTTCGGACTCCTGGATGAGATCACGGACATGATGAGGAGTCTTGAAATAGTCAAGAGGTAAAGATTCATATATTGGAAGGCTACATTTGGACACCGGATTGGTTCGGGTCATTTGGGATAAGTTTCGGAGTACCGGGGGTTACCGGAACCCCCCCCCCCGGGGGGGGAGGTTAATGGGCCACCATGGGCCTTAGTGTAGAAGGGAGAGGGCCGTCCAGGAGGTGGCACGCGCCCCCCCTTGCCAATCCGAATTGGACAAGGGGTGGGGGCGGCGCCTCCCTCCTTGCTTCTCTCCTCTTCCTCCTTCCCTCCTTCTCCTAGTTGGAATAGGAAAGGGGGGACAAATCCTACTTGGACCGGGAGTCCAAGTAGGACTCCCCCCCCTATGGCGCGCCCCCCCTTGGGCCGGCCTCCTCTTCCCCCTCCTTTATATACGTGTGAGAGGGGCACCCCAAAGACACACCAAGTCTTCTCATAGCCGTGTGCGGTGCCCCCCTCCATAGTTACACACCTCGGTCATATCGTTGTAGTGCTTAGGCGAAGCCCTGCGCCGGTAACATAATCATCACCGTCGCCACGCCGTCGTGCTAACGGAAATCTCCCTCGACCTCAACTGGATCAAGAGCTCGTGGGACGTCATCGAGCTGAACGTGTGCTGAACACGGAGGTGCTGTACGTTTGGTGCTTGGATCGGTTGGATCGCGAAGACATTCGACTACATCAACCGCGTTACTAAACTCTTCCGCTTTCGGTCTACGAGGGTATGTGGACACACTATCCCCGCTCGTTGCTATGCTTCTCCTAGAAAGATCTTGCGTGATCGTAGGTAAATTTTTTGAAATACTATTGTCGGTGTCAAAACTGGCGGATCTCGGGTAGGGGGTCCCAAACTGTGCGTCTAAGGCGGATGGTAACAGGAGGCAGGGAACACGATGTTTTACCCAGGTTCGGGCCCTCTTGATGGAGGTAAAACCCTACGTCCTGCTTGATCTATTCTTGATGATATGGGTATTACAAGAGTTGATCTACCACGAGATCGGAGAGGCTAAACCCTAGAAGCTAGCCTATGGTATGATTGTTGTTGTCCTACGGACTAAAACCCTCCGGTTTATATAGACACCGGAAAGAGCTAGGGTTACACAAGGTCGGTTACAAAGGAGGTGATATACATATCCGTATTGCCTAAGCTTGCCTTCCACGCCAAGTAGAGTCCCATCCGGACACGAGACGAAGTCTTCAATCTTGTATCTTCATAGTCCAACAGTCCGGCCAAAGGACATAGTCCGGCTGTCCGGAGACCCCCTAATCCAGGATTCCCTCAGTAGCCCCTGAACCAGGCTTCAATGACGATGAGTCCGGCGCACAGTATTGTCTTCGGCATTGCAAGGCGGGTTCCTCCTCCGAATACACCACGGAAGAATTCAAATACAAGGATAGTGTCCGACCCTGCAAAATAAGTTCCACATTCCACCGTAGAGAGAATAATATTTCCACAAATCTAATCTGCTGACTTGCCTTGGCAATATGACGTTAGGCCATGGCCCGGTGATCATTCGAACTGTTTCCTTTAACTAGCCCCGCACATAACGCGAGGCAGTTTTTTGACACGTCTTGTCAAAGCAGAGATCGTGCTCCCCTTATTACGGGATTCTCATCAATACGGGCGTGGGTAACCCAATCGCGCCATCGATTATGGCGCTTGGGGGACAAGCGAGTTTTACCAGGCTAGTGGGGGTGCATAGTTTCGTCCGCCCATATAAAGGAATAAGGATTCACCTTATCATCCACGCCTTCTGCCTCCTTTGCTCATCCATTTTCACACACTCGAGCTCCAGCACCCAAGTCCGCATTTCCCACCTCGACCTTCTCCAACCATGTCTGGAGCGGGAGGCAGGTGGATGGTCTCCTCCGTCATGGAGGGACACATCAAGAAGCTGAGGAGAGTCGGATACTTGCCCGACGACATCGCGCACCGGCTCCCAGATGAGGGGCAGCTCATCCCCACCACCAGGCCCCATGAGAGGGTAGTGTTCCTTACCCATTTCCTCCGCAGACTGGGATTCCCTCCCCACCCATTCGTCCGGGGGATCATGTTCTACTACGGCATGGATTTCCATGATCTGGCCCCGAACTTCATCCTCAACATCTCGGCGTTTATCGTCGTGTGCGAGGCCTTCCTCTGCATCAAGCCCCACTTTGGCTTATGGCTGAAGACCTTCAATGTCAAGCCGAAGGTAGTGAGCGGCCGCCAGGCGGAGTGCGGAGGCGCCATGGTGGGCAAAATGCCCAACGTCACATGGCTCGAGGGCTCCTTCGTGGAAACCATAAAGGGGTGGCAATCGGGGTGGTTCTACATCACCGAGCCGCGTGACCCTAAATGGGCAACGGCCCCCGAGTTCCGATCTGGCTTCCCCACGCGCCTCACCTCCAGGCAAGAGAAGGGCCTGTCCTGGGGTAGTTCGGGAGAGTTGACCGGAGTCCAAACATGTATTCAAAACATGGTGAACAAGAAGCTCAAACTCGTCAACGTAGTCCAGGTCATGCTCATCCGCTGGATCCTCCCGTGCCAACAACGGGCTTTCAACTTGTGGGAGTTCGACCCGGCCCAACACCTA
This sequence comes from Triticum aestivum, assembly GCF_018294505.1. NCBI lineage: Eukaryota > Viridiplantae > Streptophyta > Magnoliopsida > Poales > Poaceae > Triticum > Triticum aestivum. The sequence goes on along the minus strand of NC_057797.1, from coordinate 111,521,565 downwards.
ACTCTAAACAGGCTCTTCGACACAACTCACGAAGATGCCAGGAAGGTGTTATTCAAGAGTGCCGAGGTTCCCCCTCCAACTACCGAGGACCGCGGATTCTGCGCAAAGCGCCAAGACAGCGTGGTAAGCTGTTTTACCTCTCACAGGATAAATTTTTTTCATAGTTTGACTCTATGCGGGATCTAAGCTCCCGTACCTTTGACAGGACTGGCAGGAGATGGCCGGACAGATCGACTGTCCGGCTCCTTTGCCCAAAGGCCCAGCAGACGCAATCCTGGCGAAGATGCTGACTCCGGCTCCTTACATGCTGCCGGAGAAGACCAAGAAGGCCAAGGGAACCTGAAAGATTTCCCTACACCAGGCGTCATCGGACTCACCGTCCGATGACTCTGCGGTACACTCCTCCCCCGAAGATGAGGAGGAAGAAGAAGATGCTCCCCCTTTAGTTGGGGGAGACAAGAAAAGGAAGGCCGCCCCAACTGGGGAGGCCGGAGGGTCCAAGAAGGGAAGGACTCTCCTTCCGGACAGTTCCACCACCGCCGCCGCCGAGTCCGGAAGAAGAGTGGTTACTTAGGGCCAAGCCCCTGGGGAGGTCGTAAGTATTCGGATAGGATACTAGAGTAACTCATAGTATCCTTTTGCGCACTGCTTCCCCTAATGCCGAATATGATTATGCAGGCCGCCATGAGCCTGTATCGATGTATCATCGGACGGCTCATTGGGCTCGTCGGATATGGATAGCAATCCACTTCCGACCGCCACCTCCCCTTGCCCTGCGAACGACGTCGAGGTATTGTCTCAAGAGGCACCGGGTCGAGGGGAGACAGTTCCAGAGGCGCCTCAAGGCGAACTTCCGGACTCCGGGAGCAGAGGGGACAAGGCCCCTGAGGGCTCCGAGTTTGGCCCTCAGCCGAACACCGCGCCGGATCCTCCAGTGGTTCCGGACTCGGGCAGGAGGCCTCCTTCCAAGAGGGGCAAGACGCCTGTGCCGGTGACCTCTGTCCATCCAGAGGCGCCGGATAATCTACTGGAAGCGCTTCGCGGCGCTTCCATCGACGAGGAGCACCGTACTATTATGAGTGAGGTGGTCCAGAAGGTTCAGTCCGCCAAGAGCGGATTGACTGAAGCCTGTGCCAGCCTTCTAACAGGCTTTGAGGTAAGTGTTTAAAATATAGGGAAAATATTACCGCATAGACAGTAGCCCCTGATGCTCTGTTCGGTGTTCACAAAGAAAAGCCGAACAGAGGATCAAATAATATCGCAGGAGTCTAATATAAGTATGTCAATATGCGTATGCAGGCTTCGCTGCTGGCCTCAGCCGCACTGACTGCGGAGATCGCCACACTGAAGCAGGACCTCGAGGGGTCCAAGAAAGAGCTCGGCCTTGCCAAGAGGCAGCTCGAGGAGAACAAGGGTAAGTAATACCCTGTCTATAGATATGTATATATAAAAGAAGACGCGATTGCAAAATGACAGGATCATCAAATATTTGCCAGGGGCCATGACCGAAGTGGCGACCCTAAAGCGAGCGTTGTCCAAGGCCGAAGATAAAGCGGCCAAGGAGCACACCAAGCGGGAAAGGCAAGCAGCTCGGGTGGGCGAGGTGCAGCAAGAGCTCTAGGCTCTCGTGACGAAGCATGACGCGTTGGAGCTTGACTCGAAGACGCGAGAGTCTGAGCTTGCCGCGGCCCTCGAGAGCGCAAAGAGTGCCAAGGCCGAAGCCCAAAAGGCCCTTTAGGAGATTGACGCAATGAAGAAAATAGCGGCGAGTAAGGCATTCTATATGCAAAGCAAGCATGTGAAAGTAAATTACTTATTACTTAACCAAATCCGGAGCTCTCCAGGAGCATTCGCAGATTTGCCCCGCAGTGTGTCGGATGTTCGAAGGATGTAATATTTGAGTAGACTTGCTCGTCTGATTCTGTATGATGAAAACTTGTGTCATATGCGCTATACAACACTTGTTTGAATTTAAAATATTACCTTCTGTTTGGATGTTTATCCAATCTGAGAGATGGCTAGTCCTCCGCTTTTGCCCCCATGCCGCGAGTGCTGGGGTGTTCGGGATAAACCTGAGCACTCTTGTTCCCATTTTTGGGTCCTTCGAAGGAGGTGCTCAGCACAGCGAACAAGGCAACCGGACTAATAATGCTTTATCACTCTCACTTAGCCATAGAATTCTATAATTTTAAATTTCGGCGAAGCCCCTGGTATTCGGAAGGCCGAATTCGGGGCGCGATACACGACTTTAAGCCGGACAGGACCGGCTCCTTGCTCTAAGCGGAATAAGTCTTTAGGGACTCGAAACTCGCCGAACAGCGACCAGTCTCTCGCCTTATCATGACAGTCAGTTTTAGCTTTCTCTACTGAGGTGCTTAGCCCAGCAGAACCGGGGCAACAATAGTTCTCCTAGTGCTACCTTAGCCGATAGAGCAGAACGTAAGGTACCAAAACATAGGAGCCGGGCAAACCCAACATTTGACCAAAGACATGATTCGGAGCTGATGCATATAATGCTATAAGTTCGGGGTGTCGCACTTGTGAAAGTGTTCGGACTTCTCACACCATATTGTGGGGTACTTAAGCCCCTGGTGTATTGGTCATACCAAAGTGTACGGTTGCAAGGCATCATTAATGAACACACATATATAAAAAAGAGAATGCAATAATAGTCTTAATGCTATGCATTGTTTATTCAAAAAGCCGTGTTTAAAGCAGAATGATACAGATGGTGCGATAAGCAAAAAGTAGGACTATGTCCCTTCCAAGGGCAAGCTGAGGAATAGTATTAAAGCAAATATTTCACTTGTTATCGTAATCCACCTGGGAGTTCCGTGGTGTGACGTAGCTTTCTGCCTCCTTGGTTGTTGCATCATGTGTTCGGCAATCATGCTGCCGGACAGGGTCTCCAGAGATTAAAGTCCTGAAAGAGAAAAATAACAAAGCGGGAAGCCCCTAGTGCGGTTTAAGCCGCGTATTGGGGCGTGCCGTAGTTGTGCCCCCCTCCCCGCCCGTCCCCATGGTATTATGTGTAATTATGTATGCGTGGCACGAATTTCGCCGTTTGGCTGGGACTGGGGTGGGGGCCGCATTGCTACGCGAGCTCCGGTCGTGCCAGGCGGTCTAGTTGCCGATTACTCCGAGCGCGCTTGAAGGTGTCCGGGTCTTGAAACACCGAACTGGTGGATTGCCTTGAAAGGCTACTTTGCGCTTCTACTGCGAGGGCCGCAGTGTGCTCCTCCGTGCGGAGAGAGCGCTCTGTGTTTCCATTAAGTGTGATGACCCCTTGAGGTCCTGGCATCTTAAGCTTGAGGTATGCATAATGCAGTACCGCATTGAATCTCGCAAATGCGGTTCGCCCGAGCAGTGCGTGATAGCCACTGCGGAACGGGACTATATCGAAGATTAATTCTTCGCTTCGGAAGTTATCCGGGGATCCGAAGACCACTTCCAGTGTAATTGAGCATGTGCAATGGGCCTCTACACCTGGAATGATGCCTTTAAAGGTCGTTTTTGTGGGTTTGATCCTTGAGGGGTCTATACCTATTTTACGCACTGTGTCCTGATAAAGCAGGTTCAGGCTGCTGCCTCCATCCATAAGGACTCGAGTGAGGTGAAATCTGTCGATGATTGGGTCTAGGACTAGTGCGGCAAATCCGCCATGACGGATACTAGTGGGGTGGACTTCGATCGTAGGTGATCGGTGTCAGGACCCCGACTCAATGCCACATCGACCTAGCATGTAACACCTCATATCACTTTGCGGCCTCACGCACGGTATTCCCACGGGTGTCGCCTTACCTTTGCCCGGGACCGTTTGCGCCTTTTGGCACACGTATATGATAGTGTCGCTAGCATCCATATGATAAGGAGCCCGGGCTGACATGGCTAGTCGTAAACCCAAAGTGGCACAGACTTACAGGGACAGGCATCCATGACCCAGCATCGAACGTGTCGGTCATCAGCGAGTGAATCCAGGCTGTAGCACTGGGCTAGCAGGACTCCGGTGAACCGGGCTGTAGCGGGCTAACAGGACTCCGGTATTCATCGCGTGACATTTCCCCGAAGGGACAGACACAGGAACGAAGAAGGACACATGCCGGCCAGCCTAAGTGTTCCGGAGCAGTAGCAAGCTACCAAGGCTCAATGGAAACACTAGGAGACATTTCCCGGTAAGAGAGGCTACTAAAGATAAACAACTAGATGGTCAGATCCCACACATACCAACCATTTCAATAACATACACACAATATGCTCGATATGTGCAAATACAACATGGCATCACAACATGACTCTACGACTCAAGTATTTAATCAATAGGCTCCGAGGAGCGAGATATTACAAACATGGGTCTCATGACCCAACACTCAGAGCATACAAGTCAAAGCACAAGCGGAAGCTATCATGTCTGGGTACAGACATCTATAAATGAAAAGAGAAGCCTGACTATCTACCAGATCCTGCCGAGGGCACAAGATCGTAGCTGAGGTAACAAGCTAAACGTCGAAGTCCACGCGGAACTACTAGTGAGACCGAAGTCTCTCTGCAAAAACATAAAATAGGCAAACGTGAGTACAAATGTACCCAGCAAGACTTACATCAGAACTAACTACATATGCATCATTATCAACAAAGGGGATGGTGGGGTTTAACTGCAGCAAGCCAGCTTTGACTCGGTGGCTATCCTAAACTACGACTGCAATGTAACTCTTTTGAGGTGGCGCACACGAGTCCACATATTCACCATATCAATACACCACTATGGAACCGCTCCCGTCTCCCTACGAGAACGCCATCCATAGCACTCACGCTTATCTTGCGTATTTTAGGGTATCCACTTTCACTTGTCTATGAACTGATATAAGCAACCCAGAAGTCCTTTTCCGCGGACACGGCTATTCGAATAGATGATGTTAACCCTGCAGGGGTGTACTTCTTCACACACGCTCTCACCACTTACCGCCGTTTACACGACATGTACTCGGCAACCTTCAAGCGGAAGCCCAACGTGGGTGTCGGCCACGGCCTACCTAAACACTCAAGTCTCTAGTCCAGGTTTATCGCCTATTCGGGTTCCATCCATGAGGAGATCTGGCCGGAGTTTCGCTCACAGCCCCAAACGATGTGAACAGGGTTCCGTGACACCAAACGGGCACCCGGTTTACCCGGCCACGTGCCTACCGCATCACAGCCCACCCCTACGGTCAGCGCTGCGCACGGCCTCCAGCATACTACAAACACCAGAAACTACTTGCAACTCCTGGACAGAGGACAAGGGTGATCAAGAAGCCGAGAGGGTCCATTGGTTTCGGGCCCAATGCATGGTAGTAGCTGAATCATGGATCACAAACACAGAACTCAGTTCCTGAGGACGGCTGCAATGAGACAACCCACCATGTACTCCTACATGGCCTCTCACCGCTACCTTTACCAAATCGTGTTCACACACTTAGCTCACACACAGTAGGACATGTTCACACACCTCTGATTCATCCCGGATGAATCAAACCTAACTCAACTCTAAGCAGTAGCAGGCATGACAAACAAACATGAATGAGTAGGCACAACAGGGCTCAAACAACTCCTACTCATGCTAGTGGGTTTCATCTAATTACTGTGGAATGACAGGTCATGCAGAGGATAAAGGGGTTCAGCTACCGCAGCAAGTAACAGATGAATCGATGTTGTCCTAATGCAGTAAAAGAGAGCAGGAGCGAGAGAGTGGGATTTTATCGGAATGAACAAGGGGGTTTTGCTTGCCTGGCACTTCTGAAGATAACATTGAGTCTTCATCAGTGTCAACGATCACATCATCGGTATCACGTCTATCGAGAGGGGACAAATACCGGCAACACAAAAGGGAACACAATCAATGCAATGCACAATATGATGCATGATCATGACATGGCAAAATGAATGTGTTTTGAGCTAATGCAACTAGCAACAGATTAAATGAAGTTGGTTTGAATACAAGATTCAAATTCAAACTCCATATGTGATTATTCAAATGCCATTTAATTGATTTGTGCTAAACAGCAGCTATAAGTTGTTCTAACATGCATGAAAATGGTACAGATGGATTCCTTGAATTTTTCTGATAATTTTTCATATATAATTTATTTAATTTGGAGTTACGGTTAATTTTCTATGATTTATTGAAGTTTTAGCTATTTTCTGGAAATAATAAATCATTTTTGATTTATTTTAATTCCAGAAACAAATACTGCGTCAGCATGACGTATAGTGACGTCAGCAGGTCAAAGTGGCTGGTCCAGGTCAAACCTGACGGCTGGGACCCGCACGTCAGTGTAACAGGCAGGGACAGAGGCTGACTGGTGGGTCCGGTCAATGCTGACATGGCAAAGTCAACGGTGACAGGCGGGGCCCTCTGAGATTAGTGCTAATTTAACAGAGAGGTTAAACTAATTAATTAGGCACGGGGGCCCACTTGGCAGTGGCTCTAGTGGGTGATTAGCGGGGTGTTTACGCCCTAATTAAGTGGCCACGTCGGCGAGTGATGCCGGCGACCACGGCGACGGCGAGACCTCGCCGGAGTTGCTCGGGACGGCGCTACGGCCCGCGGCTGGTCGCGCTGAGGGCACCAAGAGTGAGCCCGTGCTCCCGCGCATCTAGGGGGACCCACGAGAGGGCGTGGGGTGGCCGGAGTTGAGCGCGGCATCGACCCCGGCGGCGGCCGGAGCTCGGGGGTTCGCGGGACCGGCACTGCGGTGTGCAAACAAGACGGTTGTCGCGCTAGTTTTACTCTACGGGACGCAACGAGTGCAACGGACGCATGCGTGGGACCAAAAGGTCACCGGAGCTTCACCGGCGACGAGCCCGTGCGGCGGAGCGTCTCGGCTCCGGTGGAGGGAGCGACTGGAGCGCGAAATCGGACATGGGGTTAGGGGGAAACGAAGCAGGGGCTCACGGAGATCACGATGAGACGGTCGGCGTGCTCGGGGAAGGCCTGGGGCGACGGGACAGTGATGGCGATCTCCGGCGACCGGAGCTTGAAGACGAGTCGATGCGGTCGAATTGGGGCGTCCGAGCGCTCGGGGCTTGCTCGAGGCGACGTAACAGGCGGTGGCGGAGTTTGCAGACTACACGGGGAGGCGAGAGGAGCATGGTGGGCGTGGTGGCAGCGAACGACGGCGGCGGCTCTCTGTTCGGGCGAAGAACGAAGAGGGAGAGGGGAAAGAGAGCAGCGAGTGAGGGAGAGGAGAGAGGTGCAGGGGGGGCGAGGGGGAGTGCGTGGCTCCCTCGGGTGCCTTCAGCGGCAAGCAGGTAAGCAGGAGGTGGCCGAGGCAGCGTCGGCGCGCGCCACGCCTCGCCTCTGTTCGTCCTCCTGGCAGAGGAGGAAGAGGACAAGGGGGGGAGGTGGGCTGGGCCGGCTGGGCCGGCCAGATGGAGCTGGGCCAGGCTCTGGTGGGCTGCACGGTAAGGCCAGGTAACTTCCTTCTCTCTCTCTCTTTTTCTAATTATCTCAGTTTTCTATTATTCTGTAAATTTAGGGCTTTATTAAAAATACTCAGACACTTTCAAAAATCATGAAACTAATCATGGCTACTGTTTAGAATATATCCAACAGTAAACATTTTAGTTTATGATTATTTGAGCATTTGAAATATTTAATAGCATTTAAATGCCCAAATGAAAATACTATATGATTTAATTCAGTGACCAAATATGTCCTGCAAAAATATAAACCATTTTTGGTAGATGCTTCCACCTCAAACCAGAAATGTTGAACATTTTTAGAGGACATTTTGAGTTCAATGAAAAAGGTTTTATTTTGACCCTAGTTGAATTCATTTGGTGCTAGGGCTTAGTCAATCCCCATCTCAGGTTTAAATGAAATTTAAACATGATGTAACACTCTAATACATGCACTAGGCATTGTCAGAACTAGGGATGTGACAACTCACCCCCACTAAACAAGAATCTCGTCTCGAGATTCAAGCGTAGGGTAAAATGAAAGGGAAACGCAAACTAGTATAATCTTCATGATCCAGGGTGCACTTCAAATGAACGTTGATTTGAACACCATCTTTGTCTTGAAGTCTTGCTCTGAGAAATCCTGTCAACATGACACGGAGGGAAGGAGGAGACTCTAGAAGGGTCGATCTCCTCGAAGATCGAACAACTCAGGACTAACTCCCGGAATGAGACATAGGACCATCTCTCGGGTTGAGACACGAGCACACATCCAGAGGGGTGGGAGGAGACGGATGACGAAGGTGCACTAGGTGGACAACAATTCCACACTTAAGAAGGTGGTAAACGATTGTCAACGTAGCGAGGAGTTGAGTTGCTATGATACCACAACGAAACATCCTGGAGGAGGGTGATTCGTAGATTATTTTCTTAAGTGGCAAAAAGAATTACCTTTGATTCAGAGATCATTGAAAACCTCTATACCAGCCTAAGGCAATTCTCAAGCGATCGTTTGGAGGGGGTCGGTAGAATGGCATACTCGGACTTGGATGATGTGGATTACCTTGTTGAAGACAACGCAATGGATGAATTTGCTTATCACCGGAAATGGAAGAGACCCATGGTAGAATGGCACATTGGCGGTGCAAGCTGGGAACAAAATGCAAATGATGGGAATGATTATGGTAACTGGGGAAGAACCCAACAATAGAGAGTGAATTCACTGTTTGAAAAGGTCATAGCATTGCCGAGGAAACCGAGAGGAATCCCAGTTAGTGCCGATGATAACACCTAGCGCTTATGCGTGCTCTCAAGAACTTGAGCATTTCCATATTCATCAAGGTTTTACCAACATCCGTGTCCAGGATCCTGGCAACACAACATACCACCATGATGAACAACGATGGACGATGCAGATGCATAGGAAGATAACATCAACTCAGATTTCACCCTAGCGAGGCTAAGGAAACAAAATCTGGATGATCGACCGAGAGACATTTAGCACTCCGCTTCTAATGTTCTCCTTGATGTGCTAGTGTAATCCACCCATAGATATGGTTTGATATCTAGAACATCAAGTAAAGGTCGGACTTCGGAAACACAGAAATCCATAAGGAACAACTAGGGAGGTAGATCCTACGAAATCCTTATGGGGAGGTGGCCAACTTCCTCAATCAAGATACTACAATATTAGGTCTCCCGGCGGGGTGTGTTGGCCACGACATCCACTTTACCGGTTATCGTGAGACCAATATTATATTTCTTGGGAAATGTTCCAAACCATCATATCTGCCTGAGATTCAGATCTGGTTGGTGTCAGGATATTCCAGACTCATCGAGTCTAGGAAGAAAACGAAAGTTTGCAACATAAATCGATGAGATGACGTTACGAGATTCTCGGGAATGAACTACGATAGCAAGCTCCAAACATGAGCTGGTTCTGCTACTAACATGTGAACACGTTGTCCCAGACAAGCATGGCCACGTAGTAGTCTTATAATCAAACACTACCGAGTTCAGGTGGGGAACCATAATCGAGGATATCGAAGTCTTTACGCAAGTCCATGGATTAGATCCCAAGCATAGACTTCTTTTCCTTGAACAAGTCAATCAGTGGCTTAGTGTGCTAGGGACACATATAGAATGAAGGTTGCAAGTCTCCAGACTACAGAATACTTCGCACGTGTGCATGACTGATTTGGGATGATTCCAAAGGAAACAAAACAATCTTTCTCAAATTCACGGCGGCAACTTTCACCAAATGCACGTGTATAAGAGGAAGTCACTCCTTTCATCAAACAAATACTTCATGAGCTAGCATGAAGAAAATGCTTTCAAAAGTTTCCAACACTAGCTTAATGTTCAGCAAAATTATGGAGAAGACAAGGATGTTGTCATTGGGCACAACAACAATTCATCTGGGTTTCCTTTTAAAAGGAATTCCATAGTTAAGTGAACAAGTGATAGCATTGGTCAGACCCAAAAGATATAATGGTGTATGCTCGAGGGATCAACCACGAGTAAGACAACATTACGAATATCGTTGGTTCTGGTCTGATTGGATGATAGCCCATACTCAATCAAAGGTTTGGGTAAGACAATAGATCCAACAATTGTTCACAAGGACCAATTGATGAAGATATCATCTTTCTTCACACACACACACACACACAAAAAGATATCCCTTAACATGAACTAAGTCGGACAAGCTTTTATCTTCCAGCTCTCCAAGTTGTTGTTTAGCTTATCCAACTAGCTCAGGGTATCCAACACGGATTCTTGGAGAAGGGGTGGTTTACAGGAATAAACCAACTTGATCACGAACTCAACATAGCGGTCAGGTGACAACCTGGTAATACTTCTGAGAAGATATTCAGAAAATCACGAACCACCGGTATGTTACGAAGCTCGAGAACAATCTTGCTTTTCAGGGCAAGGCAATATGATCAATAGAGCAAGGATTTGAAATAACCCTAACTCATCGATCGAGGAGTGCACCGAGAACAAGGACTAGGTAGCACGATCAATCTTAGAATGATGATTCACTAACCAACATGCTAAGAATGAAATTATTGTCCTTTAACTACCAAACAACGGAGTTGCTAGCAGTATTGATTTCACACACCACGATTCACTTGTCGACATTCCGGTTACGATAACACAGGAACCGAGGAATGAACAATGATGGCGAGAAGTATCACTGTGTCAAGAGTTCATAGGATGGTGTGCAATTCCCATGACATTCTTGATATAAAGATGGTAATACTCCAAGGTGGAACAGAGTAAAAGTTGGATTGGCATTTTTATCTGCGGAGTACGATGGTTTTGACCTAATCCTAGATATGGATGAGGTATTGGAGTTTGTTTCTCCTAGTCATTCCGCGATGGAATGGCTTGACGGACCACAAGAGTAATAGGCATCGATAAACGAACGCACGCATACTCTTGACTATCAATTGATAGACGAAGGTCAGAAGACAACTAAAGAGGGACAACTCAAAGGAACATACGATTTTCTGAGTTGTGGATGCATGGTTTAGCATGTCGAACGAATTCCACATATTTCTTCCGGATAACCCATGCAGAAAGGTAGAACTGGCAGAGTCACAATGTAGAATCGAGAACCCATCGAGAGCACTCTGATTGTGATCTTTCGATCAGCGAGGAACATCTGCCATAAGCGGTTCATAGTATTTGGAAGAAAGGAATACCACGAACATCGAGGACTAATGCAAAGGTTACTAATAACCTAAAGGAACGGGCAAAACTATCAACATGAAGCAAGTAGGGTGAATCTCGGGTTCAAAACCCAGGGATAGAATACCTATTACTAAGTAGCATCACGGGATGCTTTCGAGAATGATGGCCAGAATCATCACACTGGGAACACAAATCATGGCTAAATTACTAGATGGTCCCCTAAGACACCTAGGGTCACAATAATAACTCCAACATAATGTCAAGGCAATAGAATACCTCAACTCAACAATTAGTGTGATTGAGCTGGCATAAAGGAACATCGAAACCAGAGGGAAAGGATTTTGCAAATGCATCAGACTATTTAGAAACCTGGAATGACTCGGACAGCATAACGGCTGTAAATGCTCAGAAAAGATTTGAGACATTCACAAAAATGGTGGCATAACCACTCAGAAGCACAATATCAAGGTCTCGAGATCAATAATTAACATACAGAAGTACTAGGAACTGAAACGAGGCTTAAGTCCAACAATCTTATAAGTCCACTGATTAGTAACACATGATCCTGATAGAAAGAAGAGATAGCCTAGTTCTTAATCCCCACAGGAAAGATAAGATGACTCAGATCAGAAGGCATAAGGTATAAGGAGTAAAAAGAGCCTTACGTTCCATCCCACAATCAATTCCCTTACATAACTAAAGAATTCTAGACTCAACTTCGACCAGTTTGGCTTGGTAATCCTACAGGCAGTCAAGCTCTGATACCAACGCTGTCAGGACCCCGACTCAATGCCACATCGACCTAGCATGTAACACCTCATATCACTTTGCGGCCTCACGCACGGTATTCCCACGGGTGTCGCCTTACCTTTGCCCGGGACCGTTTGCGCCTTTTGGCACACGTATATGACAGTGTCGCTAGCATCCATATGATAAGGAGCCCGGGCTGACATGGCTAGTCGTAAACCCAAAGTGGCACAGACTTACAGGGACAGGCATCCATGACCCAGCATCGAACGTGTCGGTCATCAGCGAGTGAATCCAGGCTGTAGCACTGGGCTAGCAGGACTCCGGTGAACCGGGCTGTAGCGGGCTAACAGGACTCCGGTATTCATCGCGTGACATTTCCCCGAAGGGACAGACACAGGAACGAAGAAGGACACATGCCGGCCAGCCTAAGTGTTCTGGAGCAGTAGCAAGCTACCAAGGCTCAATGGAAACACTAGGAGACATTTCCCGGTAAGAGAGGCTACTAAAGATAAACAACTAGATGGTCAGATCCCACACATACCAAGCATTTCAATAACATACACACAATATGCTCGATATGTGCAAATACAACATGGCATCACAACATGACTCTACGACTCAAGTATTTAATCAATAGGCTCCGAGGAGCGAGATATTACAAACATGGGTCTCATGACCCAACACTCAGAGCATACAAGTCAAAGCACAAGCGGAAGCTATCATGTCTGGGTACAGACATCTATAAATGAAAAAGGCTGAGAAGCCTGACTATCTACCAGATCCTGCCGAGGGCACAAGATCATAGCTGAGGTAACAAGCTAAACGTCGAAATCCACGCGGAACTACTAGTGAGACCGAAGTCTCTCTGCAAAAACATAAAATAGGCAAACGTGAGTACAAATGTACCCAGCAAGACTTACATCAGAACTAACTACATATGCATCATTATCAACAAAGGGGATGGTGGGGTTTAACTGCAGCAAGCCAGCTTTGACTCGGTGGCTATCCTAAACTACGACTGCAATGTAACTCTTTTGAGGTGGCGCACACGAGTCCACATATTCACCATATCAATACACCACTATGGAACCGCTCCCGTCTCCCTACGAGAACGCCATCCATAGCACTCACGCTTATCTTGCGTATTTTAGGGTATCCACTTTCACTTGTCTATGAACTGATATAAGCAACCCAGAAGTCCTTTTCCGCGGACACAGCTATTCGAATAGATGATGTTAACCCTGCAGGGGTGTACTTCTTCACACACGCTCTCACCACTTACCGCCGTTTACACGACATGTACTCGGCAACCTTCAAGCGGAAGCCCAACGTGGGTGTCGGCCACGGCCTACCTAAACACTCAAGTCTCTAGTCCAGGTTTATCGCCTATTCGGGTTCCATCCATGAGGAGATCCGGCCGGAGTTTCGCTCACAGCCCCAAACGATGTGAACAGGGTTCCGTGACACCAAACGGGCGCCCGGTTTACCCAGCCACGTGCCTACCGCATCACAGCCCACCCCTACGGTCAGCGCTGCGCACGGCCTCCAGCATACTACAAACACCAGAAACTACTTGCAACTCCTGGACAGAGGACAAGGGTGATCAAGAAGCCGAGAGGGTCCATTGGTTTCGGGCCCAATGCATGGTAGTAGCTGAATCATGGATCACAAACACAGAACTCAGTTCCTGAGGACGGCTGCAATGAGACAACCCACCATGTACTCCTACATGGCCTCTCACCGCTACCTTTACCAAATCGTGTTCACACACTTAGCTCACACACAGTAGGACATGTTCACACACCTCTGATTCATCCCGGATGAATCAGACCTGACTCAACTCTAAGCAGTAGCAGGCATGACAAACAAACATGAATGAGTAGGCACAACAGGGCTCAAACAACTCCTACTCATGCTAGTGGGTTTCATCTAATTACTGTGGAATGACAGGTCATGCAGAGGATAAAGGGGTTCAGCTACCGCAGCAAGTAACAGATGAATCGATGTTGTCCTAATGCAGTAAAAGAGAGCAGGAGCGAGAGAGTGGGATTTTATCGGAATGAACAAGGGGGTTTTGCTTGCCTGGCACTTCTGAAGATAACATTGAGTCTTCATCAGTGTCAACGATCACATCATCGGTATCACGTCTATCGAGAGGGGACAAATACCGGCAACACAAAAAGGGAACACAATCAATGCAATGCACAATATGATGCATGATCATGACATGGCAAAATGAATGTGTTTTGAGCTAATGCAACTAGCAACAGATTAAATGAAGTTGGTTTGAATACAAGATTCAAATTCAAACTCCATATGTGATTATTCAAATGCCATTTAATTGATTTGTGCTAAACAGCAGCTATAAGTTGTTCTAACATGCATGAAAATGGTACAGATGGATTCCTTGAATTTTTCTGATAATTTTTCATATATAATTTATTTAATTTGGAGTTACGGTTAATTTTCTATGATTTATTGAAGTTTTAGCTATTTTCTGGAAATAATAAATCATTTTTGATTTATTTTAATTCCAGAAACAAATACTGCGTCAGCATGACGTATTAGTGACGTCAGCAGGTCAACGTGGCTGGTCCAGGTCAAACCTGACGGCTGGGACCCGCACGTCAGTGTAACAGGCAGGGACAGAGGCTGACTGGTGGGTCCGGTCAATGCTGACATGGCAAAGTCAACGGTGACAGGCGGGGCCCTCTGAGATTAGTGCTAATTTAACAGAGAGGTTAAACTAATTAATTAGGCACGGGGGCCCACTTGGCAGTGGCTCTAGTGGGTGATTAGCGGGGTGTTTACGCCCTAATTAAGTGGCCACGTCGGCGAGTGACGCCGGCGACCACGGCGATGGCGAGACCTCGCCGGAGTTGCTCGGGACGGCGCTACGGCCCGCGGCTGGTCGCGCTGAGGGCACCAAGAGTGAGCCCGTGCTCCCGCGCATCTAGGGGGACCCACGAGAGGGCGTGGGGTGGCCGGAGTTGAGCGCGGCATCGACCCCGGCGGCGGCTGGAGCTCGGGGGTTCGCGGGACCGGCGCTGCGGTGTGCAAACAAGACGGTTGTCGCGCTAGTTTTACTCTACAGGACGCAACGAGTGCAACGGACGCATGCGGGGGACCAAAAGGTCACCGGAGCTTCACCGGCGACGAGCCCGTGCGGCGGAGCGTCTCGGCTCCGGTGGAGGGAGCGGCTGGAGCGCGAAATCGGACATGGGGTTAGGGGGAAACGAAGCAGGGGCTCACGGAGATCACGATGAGACGGTCGGCGTGCTCGGGGAAGGCCTGGGGCGACGGGACAGCGACGGCGATCTCCGGCGACCGGAGCTTGAAGACGAGTCGATGCGGTCGAATTGGGGCGTCCGAGCGCTCGGGGCTTGCTCGAGGCGACGTAACAGGCGGTGGCGGAGTTTGCAGACTACACGAGGAGGCGAGAGGAGCATGGTGGGCGTGGTGGCAGCGAACGACGGCGGCGGCTCTCTGTTCGGGCGAAGAACGAAGAGGGAGAGGGGAAAGAGAGCAGCGAGTGAGGGAGAGGAGAGAGGTGCAGGGGGGCGAGGGGGAGTGCGTGGCTCCCTCGGGTGCCTCCAGCGGCAAGCAGGTAAGCAGGAGGTGGCCGAGGCAGCGTCGGCGCGCGCCACGCCTCGCCTCTATTCGTCCTCCTGGCAGAGGAGGAAGAGGACAAGGGGGGGAGGTGGGCTGGGCCGGCCAGATGGAGCTGGGCCAGGCTCTGGTGGGCTGCACGGTAAGGCCAGGTAACTTCCTTCTCTCTCTCTCTTTTTCTAATTATCTCAGTTTTCTATTATTCTGTAAATTTAGGGCTTTATTAAAAATACTCAGACACTTTCAAAAATCATGAAACTAATCATGGCTACTGTTTAGAATATATCCAACAGTAAACATTTTAGTTTATGATTATTTGAGCATTTGAAATATTTAATAGCATTTAAATGCCCAAATGAAAATACTATATGATTTAATTCAGTGACCAAATATGTCCTGCAAAAATATAAACCATTTTTGGTAGATGCTTCCACCTCAAACCAGAAATGTTGAACATTTTTAGAGGACATTTTGAGTTCAATGAAAAAGGTTTTATTTTGACCCTAGTTGAATTCATTTGGTGCTAGGGCTTAGTCAATCCCCATCTCAGGTTTAAATGAAATTTAAACATGATGTAACACTCTAATGCATGCACTAGGCATTGTCAGAACTAGGGATGTGACAATCGGATAGGAGGACCATGGGTTGAACTTTGGGGCGACTGGCTCCAACGCATATACGTCCCTGAGCGCACGCTTCCGCTCCCTCTTGGGGATGTGGGTTGCGTATATCATGTTCACTGTCCGCACTTGTGGGGGGAACCTCTTCTGTCCTCCGGTGCTCGGCTGCCGGGGCTCTTCCTCGTCATCGCTATGTGGCCCCTTATCTTTGTTTTCGGCAATTAAATTGCCGGCCTGCTTGAATACCCAACTATCCCTATTGGTGTGGTTGGCTGGCTTGTCGGGGGTGCCGTGTATTTGACACGAGCGATCGAGTATGCGGTCCAAACTGGACGGGCCCGGAGTGCTTCTTTTAAATGGCTTTTTCCGCTGACCAGGTTTAGAGCCTTTGAATCCGGCATTGACTGTCGTATCCTCGGTATTGTCGCTGTTAATGTGGCGCTTATGTTTATTTCGACGTGACCTACCATTGCCGTCCTTGGTATCCGAAGTACCGCGGTTCTTTGATATGCTATTACTGCGAGCCACCCAGCTGTCTTCTCCCGCACAAAAGCGGGTCATGAGTGTCGTGAGTGCTGCCATAGATTTCGGCTTTTCCTGACCAAGGTGCCGGGCTAGCCACTCGTCACAGATGTTGTGTTTGAAAGCTGCTAGGGCCTCTGCATCCGGACAGTCGACAATTTGATTTTTCTTTATTAGGAACCGAGTCCAGAATTGCCTGGCCGATTCTTTTGGCTGCTGAATTATGTGGCTCAAGTCATCGGCATCTGGTGGTCGCACATAAGTGCCCTGAAAGTTGTCAAGGAATGCAGCCTCCAGATCTTCCCAACAGCTAATGGACTCTGCTGGCAAGCTGTTAAGCCAATGTCGCGCTGGTCCTTTGAGCTTTAGTGCGAGGTATTTGATGGCATGTAAGTCATCACCGCGGGCCATGTGGATGTAGAGGAGGAAATCCTCGATCCATACCGGAGGATCTGTTGTGTCGTCGTATGATTCTATATTTACGGGTTTGAAACCCTCTGGGATTTGATGATCCATGACTTCGTCTGTGAAGCATAAGGGGTGTGCGGCGCCTCTGTATTGGGCTATATCGCGACGCAGCTCGAATGGGTCTTTCCCACTATGTTCGGCCCTGCCGGATTTACTTTTACTGTATCCGGCGTGATGTTTATCGTCTTGCATAGTGGCGCGCCCTCGTGATCCGTAGATCGATCTTGCATGTTTTGCTTTGTCCTCCAATACGTCTCGCAGGTTTGGCGTATTTCCCCATGCCTTTTTATGGCATCGGGGTGCAGGCTGAGTTTTTGGCTGGAATGCCTCTCTATCGCGGCCACGAGGTGGCCGATCAGCCATGTCATACGCTTCTTCCTCCAGTCGGGGTAGCAACTTGCATTTTGGGTAACTCTTGGAGGGGCGTTCGAGTTTATATTCCTCGGCCGCGAGGACTTCGGTCCATCTGTCAGCTAGCAGATCTTGATCAGCTTGCAACTGCTGCTGCTTTTTCTTAAGGCTATTTGCCGTGGCCATAAGCCGGCGCTTGAAGCGCTCTTGTTCGATGGGATCCTCTGGCACGGCGAATTCGTCATCGCCGAGGCTTGCCTCGTCTTCGGAGGGGGGCATGTAATTATCATCCTCCGCCTCTCCATCTGCCGCTCTCTCGGGAGGGCTGGCTCCTCCATCCTCCTGCTCTAAATCTTGATGGAGGGGATTGTTGTTGTCTTCGGCACTATCCGAAGTGTTATTATCTCCTATGCTGGTATCACCACTTTTGCTTTGGCGGGACTTAGAGCGGCGCCGCTGACATTGGCGCTTGGGTTGCTTCTTGGAGGGGTCATCCTCCGCTGTCTCGTCGCCATTGCCTTCTTTGGGTATGTCCACCATGTATATATCGTATGATGAGGTGGCTGTCCAGTGCCCTGTGGGCAGTGGTTCTTCTTTGTCTCCCGCATCATCGTCCATACCGTCGATGTCTTCGGAGTCGAAGTGGAGCATGTCGGTTAATTCATCGACAATGGCTACTAAGTGGGTGGTGGGTGGGCCGCGAATTTCTTTGTCGTCCGTATGCCAGTCCTGCCGGACATAGTTCGGCTAGGATCCTCCTGACAAGGAGAGAGACCTTAATGAGTTCAGTATGTCGCCGAAGGGCGAGTGCTAAAAAATATCCGCGGAGGTAAACTCCATGATCAGCATGCAATCGGATTCACTAGGAACGGGCATAGGCGGTTCGGAGTCCATGGCCGGAGAAGGATCCGGCAGTTTGACAACACGGCTCTCGTGCAGGGTAAGGTCGATGTTTGGCTCGATCGCCGCTAAGGGTAAGGCCTCCGTGGTGGGGTCCATCCACCCGTCCATGGACGGCGCAACTGGCTCTGAATTGGGGGTCGGAGCGGCTGCCGGTGTGATCTCTTGAACACTGTCTGATGGTAGAGCTAAATCGTACTCATCGTGACCGCGTGGCACACAAGGCAGAGGCTCGAATCTGTCGAAAATGAAGTCTCCACGGATATCGGCCGTGTAGTTTAATCTTCCAAACCTGACCTGGTGGCCAGGGGCGTAACTTTCGATCTGCTCCAGATGGCCAAGCGAGTTGGCCCGCAGCGCAAAGCCGCCGAACACAAAGATCTGTCCGGGGAGAAAAGTCTCACCCTGGGCTGCATCGCTATCGATGATTGTAGGAGCCATCAAGCCTAACGGCGACGACACAGAGGAACTCTCAATGAAAGCACCAATGTCGGTGTCAAAATTGGCGGATCTCAGGTAGGGGGTCCCGAACTGTGCGTCTAAGGCGGATGGTAACAGGAGGCAGGGAACACGATGTTTTACCCAGGTTCGGGCCCTCTTGATGGAGGTAAAACCCTACGTCATTCTTGATTTATTCTTGATGATATGGGTATTACAAGAGTTGATCTACCACGAGATCGGAGAGGCTAAACCCTAGAAGCTAGCCTATGGTATGATTGTTGTTGTCCTACGGACTAAAACCCTCCGGTTTATATAGACACCGGAAAGGGCTAGGGTTACACAAGGTCGGTTACAAAGGAGGAGATATACATATCCGTATTGCCTAAGCTTGCCTTCCACGCCAAGTAGAGTCCCATCCAGACACAAGACGAAGTCTTCAATCTTGTATCTTCATAGTCCAATAGTCCGGCCAAAGGACATAGTCCGGCTGTCTGGAGACCCCCTAATCCAGGACTCCCTCAACTATGTTCACCAACAGTGGTATCAGAGCTAGGTCTATGCATAGATGTTATATGTATGAGTAGAACACAAAGAGTTTTGGGCGATAATAGTCATACTGCTTAACAGCAATGTCTTACTTTGATTCAGCGGTATTGTTGGATGAAGCGGCCCGGATCGACATTACATGACCGCGTTCATGAGACTAGTTCTACCGACGTGCTTCGCACACAAGTGGCTGGCGGGTGTCTGTTTCTCCAACTTTAGTTGAATTGAGTTTGACTATGCTCGTCCTTGTTAAAGGTTAAAACAACACACTTGACAAAAAATTGTTGTGGTTTTGATGCGTAGGTAAGAACGGTTCTTGCTAGAAGCCTGTAGCAGCCATGTAAAACTTGCAACAACAAAGTAGAGGACATCTAACTTGTTTTTGCAGGGCTTGTTGTGATGTGATATGGTCAAGACATGATGATATATAAATTGTTGTATGAGATGATCATGTTTTGTAAAAGTTATCGGCAACTGGCAGAAGCCTTCTGGTTGTCACTTTATTGTATGAAATGCAATCGCCATGTAATTGCTTTACTTTATCACTAAGCGGTAGCGATAGTCTTAGAAGCAATAGTTGGCGAGAAGACAACGATGCTACGATGGAGATCAAGATGTCAAGCCGGTGACGATGGTGATCATGACGGTGCTTTGGAGATGGAGATCAAAGGCACAAGATAATCATGGCCATATCATATCACTTATTATGATTGCATGTGATGTTTATCCTTTATGCATCTTATTTTGCTTAGTACGACGGTAGCATTATAAGATGATCTCTCACTACATTTCAAGGTATAGGTGTTCTCCCTGAGTATGCACCATTGCTACAGTTTGTCATGCCGAGACACCACGTGATGATCGGGTGTGATAAGCTCTACGTTCACATACAACGGGTGCAAGCCAGTTTTGCATATGCAGAATACTCGGGTTAAACTTGACGAGCCTAGCATATGCAGATATGGCCTCGGAACACTGAGGCCGAAAGGTCGGCATGAATCATATAGTAGATATGATCAACATAGTGATGTTCACCATTGAAAACTACTCCATCTCACATGATGATCGGACATGGTTTAGTTGATATGGATCACGTGATCATTTAGATGACTAGAGGGATGTATATCTAAGTGGGAGTTCTTAAGTAATATGATTAAGTGAACTTTAATTTACCATGAACTTAGTACTTGATAGTATTTTGCATGTCTATGTTGTTGTAGATCAATGAGCCGTGCTACCGTTCCTTTGAATTTTAATGCGTTCCTAGAGAAAGCTAAGTTGAAAGATGATGGTAGCAACTACACGGACTGGGTCCGTAACTTGAGGATTATCCTCATTGCTGCACAGAAGAATTACGTCCTGGAAGCACCGCTAGCTGCAAGATCCGCTGCAGGAGCAACTCCAGACGTTATGAATGTTTGGTAGAGCAAAGCTAATGACTACTCAATAGTTCAGTGCGCCATGTTTTACGGCTTAGAATCGGGACTTCAACGACGTTTTGAACGTCATGGAGCATATGAGATGTTCCAGGAGTTGAAGTTAATATTTCAAGCAAATGCCTGGATTGAGAGATATGAAGTCTCCAATAAGTTCTACAGCTGCAATATGGAGGAGAATAGTTCTGTCAGTGAACATATACTCAGAATGTCTGGGTACCACAACCACTTGACTCAACTGGGAGTTAATCTTCCTGATGATAGTGTCATTGACAGAGTTCTTCAATCACTGCCACCAAGCTACAAAAGTTTCGTGATGAACTATAATATGCAAGGGATGGATAAGACAATTCCTGAGCTCTTCGCAATGCTAAAGGCTGTGGAGGTAGAAATCAAGAAGGAGCATTAGGTGTTGATGGTTAACAAGACCACTAGTTTCAAGAAAAAGGGCAAAGAGAAGAAGGGGAACTTCAAGAAGAATGGCAAGCAAGTTGCTGCTCAGGTGAAGAAGCCCAAGTCTGGACCTAAGCCTGAGACTGAGTGCTTCTACTGCAAAGGGATTGGTCACTGGAAGCGGAACTTCCCCAAGTATTTGGCGGATAAGAAGGATGGAAAAGTGAAAGGTATATTTGATATACATGTTATTGATGTGTACCTTACTAATGCTCATAGTAGCACCTGGGTATTTGATATTGGTTCTGTTGCTCATATTTGCAACTCGAAACAGGGGCCACAGATTAAACGAAGATTGGCAAAGGACGAGGTGACGATGCGCGTGGGAAATGGTTCCAGAGTCGGTGTGATCGCCATTGGTACGCTACCTCTACATCTATCGTCGGGATTAGTTTTAGACCTAAATAATTGTTATTTGGTGCCAGCGTTGAGCATGAACATTATATCTGGATCTTGTTTGATGCGAGACGGTTATTCATTTAAATCAGAGAATAATGGTTGTTCTATTTATATGAGTAATACCTTTTATGGTCATGCACCCTTGATGAGTGGTCTATTCTAGTTGAATCTCGATTGTAGTGATACACATATTCATAATATTGAAGCCAAAAGATGCAAGGTTAATAATGATAGTGCAACTTATTTGTGGCACTGCCGTTTAGGTCATATTGGTATAAAGCGCATGAAGAAACTCCATATTGATGGGCTTTTGGAATCACTTGAATATGAATCACTTGATGCTTGCAAACCATGCCTCATGGGCAAGATGACTAAGACTCCGTTCTCCGAAACAATGGAGCGAGCAACTGACTTGTTGGAAATAATACATACTGATGTATGCGGTCTGATGAGTGTTGAGCCAACACCACAGCATAATGGTGTGACCGAACGTCGTAATCATACTTTATTAGATATGGTGCGATCTATGATGTCTCTTATTGATTTACTGCTATCGTTTTGGGGTTATGCTTTAGAGACGGTTGCATTCATGTTAAATAGGGCACCATCTAAATCCGTTGAGACGACACCATATGAACTGTGGTCTGGCAAGAAACCCAAGTTGTCGTTTCTTAAAGTTTGGGGTTGTGATGCTTATGTGAAAAAGCTTCAACCTGATAAGCTCGAACCAAAATCGGAGAAATGTATCTTCATAGGATACCCAAAGGAGACTATTGGGTACACCTTCTATCACAGATCCAAAGGCAAAATATTCGTTGCTAAGAATGGATCCTTTCTAGAGAAGGAGTTTCTCTCGAAAGAAGTGAGTGGGAGGAAAGTAGAACTTGATGAGGCAATTGTGTCTGCTCCCTTATAGGGAAGTGGTTCATCACAGAAATCAATTCCAGTGATTCCTACACCAATTAGTGAGGAAGCTAATGATGATGATCATGAAACTTCTGATCAAGTTACTACTAAACCTCGTAGGTCAACCAGAGTACAATCCGCACCAGAGTGGTATGGTAATCCTGTTCTGGAGGTCATGTTACTTGACCATGACGAACCTACGAACTATGAGGAAGAAATGGTTGTCGTGGTTCTAAGTCTGACAGTAGAATGTGGGGTAGGTATGAGAAGGCAAGATCCTAGCTACGGTGAAGTTGTGCACGCAAGATTTACGAGTTTAGGCCCTTCTCAGAGGAAGTAACAGCCCTACGTCTCGGTGCCCGAGGGCTGGTCGATTGGATTATGCGTGAAGTTATAGGGGGTGCCAACCCCTGTCTCAGTGGAGGGGGTGGCTTATATAGAGTGCGCCAGGACCCCAGCCAGCCCACGTTACAAGGAGTTCAATCTACATAAAGGTGAGACGTTACTGGTAATGTCAGCATTAAAGCCATATAAATGATCATTAACGCTACGGAGTGAACGCCTGACCGTTGCCATCCTGAGTGGCTTTAGATCTTCTGTACTCCGAGTGGTTTCTGATGTGGTCGAGTGATTATACCTTAGTCGATGATACGTCTCCAATGTATCTATAATTTTTTATTGTTCCATGCTATTATATTATTTGTTTTGGATGTTAATGAGCTTATTTATACACTTTTATATTATTTTTGGGACTAACCTACTAACCCAAGGCCCAATGCAAATTGTTGTTTTTTGCCTATTTCAGTGTTTCGCAGAAAAGGAATATCAAACGGAATCCAAAAGGAATGAAACCTTTGGGAGAGTTATTTTTGGAACAAACGTGATCCAGGGGACTTGGAGTAGACGTCAAGAAATCAACGAGGAGGCCACGAGGCAGGGAGGCGCGCCTGCCCCCTGGGCACGCCCCCACCCTTGCGGGCCCCTTGTAGCTCCATCGACCTACTTCCTCCTATATATGTCCATATACCCCAAAAACAGTCAGGAGCACCACAAAACCCTATTTCCATCGCCGCAACCTTCTGTACCCAAGAGGTCCCATCTTGGGGCCTTTTCCGGAGCTCCGCCGGAGGGGGAATCGATCATGGAGGGCTTCTACATCAACACCATAGCCTCTCCGATGATGTGTGAGTAGTTTACTACAGACCTTCGGGTTCATAGTTATTAGCTAGATGGCTTCTTCTCTCTCTTTGGATCTCAATACAATGTTCTCCTCGATCTTCTTGGAGATCTATTTGACGTAACTCTTTTTGCGGTGTGTTTGTCGAGATCAGATGAATTGTGGGTTTATGATCAAGGTTATCTATGAACAATATTTTATTCTTCTCTGAAATCTTTTATGTATGATTGGTTATCTTTGCAAGTCTCTTCGAATTATCAGTTTGTTTGGCCTACTAGATTGATCTTTCTTGCAATGGGAGAAGTGCTTAGCTTTGGGTTCAATCTTGCGGTGTCCTTTCCCAGTGACAACAGGGGCAGCAAGGCACGTATTGTATTGTTGCCATCGAGGATAAAAAGATGGGATTTATATCATATTGCTTGAGTTTATCCCTCTACATCATTTCATCTTGCCTAATGCGTTACTCTGTTCTTATGAACTTAATACTCTAGATGCATGCTGGATAGCGGTCGATGTGTGGAGTAATAGTAGTAGATGAAGAATCGTTTCGGTCTACTTGTCGCGGACATGATGCCTATATACATGATCATCCCTAGATATTCTCATAATTATGCACTTTTCTATCAAATGCTCGACAGTAATTTGTTCACCCACCGTAATACTTATGCTATCTTGAGAGAAGCCACTAGTGAAACCTATGATCCCCGGGTCTATCTTTTATCATATAAGTTTCCAATCTATTTTACTTTGCAATCTTTACTTTTAATCTATATCATAAAAATACCAAAAAAATTTATCTTATTATTATTATCTCTATCAAATCTCACTCTCGTAAGTGACCGTGAAGGGCTTGACAACCCCTTTATCGCGTTGGTTGTGAGGTTCTTATTTGTTTGTGTAGGTACGAGGGACTTGCGTGTAGTCTCCTACTGGATTGATACCTTGGTTCTCAAAAACTGAGGGAAATACTTACGCTACTTTGTTGCATCACCCTTTCCTCTTCAAGGGAAAACCAACGCAGTGCTCAATAGGTAGCAGTCGACTAGAATTGGGTTATCCGAGTGGAACCATGGTCGAGTGAGTTGTATCTTGAGGTGACTTCAGTCGGTAGAATTTGTTGTCCTTTGAATGTATTTGACTGTAGGGCAGTGTCCTTGGGAGGGGTGCTTAGATCAGGTCTATTGCCCTACCCTAGGTACATGTCATCGTCATTAGCCCCCGAATGGTTCTGGGTCCAAGTGGAGATGGAGTTGAAGATGGTTCCGACCCAATTTCCATGTTGCGGAAGCATTTTACTTGGTCTGGCGAACCATGCAACAACTTTGACTTCATTTTCAGTCGCCTTGAGCCATTCAGAAGTTGTCGAGTGAATTTTGCTGGTAAGCTTCGACTACTGATGCTGCATAAAATCTTCGGTATGATTGATTGTTCTGTCGTCTCCGAATCTCGTGGGATTCGAAATTTGGGGAAGTGCGCGGGGCGGAGAGGGTCGTGATAATCGAAGCGGATTAGGCAGGGGCGCCTCGATCCCCGCGCCACCTTTTTCACCACGTACTGCGTGCGCGGCTGTTGCGGGATTTGACAGGATCGCTTGGACCCACAAGTCAGCCACTCAGGAAGCCAGCCCATATAAGGCGTTCGGGCCGGGGCCTTTGCACTGTGTGCCCCATTTCCCCCTTCTTCCTCCGCTTCTCCACTACATATGCTTTTGTCCTCGATGCCGCCATCCAGTCCGAGCTCAACCCGCCGCAATGGGGAAGGACAAGACGGCGGCTCTGGAACGCGTGAAGAAGGCGATGGCGAAGGGGAAGAAGACGAGCCGGGCGGGATCGTCATCGAGAACCGGCCTGCCGCCCTGCTGGATCCAGGGCAACTGGATCCGGTCGACGATCCAGCGAGAGGATATGGAGGATCTAGTAGAAGGGGGACTGATTCCCCACAAATCTTGGCGGCTTCCGGAGGACGAGACCGAGCCGCGACCGCAAGAGGGTGAGTGTGTCCTTCTTGCGACCCATGTCGACTTCGGTTTCTCTTTGCCTCCCCATCCTTTCTTTCGGGGTTTTCTGAACTTATTTGGAGCCCAACTTCATCACTTTTCTCCCAATACCATCACATACCTTGCCGCATACGTGTCCATGTGTGAAAACTTTCCGGGTTGTCGACCACACTGGGGCCTCTTCAAACACATTTTCACCTGCCGTTCTCAGTCGGTAAAAAAGGCCAATCCAAGTGATGAGAGGACATGTGTGATCCAGATGTGTGGAGGTCTGGGGATCCAAATGAGAAATAAAAGCACTTTCCCTGCTATGATTCTTCCCGAGTCAGTCAGGGGGTGGCAGTCGACCTGGTTCTATTGTAAGGACCAACTGACCCCGGGTCAGTCAACTGGCCTTCCCCCGTTTTGCATAGAACGAGTTGAGAAGCCTTCTCCCTTGAGAGTGACTCCGGCTGAGAAAGCGGAGGTGAATATGTTGGTTGAGCGAGTAGTCCAACTTGTCCATGACGGTGTGACTGGCATGGACTTGTTAGAAGTGTTTCTCAGTCGACACATCCAGCCACTCCAAGCCCGTGATCATCCAATGTGGATGTACTCGGGTGCTGAAGACACCACTCAGATCCACCCAGAGGAAGTCGATGAGGGAACGGTGGCGCAGTGGCTGCAAGGTATTACTGGCAACAAAGACAACCCCATGGGGTCTAGAAGGGTTCCTCCACTCGGCAACACCACCGAACCCGACAAGGTCTAATTCTTTCCTTCCGAGTGTATTTTGCTCTGATATGTGTTTGTTCTCGAAACTGATTGATATACACTCGACCCTATGTCTTGCAGATCTATACTGAGATGTATTCGATGCCCAATGGAGAGCAGCAGGAGGAGGGAGAGGCTAGTGGAGGCGACAGTGGTGACTAGCATTCTGACGAAAGGGGAGACGAGGTGTAGCGACCAAGACCTCAAACGGTCCAATCTCCGTGCTCAGGTGTCATCCCTGGATCAGTAATGCTGACACCCACAGTACTTGAAGGATTTATAACAGAATAGCAATCACACACTTATTACAACGAGTGTCTCAAGAGAGAGCTTATTACAATAAATATGGCTTAAGGCCATCTAATAACGATAACAGCGGAAGGGTTGGAAGATAAGTGAGTCCATCAACTCCAACAGCATCACTGAGTATAGAACCACGACCTAAAAGCACCTTAATCATCGTCTGAAAAGTATGCAACATTAACGTTGCAGCCCGAAACGGGTCAGCACATGGAATATGCTGGCAATGTAACACAAAGAGAGTAATGGAATGAAATAGGCTATACTATATGCATATTTGGCTGGTGGAAAAGCTCTATGGTTACAGTTTTTGCGTAAAGCCAATTTTTCCCTACTGCAAAGGAATAAATTTTATTTAACTATCATGGTAGTTGTTAAACATTGAGAATGGTTGACAGCATTCTCAATCCCAATTAAGCATCATCATTAAACAAAACCCGACAAATTAATTTTAGAGTAACATGATGAGATTCACATGATAATCCAAGTACTAAATACTCAAGATGTCCATAACCGGGGACACGGCTAACCATGATTAGTTTATACACTCTGCAGAGGTTTGTGCACTTTTCCCCACAAGACTCGATCTCCTCCGTTGGATTTCTCGCACTACAAGGTGTTTGAGAAACGGATGACCAAGACATAGTCTTTCAGAAGCGCTAGCACCTTACGAACGGGTAGACCGTACCAACCTACATCCCCTACATCTGCTAGTCTACCATTGTAAGAGTTCGCACGACTTAGTCAACTATGCTAGAGCCCATAGTAGCTTGTGGCTGCACACGGAAGTTTCTAGCATGAATAATCTCATGATCCCTTTGAGCCTAGGTGGCGGTCCAAAAGAAAACAGGCAATCGCTGGAATACCCAGGTGCCTCAATCCACCCAGATGTGTATTTAAGTTGCCACCTTAGATAAACCATTAATTTAACAATCTCACATCTGTCATGGATACACTCACCCAATCCACGTCTACTAGCATAGCATGGCATAATAAGCAAACGTAGAAGTAACTCCCAAAGGTTTGCTAATAACAGGTAATATGTACTACCTCAACTAGTTCCCAAACCCACAATTTAATTAGTTCCTAACCATGCAATGTGTGGGGATTGATCTAATGCAATAAAACTGGGTAGTAGGAGGTATGATCAAAGTGTTACTTGCCTTGCTGATGATCCGCAAAACCTAGCGATTCGAAGTAGCAAGCGGCACACTCCGGGTACTCTATTGCAAACAAACAAGCATAAAATAAGTACTCAATTAATGCATAGGGAAAACTCAAATAAGAGATATAACCAGAAAGTTCAACTTAAGAACTCCGGTTGGCAAAAAGAATCAAATCGAACGAAGCAACGAAAGACAAACGGCAAAAGAAACAAGCTTCGTTTACTATTCTGGATCTAGGGCAATTTTTACAGTGGCAAAAACTTGTTTGAGTTGGTTAAACAGAAAGAGGGTTTCGAGACGAAACTCCAGGCGCTTGAATCGCCTGATTCTGATAAACGAGCGAAAAGTTATACTAGAACAAAAACGGATCAGGAATCGCCATCAGAAAAATCATGGATTAAATCCGAGAAAAAGCAAAACGACAAACAGATTAATGAACGAACGTTCGTTACCTGGACCTAAACGAAGAACGCGTTCGTTAAAACGAACGAACGGGCGAACGCTCGCTAAATAAATAAACCGGAAAAACCAATCTATTTAAAAAAACGAAACTAAAAAAACCAAACGAAACCGACGGAAAACCGATTGGTTTTCTAAAAAACCGGCGGCGAGATCTACCTCCGGCGGCGACGGATCTGGCGGTCCAGCGAGGCGGCGCGACGGCGGTCCGGCGGCGGGGCGGCGCGGCCAGGTGGCGTGGCGGCGGCGGGGCGGCGGCGGCGCTCTAGGGTTAGGGTTTGGGGCGGGGTGCGGCTGGGCTGTCGGGCCTCGGGCGGCACTATTTAAAGGCCCGGCCAGGCGGAGTCCTGGCCGGTTACGGCCCAGAGTCGATTCGGACTTTTTTTTAAAATAATTACGCTCAGTAAAAAAACAAAAGGAGTACTAAACGGACACCAAAAATCCCGAAATAAATTTTCCCCGGCTTCTAAAATTAAGCCGCACAGGATGAACATTTATTTGGGGCCTAAATACAATTTTTAAAAACGCACATTTTTCCTAAATTCAAATAAAATAGCAGAAAAAACAAAATAAAATCTTATTTGAATTTTTTATTAAATCCTCAATATTTCTTTATTTTGGGAAAGTCATTTTATTCCCTCTCTCATATTTTTGTAATAGAAATAATTGAAGATAAAATAAATGAAATCAAATGATCCTATTTTCAAAATTTGAGAAAACTCAAATGTGAAAATAACGAAATCCCCAGCTCTCTCTGAGGGTCCTTGAGTTGCGTAGAATTTTCTAGGATCAACCAAAATGCAGTAAAATATGCTATGCAATGATGATCTAGTGTATAACATTCCAAATTGAAAATTTGGGATGTTACAAACCTACCCCCCCTTAAGATGAATCTCTCCCTTGAGATTCGGGTTGGCTAGAAAATAGGTGAGGGTGGTCCTTCAGCAAATCTTCCTCTCGCTCCCAGGTGGCTTCATCCTCCGTGTGGTGACTCCACTGAACTTTGCAAAACTTGATAACCTTGTTGTGGGTGACTCGACTGGCATACTCTAGAATCTTAACTGGTTTCTCCTCATAGGTCAAATCACTGTGCAACTGAATGGCTTCCAGTGGCACTGTATCTCTTAGCGGTATATCAGCCATTTCTGCGTGGCACTTCTTCAACTGGGAAACATGGAACACGTCGTGAACTCCTGACAATCCTTCGGGCAATTCCAACTTATAGGCTACTTCTCCCATACGCTCCAAAACTTTGTATGGGCCTACAAAACGTGGCGCTAACTTTCCCTTAACTCCAAAGCGCTTAACTCCTCGAAGTGGAGATACTCGAAGATAAACTCGGTCTCCGACTCGTAAACTGTCTCCTTGCGTTTAGAATCTGCATAGCTCTTCTGTCTGGACTGGGCTACCTTGAGCCTATCGCGAAATCAATTTTACTTTCTGTTCAGACTCCTTAATCAGATCCGGTCCAAACAATTGGCGGTCTCCAACTTCATCCCACGACAATGGGGTCCTGGACCTCCTTCCGTACAAGGCTTCGAAAGGGGCCATCTTCAAACTGGATTGATAACTGTTGTTGTAAGAGAACTCTGCATATGGAAAATTCTCGTCCCAACTAGATCCATAATCTAGTGCACACGCTCTCAGCATATCCTCCAAAATCTGGTTGACTCTCTTGGTCTGTCCACTTGTCTGCGGATGGAAAGTTGTACTAAACTCCAGTCTGGTACCCAAACTTTCGTGCAACTGATTCTAGAACTTTGAGGTAAACTGGGTTCCTCTATCTGACACAATGCTCCTTGGAACTCCATGCAGACATACGATTCTGGTCATGTATATCTTTGCCAACTTTGCACTGGTATAGGTAGTCTTCACTGGGATGAAATGAGCTACCTTTGTCAAACGATCGACTACAACCCAAATCGATTCATAGCCTGAACGAGTTCTAGGTAAACCCATAATGAAATCCATACCTAACTTATCCCACTTCCATTCGGGTATCGGCAATGGCTGTAGCAATCCTGCTGGCTTCTGATGCTCTGCCTTTACTCTCTGACATACATCACAAACTGCTACATACTCCGCAATATCCTTCTTCATTCCGGTCCACCAGAAAACATCCTTCAAATCCAGATACATCTTGGTATTTCCTGGGTGAATCGAATATGGTGAATCATGGGCCTCTTGCAGAATTAACTTCCTGATCTCCGAATCATTAGGCACATAAACACGGTCTTCAAACCATAAGGTATCGTGCTCATCTTCACGAAATCCCTTAGCTTTTCCTTTGCTAATTTTCTCCTTAATAGAAGAAATCTCCTTGTCAGTCTTCTGGGCGTCTCTGATCTTATCCATCAAAGTAGACTGAATCTCCAATGCTGCTACATAGCCTCTTGGTACTATTTCCAAACATAGCTCACAAAGGTTTTCTGCTAACTCCCTTGGTAAATCTCCCGTCATTAGTGTGTTGACATGGCTTTTACAACTCAGCGCATCGG
The DNA here is from genome assembly GCF_018294505.1 of Triticum aestivum. NCBI lineage: Eukaryota > Viridiplantae > Streptophyta > Magnoliopsida > Poales > Poaceae > Triticum > Triticum aestivum. Next base: position 111,490,682 of record NC_057797.1, on the reverse strand, counting down.
CTACTGCGTTAGCCTTTCCGGGGTGATAATGCAATCTCATATCATTATCCTTGATGAGTTCCAACCATCTCCTTTGCCTGAGATTCAACTCCTTCTGTGTGAAAATATACTATACTTCAAACTCTTGTGATCCGTGTACACCTCACAATGGTTTCCAATGAGAAAATGTCTCCAAGTCTTCAACGCATGCACTACGGCTGCTAACTCCAAATCATGCGTAGCATAATTCAACTCATGAGGCTTGAGCTATCGTGAGGCATATGAGACAACTCTTCCTTCCTACGTAAGCACTGCTCCAAGTTCTCGACGTGAAGCGTCGCAATACACCTCATAATCCTTGGTCTGATCTGGCAAAATCAACACTGGTGAGGTGACCAAACGTTTCTTCAACTCCTGGAAACTAGCCTCACATTCCTCAGTCCATATGAACTTGGTATCCTTTTTCAACAACTCCGTCATAGGCTTTGCAATCTTCGAGAAATTTTCAATAAACCTCTGGTAGTATCCTGCAAGTCCAAGAAAACTCCGGATCTCTCCAACTGTTGTTGGTGCTTCTCAATTTGTCACGGTGTCAACCTTAGTGGGATCTACTGCTATACCTTCTCCGGATATAACGTGTCCGAGAAATCCAACTTCCTTCAACCAAAACTCACATTTGCTAAACTTGGCATATAATTGATGTTCTCTGAGCTTTCCAAGAACCAAATGCAAATGCTCCTTATGCTCCTCTTCATTCTTCGAGTAAACCAGGATATCATCAATGAACACTACGACGAACTTATCCAAAAACTCCATAAACAGTTTGTTCATCATGTTCATAAAATATGCAGGTGTGTTAGTCAGACCAAATGACATAACGGTATACTCGTGCATCCCATACCTGGTGGTAAAAGCCGTCTTAGGTATATCTTGTTCTCGAATCTTCAACTGGTGGTATCCTGATCGCAGATCGATCTTGGAAAATACCTTAGCTCCATGCAATCGATCAAACAGATCATTGATCATCGGTAGTGGGTACTTGTTCTTGATGGTTAATTCATTCAATCCTCGATAATCAACAACCATCCTTAATGATCCATCCTTCTTCTCCACTAGAAGTACTGGCGATCCCCAAGGTGAAGAACTTGGGCGAATATATCCCTTATCCAGTAACTCCTTAATCTGCTTCTTAATCTCCACCAAATCCTTTGCGGGCATCCTATATGGTCTCTTAGATATTGGCCCTGTGCCTGGCAAAAGCTCAATCAAAAACTCAATATCTCTATCCGGTGGCATGCCTAGCAACTCTTCTGGAAATACATCAGGGAAATCTTTCACCACTGGTACTTCCTCCTGCACAACTCCTGTTAAACAATTTACTTGAGTCCTTTTCGGCACATGCCTGGATACATACTTGATCCTTCTCCCTTCTGGCATGGTAAGCAAAATTGACTTACTGGCACATTCAATATTTCCTTCATACTTTGATAACCAATCCATGCCTAATATCACATCCAATCCTTGAGATTCCAATACTATTAGGTTTGAGGGAAATACGTAGTTACCAATCCTTAATGGTAACCGATCACACCATAGACTAGCCATATACTCTGCTCCGGGCGAGGTTGCTAACATGGGTGATCTAAGGGCTTGGGTTGGTAGTTTATACTTATCCACAAATCCCCTTGATATGTATAAATGCGATGCACCAGTATCAAAAAGAACAAGTGCAGTAAATGACTTAACCAAAAACTTACCAATTGCGGCATCCGGCTGCTCTTCAACCTCCTCCACATTAACGTGGTTCACCTGTCCCCTGTTGAAAGGGTTCAGCTTCTTCCCAGAGCTTCCATTGCCATTACCATTCTGGGATTCAGGACATTCATTGGCATAATGTCCGGTCTTCTGGCACTTAAAGAAAGTGACTTGGCTCAGGTCTTTCTTGGCTGGGGTCGATGGGTTGGTGCGGTTCTAGCCGTTGCTTCCTCCATTCCCATTACCATTCTTGGTGCCATTGTGATTGTGCGAGCTACCTCCTCCATGGGTATGCTGAAAATGTCCATACTTCCTCTTGCGATTCTCAATCTCCTGCTGCTTCCCTTCAATCATGAGAGCACGATCTACCAACTCCTGGTAGTTGTTGAATGTCGCTACCATCAACTGCATGCTCAACTCATCATTCAGTCCTTCCAGAAACTTCTCCTTCTTAGTTGCATCCGTAGCAACGTCATCTGGGGCATAACGTGCTAACTTACTAAAGTCCTCCACATACTGGCCAACTGTCCTTCCTCCTTAGCGCAAGTTGCGAAACTCTCGCTTCTTCATGGCCATAGCTCCTGCTGAAACATGGGCAGTACGGAAAGCCTGCTGGAACTGGTCCCATGTGACAGTGTCGATAGGGAAAGTGGCTATGAAATTCTCCCACCATGATGCTGCGGGTCCTTCAAGTTGATGTGCGGCAAACTTCACCTTTTCTGCATCTGTGCATCCTGCCGTGGTCAACTCCCTTGCTGTCTTGCGGAGCCAATCATCTGCTACTATCGGCTCGGTGCTACTGGAAAACACCGGTGGATTCAGCCTAAGAAAACAGGCTAAGTGATCAACACGTGGTGGTGGTGGTGGTGGTGGGTTGTTGTTGTTGTTCCCCTGATTCTAATTCTGGACTAGCAACTGCATCAATGTGTTCTGCTGCTGGATCAACTGAGTGAGCTCCGGTGGGAAGGTAAATCCGGGGTCACATCTTGGAGGCATCTGAGGGTTTAGAAAAGATGAGATTTAAGAGTAGAGAGGGTCTAAAGAGAAAACACTACCCATATGCACATGAGGCAAAAGCAAACAATTCACTTCATTCAATCAAACAAACAAGGGCATACAATCGATCTAACTATCGCAAAAGTGCTCGGACTACTATATTTACATGGTGGACTACTACTACTGATGGGGTGGTCTACTAAAAATATTCTTCGGTTGCAGACTCCATGATATCTGCTCCTGCTTCATCCACATAGTCATCATCGCTATCATCTGGATCCGAGTCGGTGTTGTCGATGATGATGTAGTCTTCGGGCGAATCTCCTTGGGTTCTTTGTCTTCTTCTACTAGTGTAGGGCCTCCCATAAATATTCCAATCTTCTTGATCAGATCGTCATTATTCTCCACTAATACTTTGGTTTCCTCTTCATAATCTTCACGTGTAGCCTTGAGTTCCTCCTCCAGTTCCTTGATTCTTGTCCTTGCCTTCTTCAGATCTATCATGTCAGCGCACATCTGGTTCTCCTGTCGTCGTATGTGTTGGTTTAACTCCTGGATAAAAGTTGCAACTGATCTATCCTTCCTGGTGCTGATCATCTCCCAGTGCTCATCTCGGCGCCCACAAATCTGGTAGATAGTATCCTTGAGATCATTGCGGTAAACTTCTCCAATGCATCCCATGGCGATGTGAGCTGCCATGCTCCTTCCTAGATTCCAAGTTGGTGCATCAAAAGAAAACTCTATGGGCTCAGTGACTGGCATGAACGTCCTTCCTGGAACTTGAACTTGAATCATCCAGCGCTCTTCTTCAGGTAGAGTGGCATTGTAGGTCCCGGTGAAGCTTGGTACTCCTATGTTCAGGTATCTAGTGACTTCCTTCAAGTGACGTCCAAAGGGTGTATCTTCATCCCGTTGTGTGAACTTGTTCCTTGCATCTGCCATCCTAAAAGAGTAGAAAAGATGAGAGGTCAGAATGAGAAGAGTGAGTAGTGATCTAGGTCTTTCTTAGTGGTCGTTTCCTATAGTTAGCGTGTGCTCTGATACCATCTTGTAGCGACCAGACCTCAAACGGTCCAATCACTGTGCTCAGGTGTGTCATCCCTGGATCAGTAATGCTGACACCACACAGTACTTGAAGGATTTATAATAGAGTAGCAATCACACACTTATTACAACGAGTGTCTCAAGAGAGAGCTTATTACAATAAATATGGCTTAAGGCCATCTAATAATGATAACAGCGGAAGGCTTGGAAGATAAGTGAGTCCATCAACTCCAACGGCATCACTGAGTATAGAACCATGACCTAAAAGCACCTTAATCATCATCTGAAAATTCTGCAATATTAACATTGCAGCCCGAAATGGGTCAGCACATGGAATATGCTTGCAATGTAACACATAGAGAGTAATGGAATGAAATAGGCTATACTATATGCATATTTGGCTGGTGGAAAGCTCTATGGTTACAGTTTTTGCGTAAAGCCAATTTTTCCCTACTGCAAAGGAATAAATTTTATTTAACTATCATGGTAGTTGTTAAACATTGAGAATGGTTGACAGCATTCTCAATCCCAATTAAGCATCATCATTAAACAAAACCCGACAAATTAATTTTAGAGTAACATGATGAGATTCACATGATAATCCAAGTACTAGATACTCAAGATGTCCATAATCAGGGACACGGCTAACCATGATTAGTTTATACACTCTACAGAGGTTTGTGCACTTTTCCCCACAAGACTCGATCTCCTCCGTTGGATTTCTCGCATTATAAGGTGTTTGAGAAACGGATGACCAAGACATAGTCTTTCAGAAGCGCTAGCACCTTACGAATGGGTAGACCGTACCAACCTACATCCCCTACATCTGCTAGTCTACCACTGTAAGAGTTTGCATGACTTAGTCAACTATGCTAGAGCCCATAGTAGCTTGTGGCTGCACACGGAAGTTTCTAGCATGAATAATCTCATGATCCCTTTGAGCCTGGGTGGCGGTCCAAAAGAAAACATGCAATTGCTGGAATACCTAGGTGCCTCAATCTGCCCAGATGTGTATTTAAGTTGCCACCTTAGATAAACCATTAATTTAACAATCTCACATCTGCCATGGATACACTCACCCAATCCACATCTATTAGCATAGCATGGCATAATAAGCAAACATAGAAGTAACTCCCAAAGGTTTGATAATAACAGGTAATAGGTACTACCTCAACTACTTCCCAAACCCACAATTTAATTAGATCCTAATCATGCAATGTGTGAGGATTGATCTAATGCAATAAAACTGGGTAGTAGGAGGTATGATCAAAGTGTTACTTGCCTTGCTGATGATCCGCAAAACCTAGCGATTCGAAGTAGCAAGCGGCACACTTCGGGTACTCTATCGCAAACAAACAAGCATAAAATAAGTACTCAACTAATGCACAGGTAAAACTCAAATAAGAGATATAACCAGAAAGTTCAACTTAAGAACTCTGGTTGGCAAAAAGAATCAAATCAAACGAAGCAACGAAAGACAAACGGTAAAAGAAACAAGATTCGTTTACTATTCTGGATCTAGGGCAATTTTTACAATGGCAAAAACATGTTTGAGTTGATTAAACTTAAAGAGGGTTTCAATACGAAACTCCAGGCGCTTGAATCGCCTGATTCCGATAAACGAGCGAAAAGTTATACTAGAACGAAAAACGGATCAGGAATCGCGATCAGAAAAATCATGGATTAAATCCAAGAAAAATAAAAACAACGAACAGATTAACGAACGAAGATTCGTTACCTGGACCTAAACGAAGAACGCGTTCATTAAAACGAACGAACGGGCGAACGCTCTCTAAATAAATAAACCGGAAAAACCGATCTATTTAAAAAACGAAACTAAAAAAATCGAACGAAACCGACGGAAAACCGATCGGTTTTCTAAAAAAACAGCGGCGAGATCTACCTCCAGCGGCAGCGGATCCGGTGGTCCGGCGAGGCGGCGCGGCGGCGGTGGCGCGGCGGCGGCACGGCGGCGGCGGCGGCGCTCTAGGGTTAGGGTTTGGAGCGGGGCGCGGCTGGGCTGTCGGGCCTCGGGCGGCACTATTTAAAGGTTCGGCCAGGCTGAGTCCTGGCCGGTTACGGCCCAGAGTCGGTTCGGACTTTTTTTTAAATAATTACGCTCAGAAAAAAAACAAAAGGAATACTAAACGGACTCCAAAAATCCCGAAATAAATTTTCCCCGGCTTCTAAAATCAAGGCGCACGGGATGAACATTTATTTGGGGCCTAGATGCAATTTTGAAAAACGCACATTTTTCCTAAATTCAAATAAAATAGCAAAAAAACCAAAATAAAATCTTATTTGATTTTTTATTAAATCCTCAATATTTCTTTATTTTGGGAAAGTCATTTTATTCCCTCTCTCATATTTTTGTAATAGAAATAATTGAAGATAAAATAAATAAAATCAAATGATCCTATTTTCAAAATTTGAGAAAACTCAAATATGAAAATAACGAAATCCCCAAGTCTCTCCGAGGGTCCTTGAGTTGCGTAGAATTTTCTAGGATCAACCAAAATGCAGTAAAATATGCTATGCAATGATGATCAAGTGTATAACATTCCAAATTGAAAATTTGGGATGTTACACGAGGAGAGCGAGGACTTGAGCAGTGGTGAGGAGGTCGACTCCCCTCCTCGCACGGAAAGACGCTCCAAGCAGAGGCAGGACCCAGCCAGTGTCTGCGGCAAAGCAACTCCGCCGACTGAACAGACCTCCAAGCGCACAAGGACATCTTATGTGTCGATTGAAAAAGCTCCGAAGCAGCTCAAAGTCGTGCCACCAAAACCCCGGAAGGCCTTGCCCAAGATCAAAGTCGACGTCCCTATCGCTTCTGGGTAATCACTGAGCTCGACCTCTTAGTTTTAGCATGACCTGATCTTTGGTCGACTCACTTTCTTATTTTAACCGAGTGAATTCTGAAATTTGCAGTGCTATCTGGGACTTCTAGGTACCAAGATGATGCTGACGAGGAGATGGAAGACGCAGTCACCTCCCACGCGGGTATAACTTTTGTCATTTTGTCTTTACTTTATTAGCCATTTTGACGGTTAACTGAACTTCTGTAATCGATTTCTTTGCAGCTCCACCCAATGTCATTGAACTTCCAAATGACGATGAAGACGTGCCACAGAGAGCCATGGGAAGGAGCGGCAGGACTTCGAGCAAGAAGGCACCAGCTGGCAAGACGCCCCAGTCGACGCTGGTGACAGAACCAGTGATTCCGTAGTCCGGAGACGTGAACCGAGCTTCTGTTACTTTTGTTGTTCCAGTGTCGAGTGAACGCCCTTCATCATCGACTGCGCAAGTCCCTGCTTCATCTGTCCAACACCATGCCTCGGATCCTCAAACTACCATGACTGGACCCACGTCTCCGCTATTCGTCACCCATCATGTTTCGGAGGACCAGGCAAGCGTTGCTACGGAAGGTATATGCCAAGCAGGCCTGATGATGGAGCGGATGAAGACAGTGCACAAGACCAGCCAAGTTGCCTATGATGCTAGTGCGGCCCTCCGAGCCAATGTCCAAGTTAGTTGGTTTCCGAATGATCTCCTATCTTGACGCTTGTTCTGTTAAGATATGTTACCTGAAAACTTTTCATTGTGCATCCATTTGTCAGTCTGTTCTTCGCATCTATACACCCACTGGGTGTTTCAATTTATGCTGAGTAGTTTTTCCAGTTGAGTCGATGTCGGAGTAAATAGCCATGGGTAGCCTAGCCGGCTTCCCCTGGCCCTTCTGAAAAAGTTACGAGCCCGCCCGGCTCTCAAGAACCCAAGACATGGGGCCGCCTTCCCCTAGCTGGCTGCAACCCAGGCCGGCTTTCAGAAGGCGGTCCGACTTAAGCCCTCATGAGAAGGCCGACTCCAAGAAGCCGGCCATGAGAAGGCCGACTCCCAGAAGCCGGCTCCCTATAAAGCGATCAAGACCGTACCCACAAAGTTTGCACCCACCTGACGGCGGTGCGATGGGGCGTGGCTACAGTAAAGCCTGCCACCCCCGAATCCCGGAGCACGCCTGACATGGTGCGCCGTACGGGCTAGGCACGACCCGTCCGGCGCGGCACTGTTGCCATGTTGACCCTGGCATCACCCACGATGGGCCGCCAGCGTGGCCCACAGACGGTGGGCCCCTTTGAGTAGAGAGACGCCCGAAGGCGGCCACGCCTCCAACTAGTCGGCCCAAGACAGAGCCGGCTCCCCGCAGCCGGCTTGCCGCCTTCCTCGAAGAGGACGCCCCATTAAGGAGACAAGACGCGGTAAGGCTACAGCAATCGCCTGACAGGCGGCGGTACTATAGTCGCGCTTACCACGATGAAGCCCACGTCAGCAAGACGGAGCCACAGTAACCGCCGCCAACCAGGCCCTGGACAGTGGGGCCTGCCTGTCGACCAAGGGGCCGGCAGCCGGCGGGACCCACCAGTCGGCGGGCCCCAACAGCCGGCGCAGAAGCCGGCGAGTGCAGTCACAGACGGCTGGGCCCCGTGCCCAATCGGATTACCATTGTACCCCCGGGGGGTAGGCCTATATAAACCCCCTGGAGCACCCATGCAAAGGGTTCGACCCCCCGCTAGTTCTAGACACCACACAGGGAGTAGAAGCGGGCGAGCCGTGCCCTTCTTCCTCCTCCCCCCAAATAGCTCAAGGAGCGTTGTGTAGCTACTTGATTCATCTAGTGAGCATGCGGAGACCTCGCAGAGCAGCAGTAGGGGTGTTATCTCCACGGAGAGCCCCGAAGCTGGGTAAGATCCGCCGGCGTGCATGTCTTCGCCTTATCCCGTTTCCAGGCACCGGCGATGTCTTACTAGCTCCCACAATGATAAGCCACCCATTGGCATATGTCGCACCTACCACCCGACAGTCGACTAGGTTATGTCAATTGTAACTTTGGACCAGTGGGGGCACGTAGAGTGCACCCACTGGGTGTAGTCCCCGAGGCCGCCATCGAATGTGTGATTCGGTGGGGGTCTTGATAAAATATCTCGTTCTTCAGTTTTCCACTCGGTCTGGGCAGACCATGTCGAATGGAACCTGAACCAGTGGGGGCACCCTGAGTGCACCCACTGGGTGCAGTCCCCGAGACCGCAGTCGACTGCAGGCAATCGGTTGGGGTCTGAGAATAACTGTTGCCTCTTCTCTTTCCTTTTTTTCTTTCCACTCGATCTGGACGGACCATGTCGAGTGGAACCTGGACCAGTGGGGGCACGCTAAGTGCACCCACTAGGTGTAGTCCCGAAGCCTACTGTTGAATGTTTGATTCTGCAGTAGTCTTAGAATTCTTTTCACTCGGAAGCGAATAATCTTTGATTCTGTCCACTGATGTATCTTTTACTCATTTTAGAAATCATGTGAGCTCATCTCCAAATTTGTTGAATTTGAGGAGAAGCAGAGACAGCTCAACCTTGACTTGGAGTTGGCCAAGCAGAACTTGCAGAAGGCCAAAGACGAAACAGCTGGTATGGAAGGTAAAAACCTGTCGACTGTGGAATTGGTTTGTTTCTCCAGTCGTCTCCTCATTCTTCTCTCTGAATCAAGTGCTTGTTTGTTGTATATATATATATATACATATATATAGAGAGAGAGAGAGAGAATGAGGCAGGCTCCGGCACAGAAGGATCTTGATCTTGCCGCAGCGCAGAAGGAGGCTCAGGAGAAAACAACACTTGCCGATAAGAAGCTAGCTTCAGCCGGAGCGCTAGAGGAAGACAAAAGCCAAGCTAAAGACATCTCTTGCCGAGGCCAATCGAGAAGTGACCCGACTGAAGAAGGACAAAGTAGCCTTGAACGAAAAAAATGAAGACATTTCTCGGAAGAGAAATGACCTGGAGGCTTATCTGGAGGGGCTCGCCAAGAAGTTATTCCTTATGCTTGAAGGTACCTTTCCTTGTCCGACTGTTTTGCTATCGTCGATTCACCAATAAGTCGCCGACTAACTAGTTCTTTGTGGTTGTAGAATTCTGTCAAAACTTTGAGGAGGAAACTGGGCGAATCAAGACAAGCTTGGCCCCCGTCAACTCCCCTGTCAAGGATGAAGCTTCCATGAACGTGCTCCGACTGGAATCCCGTCTTGCTAGTGTTATAGACTACGTCGCTCGCCTGAAGGTTGCGGTGTCGCGGATTGACACGGCGCTTTGGCCAAAGGAGACACTCCAAAATGACCTTGAGTCCTTGATGACTCGACTCAATGAAATCCCTAGTCGAGTGCAGGAATGGAAGAAGTCGTTTGCTCGTTGTGGTGCTGATGTAGCTCTTTCTCTTGTTCGAGTCCATTGCAAGGAGGCCAAGGAATAAAAGCTAGCAATGATCAAGGTTGCCAACACCAAGAGACTCGACTTCTAGTCTTTTATGGAGACCTTCATTGCTGCTGCTACTCAAATTGCAGATGGAATCGACCTGGATGAGTTTGTCGAGCCTGCCAGTCCTCATCCTCTGGTGTGAACAAAAATTTTATGATCCGATTAAATTTTCCTCGGTATGCCGACTGGTTTTGTAACTGTTAAACTCCTTCGGGCCAGATGCCTGAGTACTTTAATCTATGGTCCGGAACCTCGTGGGATTTATCTAAACTTAGTTGTTTTCGAATCTCTTGACTCTGAGTGGAGCTTGATTCTTCAGTCTGCATTGTTACTAACTCTGTGATGCAGCTCAGTTGAGTTGATCATGAACGAGGGCAGTTGGTGCGATCCATAACCTGCACCTTGTCGTCCTTGCGGATCAGGATAGAGCGGACATTGTATTTGTGTCGCAGCTCTGAGGATAAGGTCGCGGTCGACTTGCACCTCATCGTCCTTGCGGATCGGGATGGAGTGGACATTGTACTTGTGCCGCCGCTCTGAGGATAAAGTCACGATCGACCTGCACCTCGCCGTCCTTGCGGATTAGGATGGAGCAGACATTGTATTTGTGTCGCAACTCCGAGGATAACGTCGCAGTCGACATGCATCTCGTCGTCCTTGCGGATCAGGACAGAGCGTGTTTTAAACTTAGGCGAGTACGGGACTGCAGCTAAGCCCCCGAGTGGGAGGATTGATCTCCACTCGGTAGGATTTTTTAAACTTAGGCGAGTACGGAACTGCAGCTAAGCCCCTGAGTGGGAGGATTGCTCTCCACTCGGTAGGATTTTTTTAAACATAGGCGAGTACGAGACTGCAGCTAAGCCCCCGAGTGGGAGGATTTCTCTCCACTCAGTAGGATTTCTTTTTGAACTTAGGCGAGTACGTGACTGCAGCTAAGCCCCCAAGTGAGAGGATTGCTCTCCACTCGGCAGGATTTTTTAAACTTAGGCGAGTACGAGACTGCAGCTAAGCCCCCGAGTGGGAGGATTGCTCTCCACTCGGTAGGAGTTTTTTAAACTTAGGCGAGTACGGGACTGTAGCTAAGCCCCCAAGTGGGAGGATTGCTCTCCACTAGGTAGGATTTTTTAAACTTAGGCGAGTACAAGACTGCAGCTAAGCCCCCGAGTGGGAGGATTGCTCTCCACTCGGTAGGATTTTTTTAAAACTTAGGCGAGTACGGGACTGCAGCTAATCCCCCGAGTGGGAGGATTGCTCTCCACTCAGTAGGATTTTTTTAAAACTTAGGCGAGTACGGGACTGCAGCTAATCCCCCGAGTGGGAGGATTGCTCTCCACTCGGTAGGATTTTTTTAAAACTTAGGCGAGTACGGGACTGCAGCTAAGCCCCCAAGTGAGAGGATTGCCCTCTACTCGGTAGGATTTTTTAACCTTAGGCGAATCGGATTCACAGCTAAGCCCCCGAGTGAGAGGCTTGCTCTTCACTTGGTAGGATTTTGTTTTTGAAACTTAGGTGAATCAGATTCGTGGCTAAGCCACCCACTGGGGACTTTGCACACATGCATAAGTAATAACAATCATTTAGGAGACTGTAAAACCATGTCTTTGATAAACAAACTGAAAGGTACTTCTTATTACATCTCGACAGTCTGAATGTTTAAGTGTTAAAATGGCGGAGAAGCTCTGCATTCCAAGTGCGTGGCTCATCTTTCTTGTGTTCCACATCGTACAGGTGGTATGCTCCATTGTAGAGCACTTTGGTGATGATGAAGGGACCTTCCCAGGCGGGAGAAAGGTTGTGTGGACGTTGCTGATCCACTCGGAGAACCAGGTCCCCTTCCTGAAATGCTCGACCTCTTACGTTCCTAGCATGGAACCGACGAAGGTCTTGCTGATAAATGGTCAACCTAATCAGGGCCATCTCTCTTTCTTCTTCCAAAAGATCAACAATGTCTTGCCGGGCTTGTTCTGCTTCCACCTCTGGGAAAAGCTCCACTCGCGAGGCATTATGGAGTAAATCAGTCGGCAGCACGGCTTTGGCTCCATAAACCATGAAGAAGGGAGTCCGGCCAGTCGACCGATTTGGCGTCATTCTCAGACCCCACAGTACTGATGGTAACTCATCTACCCAGGCACCAGCCGCATGATTGAGGTCTCGCATCAATCTGGGCTTCAACCCTTGTAAGATCAAACCATTTGCTCTTTCTGCTTGTCCATTTGACTAAGGGTGAGAGACTGAAGCGTAGTCGACCCGGGTGCCCTGGGAAGCGCAGAAAGATCTGAACTCATATGAATCAAAGTTTGAACCGTTGTCTGTGATGATGCTGTGTGGGACTCCATATCTGAATGTTAACTCTCTGATGAAGCTGACGGCGGTTCTTGAATCGAGGTTCTTGATGGGTTTGGCTTTAATCCATTTAGTGAACTTGTCGACTGCAACAAGCAGGTGGGTGAAACCACTTCTGCCAGTCCTCAAGGGCCAAACCATATCCAACCCCCAAACAGCAAATGGCCAGACGAGTGGAATGGTCTTCAAGGCTGAAGTGGGCTTGTGAGACATGTTGGAGTAGAACTGGCAGCCCTCACACTTGTCGACTATTTCCTTTGCCATTTCATTTGCTCGCGGCCAGTAAAAACCTGCTCAGTATGCTTTGGCCATGATTGTCCGAGAGGATGCATGGTGACCACAGGTACCCGAGTGGATATCATTAAGAATCATTCGACCCTCCTCTGGGGTAATGCATCGCTGGGCAACTCCGGTCACACTCTCCCTATACAGTCGACCACTTATCACAGTGAAGGCTTTGGATCGACAGACAATCTTTCGTGCTTCATCTTCGTCTTCTGGAAGCTCTTTCCTGAGAATATATGCGATATACGGCACTGTCCAGTCATGAATGACAACCAAAACTTCCATGATTAAGTCGACCACAGCTGGAATTTCAACTTTAGTCGGATCAGTAGAACTCTTAGGTTGTGGGGGCTCTTCTGTGAAGGGATCCTCTTGAATTGATGGTGTGTGAAGATGCTCCAAGAACACATTGCTAGGAATTGGCTCTCGCTTGGAACCTATCTTTGCCAGGTCATCCGCTGCCTGATTCTTCAGTCGGGGAATGTGGTGGAGCTCTAGCCCTTCAAACTTCTTTTCCAGCTTTCTCACTGCATTGCAATAACCAGTCACAGCCGGGCTTCTGACATCCCACTCCTTCATCACTTGATTGACCACCAAATCTAAGTCACCATAGACTATTAGGCGACAGACGCCGAGTGAAATGGCCATTCGCAACCCATACAGAAGTGCTTCGTATTCAGATTCATTATTGGAGGAATCAAAGTGAATCTGAAGGACATAACTGAGTTTGTCACCTCGCGGGGATACCAGAACTACTCCAGCGCCAGAACCATTCAACATCTTGGATCCATCAAAGAACATAGTCCAATGTTCCGAGTGGATTTGAGTCGGTTGCTGTTGTTTGATCCACTCGACGAGGAAATCTGCTATTGCTTGGGACTTGATTGCTTTCTTTGCCTCAAACTTGATATCCAACGGAATGAGTTCAATCGCCCACTTAGCGACTCGACCAGTTGTGTCTCTGTTGTTCAGAATTTCTGACAATGGAGCATCGCTGACAAATGTGATAGAGTGATCTGAAAAATAATGTGCAACCTTCTTCATGGTCAAGTAAATTCCATAGACAAGCTTCTGATAATGCGGATATCTCTGCTTGGATGGTGTTAAGACTTCAGAAATATTGTACACTGGGCGTTGAACCTTATAGGCTTTACCTTCTTCCTCCCACTCGACCGTGAGTACTGTACTGACAACTTGTCCAGTGGCTGCAATATAAAGCGGTAAAGGCTCTTTGTTGATTGGAGCAGCAAGCACCGGCTGGGTGGAAAGTAGGGTTTTGAGCTCTGCAAACGCTGCGTCAGCTTCAGGAGTCCACGCGAACTTATCAGATTTCTTCATCAATCGGTAAAGAGGCAATGCCTTTTCACCAAGATGAGAGATGAATCGACTCAAGGCGGCCAAACAACTAGTAAGTTTCTGAATGTCGTGTATGCGCACAGGGCTTTTCATTCGGAGTATTGCGCCAACTTTCTCTGGGTTAGCATCGATCCCACGTTCGGAAACAAGGAAACCGAGTAACTTTCCACCTGGAACCCCGAATGTACACTTTGACGAGTTAAGCTTGATATCATATCTTCTTAGGTTGGCAAAGGTTTCAGCGAGGTCGGTCAGCAGGTCGGGACCTTTACGCGAGTTAACCACGATGTCATCCATGTATGCTTCCACATTCCGACTGATTTGAGTGAGCAGGCACTTCTGTATCATGCGCATGAATGTGGCGCCAGCATTCTTGAGACCAAAGGGCATGGTAGCATAGCAAAAGCACCCGAATGGGGTGATAAAAGCTGTTTTTATTTCATCGGGTCCATACAGTCGGATCTGATGGTACCCGGAGTACGCGTCTAGAAAGGACAATCGCTCACATCCCGCAGTCGATTTGACTATTTGATCGATGCGAGGGAGAGGGAAGTGATCTTTCGGGCAGGCCCGATTGATATGCTTGAAGTCAACACACATACGGAGTGAATCATCTTTCTTGGGAACCATGATGACATTGGCGAGCCACTCGGAGTGGTAAATCTCACGGATGAACTCAGCTGCCAGAAGCCGAGCCACTTCCTCACCAATTGCCTTTCTTTTCTCCATGGCGGACCGTCGAAGATGCTCTTTGACAGGTTTTTCTTTTGGGTCGACTCGCAAACGGTGCTCAGCCAATTCCTTGGGTACACCTGACATGTCAGAAGGTTTCCATGCAAAGATGTCCCAGTTCTCACAGAGGAACTGGATGAGCACTTCTTCCTATTTGTTGTCGAGTGTTGTTGAAATATGAGTTTGAGCAGCATTGGGATCAGTCAGGTGAATATGAACTGGCTTTGTTTCACCAGACAACTTAAATGCAGATTCTGAAGCAGGCTTCTTAGCTCTCAACAAATCACTCGGATCTACAGTCTTCTTGTATTCTTCCATTTCTATCACTGCCATCTATTCATCGGCAATCTTCGAGCCCTTTTGGAAGCACTCTTCTGCTCGTTGCCGATTACCAGTGACTATAATCATGCCCCTAGGGCCAGTTATCTTGAGTTTGAGGTACACGTAACATGGTCGAGCCATGAAACGAGCATACGCAGTTCTGCCCAGGATAGCATGATAGGCACTGTGAAAATCCACAACTTCAAATGTCAACTTTTCCTTATGGTAATTCTTTGAATCACCAAAAACCACGTCAAGAGTGATCTGGCCGAGTGAGTTGGCTTTCTTTCTAGGTATAACTCCGTGGAACCGCATGTTGCTCTCGCTGAGCTTGGACATCGGAATGCCCATCCCTCTGAGGGTCTCAGCATACAGAATGTTCAAACCACTGCCGCCATCCATCAAGACTTTGGTCAATCGGGTGCCCCCAACGACTGGGTCGACCACCAACGCTTGCCTCCTGGGGGTAGCTACATGCGGCGGGTGGTCGGACTGGTCGAATGTGATGGGAGTCTTTGACCATTTCAGATACGTTGTCATTGCCGGAGCAACCATGTTTACTTCTCTGTTGATCACTTTCAGTCGACTTTTACTTTCTATGTCAACAAAAATCACCAAAGTGGAATTGACATTGGGAAATCCTTCATCATCCTCTTCCTTGTCCTCATCCTTATCAGATTCCTTCTCTTTCTCACTGGGATGTTTTTCTCAGAACTGTTGAATAAGGACTCGACACTGTCGAGTGGTATGTTTGGGATAAATCAGATTACCCTCTTCATCTTTCTTGATATGAATGTGACATGGCAGATCCAACACGTCGTTCCCTGCTGAATCCTTCACCTTCTTGGGGGTCCAGGGCCCTTTAGGCTTTCCTTTAGATTTTCCTTGGGTTGCGACTGCAACCTCTCCAGGACCTGCAGGTTCTGCTTTGCGCTTCTGCTTCCGATTGGAATTACCTCCTCTAGTGTCCTGGCCGATTGGTTTGCTCTTGTCGCTATGGAGTCGGTCTTCTTCTTCGTCGTTTGTGTACCGAGTGGCTACCTCCATCATTCGGGTCAGGGTCATGTCTCTAGTCCGACCAAATTTCAGTTGAGCTCCCGATACCGAACGCCCTCTTTGAAGGCGCAAACTGCTTGATGCTGAGACACATTCTCCATAGTGTGATGCAAAGTGGTCCAGCTCTGGATGTAATCCCTCAAAGTTTCATTTGGTTTTTGCATGCAATGTTGCAATTCTGTCAATCCTGATGGTCGTTTGCACGTGCCCTCAAACGTTCTGACGAACACTCGGGCCAACTCCTCCTAGCTGAATATACTGCCCTGAGCCAACTGATTCAACCAAGCTCTAGTTGACCCTTCGAGCATCAAGGGAAGGTGCTTCATGGCCACTTCATCGTTTCCTCTAACGATCTGCACACCCACGCGGTAGTCCTCAAGCCAGGTGTCAGGCTTCAATTCACCAGTGAACTTACTAACCCTAGTCGCCAACCTGAAGTTGGGAGGGATCTCTGCAGCCCTGATGGCTATGCTAAAACACTCGGGACCAGAAACATGCACTTGCTTCCAGTCGGGCGATCTCTGTCTTGTCCTTCTCTGTGTGCTCGATTCCTATCCACCAAACCTTGCATCAAACCCTGGTTCTCTTAGGTCAACTGGCCTCCTCTGCTCTTTGTTGTACGGGCGCCTATCATCATAATGCCGGGGCACATATGATTCACCCCTTGGAGGAGGCGTAGGTACTCGACGGCAGTCATCACGGTCGAGCTGATGATCGTGCTGCTCGTGGTTCCGACTCAAGTACTACCCTTGGCGGTGCCCTCATCCCTCACGCCATGGAGGCGATCTTGGGCTATGAGCCGACTGAACTGTGTCAGCTACCACAGATCTGCTATGAATTCTGTTACGCGACTGAGACACTGCAGTGTTCTGCTCTCCTACTGCCCGGAGCAGCGCTCTGATCTGCATCAAACCTCTACCAGCTTCTGACTAGGACGACTGAATAGGTTCTGCTATGCGAGCTACGGCTGTAAGGTTCTAAATCGGAGTGTGGTATACCTGCAGTTCAGGAGGGAACAATTGTCGCTATCGTCGACTGGATTCGGGGATTTGCCGTCGAGCATGCTCATCGAGTGCGCGCTGAAGGTTCTCCAGTCGAGTGCGCTCAGCCAAGGTGGCCAAGCTGCCTCCAAGGCCCGAGCCTCATAGGTCTCTCTGACAACGGGCGTGTGGAGCGCCTCCATATTGCGGTGGTGAAGTTCCTCCCTCTGCTGAGAAGAAAGGGTTTCGGGGTGGTACTCCTCGTGAACGCGCGATGGATCGTCGCCGTCGTCGTTGCCGCCATTGCGACGCATGCCAGGCGGGTTGCGTGGCGTGTTGACCATCAGGACCTTTGCTGCGGGGTCGCTGATGTCGCACTCGGATAAGGTCTCGATGAAGCCAGTCGATAGATCGAACAGGTCGTAGAGAGATTCGTCGGGCTTGATTGCCGCGACTTGAGGGGTGGCCGACTGTCGTGCCACCGCATGCCTCACACATCGCTGAAGCTGCGATCGACTGGATCGCTTGCGACGGCGAACAACGGGGAGCGAAGGCACCGCGGAAGCCGACCGATACTGGGTCGATGGCTGCCGCAGAAGGATGCCGCGAACGCACATGTGAAAGTGTGTCGCACCACAGACGGGGAGTGCCTCGACGTCGATGGGAGCTTCCTGAAGCCAGGCGGAGTCGTCGGCGCTGAAAACAAGCGCGCCGAGACGGATCTCGTGGCCCTCAGCCAAACCTCTGCTGGAAACCATGATGATGTGACTCGGAGAAATTGCAACCTCACCGGAAAGTCACTAAGACACCTGCCCCAAGGTGGGCGCCAACTGTCGTGGTTCCAAGTCTGACAATAGAATGGGGGTAGGTATGATGAGGCAAGATCCTAGCTACGGTGAAGTTGTGCACGCAAGATTTACAAGTTCAGGCCCTTCTCAAAGGAAGTAACAGCCCTACGTCTCGGTGCCCGGGGGCTGGTCGATTGGATTATGCGTGAAGTTACAGGGGTGCCAACCCCTGTCTCGGTGGAGGGGGTGGCTTATATAGAGTGCGCCAGGACCCCAGTCAGCCCACGTTACAAGGAGTTCAATGTACATAAAGGTGAGACGTTACTGGTAACGCCAGCATTAAAGCCATATAAATGATCATTAACACTACAGAGTGAACGCCTGACCGTTGCCATCCTGAGTGGCTTTAGATCTTCTGTACTCCGAGTGGTTTCTGATGTGGTCGAGTGATTATACCCTGGTCGACTAGAATTGGGTTATCCGAGTGGAACCATGGTCGAGTGAGTTGTATCTTGAGGTGACTTCAGTCGGTAGAATTTGTTGTCCTTTGAATGTCTTTGACTGTAGGGTAGTGTCCTTGGGAGGGGTGCTTAGATCAGGTCTATTGCCCTACCCTAGGTACATGTCATCGTCAATGGTTAGCCCAGGTTCTGTAAAATGTCTTGAGGCCATGAAATCTGAGATGGGATCCATGTATGAGAACAAAGTATGGACTTTGGTTGACTTGCTCGATGATCGGCAAGCCATAGAGAATAAATGGATCTTCAAGAAGAAAACTGACGCTGACGGCAATGTTACTGTCTACAAAGCTCGACTTGTTGCGAAAAGTTTTTGACAAGTTCAAGGAGTTGACTACGATGAGACCTTCTCACCTGTAGCGATGCTTAAGTCTGTCTGACTCATGTTAGCTATTGCCGCATTTTATGATTATGAAATTTGGCAAATGGATGTCAAAACTGCATTCCTTAATGGATATCTTAAAGAAGAGTTGTATATGATGCAATCAGAAGGTTTTGTCGATCCTAAAGGTGCTAACAAAGTGTGCAAGCTCCAGCGGTCCATTTATGGACTGGTGCAAGCCACTCGGAGTTGGAATAAACGCTTTGATAGTGTGATCAAAGCATATGGTTTTATACAGACTTTTGGAGAAGTCTGTATTTACAAGAAAGTGAGTGGGAGCTCTGTAGCGTTTCTGATATTATATGTGGATGACATATTTTTTATTAGAAATAATACATAATTTCTGGATAGCATAAAAGGATACTTGAATAAGAATTTTTCAATGAAAGACCTCGGTGAAGCTACTTACATATTGGGCATAAGATCTGTAAAGATGGATCAAGACACTTGATAAGACTTTCAATGAGTACATACCTTGATAAGATTTTGAAGGAGTTCAAAACGGATCAGTCAAAGAAGGAGTTCTTGCCTGAGTTGTAAGGTGTGAAGTTGAGTAAAGACTCAAAACCCGATCATGGCAGAAATAGAAATAGAATGAAAAGTCACTCCCTATGCCTCAGTCATAGGTTTTATAAAGTATGCTATGTTGTGTACCAAACCTATTGTGTACTTCACCATGAGTTTGACAAGAGGGTACAATAGTGATCCAGGAGTGGGTCACTAGACAACGGTCAAAATTATCCTTAGTGAATAAGGACATGTTTCTCTGTTATAGAGGTGACAAAAAGTTCGTCGTAAAGGGTTTGGTCGATGCAAGCTTTAACACTAATCCGGATGACTCTAAGTCTTAATCTGGATGCTTATTGAAAGTGGGAGCGATTAGCTAGAGTAGCTCCGTGTAGAGCATTGTAGACATGGTTTTTTTGCAAAATACATACGGCTCTGAATGTGGCAGACCCGTTGACTATACTTCTCTCACAAGAAAAACATGATCACTCTTTGGGTGTTAATCACATAGCAATATGAACTAGATTATTGACTCTAGTAAACCCTTTAGGTATTAGTCACATGGAGATGTGAACTAATCACATAAAGATGTGAAGTATTGGTGTTAAATCACATGACAATGTGAACTAGATTATTGACTCTAGTGCAAGTGGGAGACTGAAGGAAATATGCTGTAACATCCGAAAATTCTAAATTTTGGAATGTTATATTAAATAAATAGTTTTGATTGTTTGCTTGATTATGGTTGGTTACTTGTGTGAAATTGAGTGAAATTTGAAACTTTTTGAAAGTTAAATGAGAGGGAATAAAAGGACTTTCCCAAACTTTCACTTTGCTTTCTGATCTCCATGAATTCAAATTCTTTTCAAACACAAAACCCTAGAGAGAATATGGCATGACTTCTTCCATTTAAAATAAAAAGGGGTTTTGAAAATATTTGAATTTCATTTGAAAATGTTTCAAATTCAGAAACTTTATGCAACTCAATAATTTTCAAGAGAGAAGATAAAATGACTTTTTCAACTCATATGAAATATGAGTTGGAAGTTTAAAATAATCCAATTTAAAGTCCCTTTGAAGGTATTTTGAAAACCATTTTTAATTTGGAGTTGTTTGGTTTTTATTTAAATTATTTTTCTCCAAAAATAAAATATATGGAAAATGTGATAAAATGATTCCCTACAGTAGAAAAATGGAGAGAAATGAGTTTGAAATTATTTTGGTATTTTAAAATATTTTATTTGGTTTTAAATAAACCAGAAACACTATTTGCTTTATTTAACTTTTGTGTAATTTATTTGCCCTTGAAAAATAGTTCATGTTTTAGAAAATCTTTTTATGCAAATTTTGATATAAACTATGCCTATACACAATTTTATTTTTATTTTCGTTATTCAGTTTTCTTTTTCTGTTTTATTTAAAAAAATTGTGCATACGCTTGGAATTAACAGTCGCCCATGTGCACCGCATAGTGGAATCGGGCGCCCCATCATTTTATTTATTCTCTCCTACATGGGCCAGGCCCAGCCTGTCATTTTTTCTCTTTTTCACTTTGACCGAATTTTGTTTAAAAAAAACTATAGCGTGCGGCGGGCCGAACTTTAGCTCATGCGCATGATCTTTTTCAAATTTCATCTGCGTATGTATATGTTTAGTCCCACATTACCTAGCCTTTAACTCCTAAATATTTTTGCCACCTATAAATATAGACCCATAGAGCCTACAAAAATCATCCGATTTGGATTAAATCAATATTTTGGTTTGACTAGATTCACTAAAAAAAGAAAATATTTCTTCTCTCCGGCGGGACTTCTCGAAGTTGTCTCCTCTCTCCGAAGTCGTCTTTTCTCTATCTTATAAGGTATCTTTCTTCGTATTTTTTTATATATACTCTCGTAGCTTATTATTTCTAGACTAGTACGATAGAATAATTAGATTATGAATTAGTCTCTATATTTACACTTTAGGCGTAGAAATCTTTTATCAATAGCTCATTTTCTTCCGTAAAACAGCTTGGCCTTGATTTTTTAAATAGGCATAACTTTTTACTCGTTCATCCAAATTAGATAAAACAACGCCTATAGTTTCGTCTTGATTCCACCTATCCAGTGAACCTATCCATCAACTTTTTAAAATTTTCAACTTTTGAATATTTGTTCATATTCATATTCAAACTTCTTTTGATTATATCTTTTTATTCGTAACCCCGTTTGCGATGAATCCAATTGCGTTGGATTCATATCGAAGAAATATTTCCGTTCATATAATTAGTATTATCTTTTCAACATATAATTTTGATCGTAGTCAAATTACTCTGCTAGTCCACAAAGAGTTATCACACAACATTCTAAGCAGATTCAATGCTATGTTGAATTACTTGTATTTTTTTGATCCGTTATTTCCAATCTAGTAATTCTTCTTCCTACATGTTCCTATTGACTTCCTACATCCAGTAGCATCATTAGTTTCAACTTTTGATCTTTTCAAACTTTAACTCAAAGCTTCATTTGATCATATCTTGTAAATTGTAGCGCATTTTCAATTGATTCCTCTTGCATTTGAATCCCTAGACGTAATCTAGCATCTTGAGCCATTACCACACTTTATCAACAAAATTATGATCTGATCTTGCAAAATAACTTGATTTGGTTCTTTTGGAGTTTTTGCAATCTTCCTTTTCATTTTTCTGGATCTTTGGGTGATTGCTTATGTGTGGTTATGATTGCTTGCTTACGATAGATTGATTGGAGTGTGACGAGTAGAACTATCAAGAATTATGAGTGCGAAGAATCTTCGTCAATAGTACAAGGCAAGTTCACACCTTGATCATGCTTTTCTATACCCTGTTTTTACTATGCATTAGTTCACCCTTACAAATTTGCATGAGTAGGATTGAGAATTGTGGTTATTGCTATGTAGTTGATGAGGTAGGAACCTAATACCTTTGATCACCCCGGGAATATATGTTTTGCTCATGTTGCTAAGCCATGCTCGTAGACGGGGATTGGTATGTGAGAATCATGCAAGTTGTGAGAGATGATAACTATGGAAACTTAAGGTGGCTACTTTAATACACATCTGGGTGGATTGGTTGCGGGCACCTGGGGAATTCCAGTGTTGTCCTAGGAGATCTTGGGGTATCCGTGTGATCATCCTATGGAATGCCACCTAGACTCAAAGGGATCATATAATTATTCATGCCTAGAAACTTCCGTGTGTAGCCACAAGCCATTATGGGCTCTGGCATAGTTAAGTAAGTCGTGGGAAACCTTTCCATGATAGGCTAGCAGATGTAGGGGATTGTAGGTGTACCGGCCTATCTCTATCAGTTAAGGGGACCTCTTCGGAAAGACTGTGTCTCGATCATCCGGTTCTCAAACATCAGGCAGTGCGAAGAATTCAACGGAGGAGATCGAGTCTTGTGGGGAAAAGGGCCCAAACCTCTGCAGAGTGTATAAACAAATCATGATTTGCCGTGTCCCCGGTTATGGACATTTTGAGTATCTGGTATTTAAATTATTGATTGATCTCATCACTTTATTTAATGAAATTGTTGGATTATTAATTTGGTAATTTTGGGATTGAGTTGGGGGAACCTTCTCAACAATGACATAAAGTTGGTAGTTAAATAAAAATCAATTCCTTTGTTGTAGGGGAAAATTAGTTTTATGCAAAATTAAACTTAGATCCTCCACCAGCCAAATATGCATATAGAGATAGACAATTCTCATTATTATTCTATGGTGTGAAATTGCCAATATATTCAATGTACTGACCTATATGGCTGCAACATCTCATGTTGCAGGATTCTTACGACGAGTAAGTGATACGTTAGGGTAACGATGTATGCACCCAACTTTGCCATTGGTGTTATTGGGACTCCACAACCTTGTTGTTACTTCCGCTATATGGATTGAGGCAATAGTATTTATGCTACTTTATACATGTGATTTACCTTTGTTATAAATCCTCGAGTATTGTGTGTGTCAGCATACCGATCCAGGGATGACACTTAAGCACAGAGACTTCGATCCATTCGGGTCGGGTCGCTACATATGCCCTAGAGGCAATAAAGTTGTTATTTATATTTTCTTATATCATGATAAATGTTTATTATTCATGCTAGAACTGTATTAACCGGGAACTTATTACATGTGTGAATACATAGACAAACAGAGTATCCCTAGTATGCCTCTACTTGACTAGCTCATTAATCAAAGATGGTTAAGTTTCCTAACCATAGACATGTGTTGTCATTTGATGAACGGGATCACATTATTAGAGAATGATGTGATGGACAAGACCCATCCGTTAGCTTAGCATTAATGATCATTTAGTTTTATTGCTATTGCTTTCTTCATGACTTATACATGTTCATCTGACTATGAGATTATGCAACTCCCGAATACCGGAGGAACACCTTGTGTGATATCAAACGTCACAATATAACTGGGTGATTATAAAGATGCTCTACAGGTGTCTCCGATGGTGTTTGTTGAGTTGGCATAGATCCAGATTCGGATTTGTCACTCCGTGTATCGAAGAGGTATCTTTAGGCCCTCTCGATAATGCACATCACTATAAGCCTTGCAAGCAATGTGACCAATGAATTAGTTGCGGGGTAATGCATTACGGAACGAGTAAAGAGACTTGTCGGTAATGAGATTGAACTAGGTATGATGATACCGACGGTCGAATCTCGGGCAAGTAACATACCGATGACAAAGAGAACAACGTATGTTGTTATGCGGTTTGACCGATAAAGATCTTTGTAGAATATGTATGAGCCAATATGAGTATCCAGGTTCCGCTATTGGTTATTGACCGGAGATGTGTCTCGGTCATGTCTACATAGTTCTCGAACCCGTAGGGTCCGCACGCTTAACATTCGATGACGATTTGTATTATGAGTTATGTGATTTGATGACCAAAGTTTGTTCAGAGTCCCGGATGAGATCACGAACATGATGAGGAGTCTCGAAATGATCAAGAGGTAAAGATTCATATATTGAAAGGCTACATTTGGACACCGGAATGGTTCGGGTTGTTTCGAATAAGTTTCAGAGTATCGGGGGTTACAGGAACCCCCCCCCCCAGGAGGTTAATGGGCCACCATGGGCCTTAGTGTGGAAGAGAGAGAGGGCCGGCCAGGAGGTAGAGCCCCCCCTGACAATCCGAATTGGACAACGGGTGGGGGCGGCGCCCCCTCCTTCCTTCTCTCCTGTTCCTCCTTCCCTCCTTCTCCTAGTTGGAATAGGAAAGGGGGGAGCGAATCCTACTTGGACCAGGAGGCGCGCCCCCCTTGGGCCGGGCTCCTCTTCCCCCTCCTGTATATACGTGGGAGGGGGCACCCCAAAGACACACCAATTCTTCTCTTAGCCGTGTGCAGTGCCCCCTCCACAGTTACACACCTCGGTCATATCGTTGTAGTGCTTAGGCGAAGCCCTACGCCGGTAACATCATCATCACCATCGCCACGCCATTGTGCTGACAAAACTCTCCCTCGGTCTCAACTGGATCAAGAGCTCGAGGGACGTCATCGAGCTAAACATGTGCTGAACGTGGAGGTGCCGTACGTTCGGTGCTTGGAGCGGTTGGATCGGGAAGACGTTCGACTACACCAACCGCGTTACTAAACACTTCCAGTTTCGGTCTACTAGGGTACGTGGACACACTCTCCCCGCTCGTTGCTATGCTTCTCCTAGATAGATCTTGCGTGATCGTAGGTAATTTTTTTAAAATACTACATTCCCCAACATTTGTATGCAACCAATGGGAAATGATTGCTCGGGTTTTATTCAACCGATTTGATTGATGGCCTGCTAGTAGGATTTGTGATGCATGATGCCTCACATATTAGTAGATCTTGTCATTTTAGCCATTTGGGCTGCCCGTTGGGGCCCTTATTCTTCTATTGTATCATGTTGACGTTGCAATATTAACTAATTAATGATCGTGCATCACTCAATACAAAGGCTGAGTGCCTTTCCCTTTTTTAGAAGAAAATAATCCGATGTTGCATACTTTTTTTAACAAACCATACACTTAATGTCATTAACTATGACATACTTCGTTAGTATTAATATAGGTGCACTTGGTTTCACGATGGGATATGGATAGCCATCTTTTAGGTGGTTAGCCAACATATTGAGTTGTGAGATAGCCACATGCTTAAAATATTACACTAGAATCTCTGCTATTAAAGGAAGTTGGCTTTCCTTTCATCTCTTCTTCCCCCCCCCCCCATAAATATATGTTCTTTTCTATCATTTTTTTCTAAACAGACCCCCACCTCCTCATTTATAAGGAAAGAAACCCTTGCAAAGCAATCATCAGAGAAAAAAATCTTCAATAGCCAGAAATCCCTTACAAGCAAACAACAAAAATACCTTACGTAGTTGTACGTACACATTCTCAATCACATTATATCTTTCCTTACCTTTGTGACTTTGTCTATGGGTTTTCTCCCCCTCAACATATTTCAATCTCAAACCCAATCAACAATTTTCTACGTTGAAACACTAGAATAAAGTTGCCCCTATTGCAATGCATGAGTATTTAGCTAGTAGTTATTGGAGTCGGGCACTCTTGCTCGCCAAACCATTTTTCTCATTCTCTTGCCGCATCTGAATGAAGAAACCTAGTGCTATCTCTCCCTCTCTCGTGCATGCTAAATGTGTTGGCGGTCGAATAAGCACGCACGGTGGCATATAGGTTAGCCTCCATCTCCAATTCCCCCCTAGCCACTCCATCGTTGCAAAATGACTTACTAATGATGACCCAAAATACCCATTAACGGCAGTAGGTTGCACATCACCGCTAAGTGCTCACTAGTAATAGGTAACCAATAAAGGGCATCCACTCAACATTCATAATTAGGTACTAGTGACAAATGGCCCATCTGCGCGCATCACTAGTAGTTCGTCCAAGCCTAGCTTAGTGACATGTTCACGCCCCACCACCAACCCAATGAGAAGGAGATGGTGTTTGGCCTTTTGGCAACCCCTTAAAGATCTGAAGAGCTAGCCTGAGTGCTTTCTTCGTACTCTAAATTTGT
Organism: Triticum aestivum; assembly: GCF_018294505.1. Taxonomy (NCBI): domain Eukaryota; kingdom Viridiplantae; phylum Streptophyta; class Magnoliopsida; order Poales; family Poaceae; genus Triticum; species Triticum aestivum. The sequence continues at coordinate 111,464,287 of NC_057797.1, read as the reverse complement.
GCCTTGGGGAATCCATCGCCAATGAAAAAATTATCGACCATAGTACTTACGAACCAGGGAGAGAGAACCTAGATCTAAGATCCGACCTTGTTTGTTGGAGACTTCAACCAGTTGCAGTGAGCTCACATGGGACACTTAATTTTGTAATGTGCGCCCCCGGTACGCTGGAGGAGTGCTTGATGTGTGGTGGTGGACCCGACAATCATGGAGTGTTTGATGTGTGGTGGTTCCTCGACTTAACGTTGTAGGAGGCGGAGATGGTGGATGCAACAACGATGATGGACAACGACAATGCTAAATCTAACGATGGTGTCGCAAGAAAGAAAGTGAAGGGAACTCGTGAGCATGTCCGGGGTAGATAGATAGATAGATAGATAGATAGATAGATAGATAGAGAGAGAGAGAGAGAAGTCGGGCGGGCCAGTGGGGCGAACGCGACGCCTGATGAAGGACATCGAAATGCGTTTTTATGATAGGAGATAGTGCTTTGTAAACTTTGCCTTGTACACTTCCGATATGTTTTGACGAGAAGAAATGGTGTCGAGTCGACAAAAAGGAAGGGAGTTGAGTGTGGACTGTGGATAACGTACGGTAAGAAAAAAGCGTGTGCCTTCAAGGAAAACGTATTTCAGAAGCACGCAGATCCCCAGAATGCCCACCACGTGTCAACGGCGCAACGTCATCCCACCGGAATAGGCTTTGACCCCGTGATCCGGCGCCTCGTCTCACGCGACGCCACCCACCCCGCGGCCACCGACAAGTGGGGCCCACGTTCACCCCGCGCGCCCATATCTCCCTTCTTCCTCCTCCCCCCTTCCATCCCCGCTCCGCCACCCCGCCCCGCCCCCCTGCCGCATGGCGCTCGCGCGAACCGTCCCGCTCCCGCAGCTCGCTTCGGCCTCGCCCCTCCGCGGACACCGCCGCTGCCGCCTCCTCCTCCTCCCCGCAATGCCGCAGGCGCGCGGGGTCGCCTGCCGCGCCGCGACGACGACGCCGGCGGCGGTGGCGTCGGTGGGCGTCGGGGAGGACCTGCCCGAGGGGTACGAGCAGATGATGCCGACCGTGGAGGCGTCCCAGCGGCGCCGCGCGGGGGTTCTGCTGCACCCGACGTCGCTCCGCGGCCCGCACGGCATCGGCGACCTCGGCGACGAGGCCCTCGCGTTCCTCGACTGGCTCCACGGCGCCGGGTGCACGCTCTGGCAGGTTATTACTGACACGCATTGCCCTCGGAGTTACCGAACTGCTGGCCTATTAGGTGCCATTGGCGTGCAACAGTAAACACTCGGCTCCTAAAAAAAACTGATGTGGATGTTGGGTTGTCACTTGTCACATATAGGCACGATAGAAACACTAGACACTAGACTGTTTAGAAATTGGAATCACAAATAAGATGGAGGGATTCAAGCCATTTATACAGTGGTTACAAATATACGATGTAGCACAGTTTATCATTCTTGCTGCACATTGCAATGCTGATTGATTTTCTTAATATTCTCTGAACCGCGATAAACGGTGATGGTGCGCGAAACAGTGATCGGGCAGTGGGATGAAATAAGCTGAAGGACATGAAACAACACAAAAGCAACCTCTCCCTGTTCTCTCTGACCATTAAAATTAATTCAGTGATTTTGTTGCTTTTGCAACATGTCTGGGTTTTCCTATGCTATTTTGATGTTGCGGTTGTGTCCTTTTAATTGCCTTGTGCATTAAGCTTAGTTTCTGAAATGCTGATTGTCGGTTTGATCCATGTCCACAGGTTCTTCCACTTGTTCCCCCGGGAAGAAAATCCGGGGAGGATGGTTCTCCTTATTCAGGACAGGTGATGCTTTATGTTAATTACAACTTTGTTTGCCTATTTCAGAGTTAACTTTGTACCAGGTACTTTAGCCTATTTATGGCAGTAATTCAATGGTAATAGGGAACATTCATTGCAATTTGCAGGATGCAAACTGTGGTAGTACCTTATTGATTTCTCTCGAAGAGCTTGTTAAAGATGGGCTGTTGATGGAAGACGAACTTCCTGATCCTTTGTGAGTTTGAATTTCTTCGGTCACTTGTGAAGGCACCTATAAGTTTGCCGTTGACCCTTTGTGTGTTTAAATTAATGACAGAGATATGGAATATGTTGAATTTGACACCGTTGCTAATCTGAAAGAACCTCTTATTGCCAAGGTTAGTTATTAATGGTTGTTATATCGGTCATGTCCTTTCTGCCAGAAAAAAAGACCCGTCAGGTCCTCTCTGTTTAATGTGCAAGCTTATGCACACTTCCTGTTTTTCTCCCTTGAATGTGCTATCCTACCAGCCTGGTACAATATGTATATGTTTGGATGACTTATTGCATTTGTAGAATTGTTGGCTGCTTCTACATTCTGAAAACGCCAGAATAAAGTTATTTAAATGATATTACCTTGGCCTATCAACAGCCCGAGTACTACTGTATGGTAGCATGTAAAAATGGTTCCTCCATTTCATTTTTGGATGGGCCATACAAAACATTATTTTTCATTCTGTGTACATGTACATTCTTTGGTGATCAAGTTTAAATATTCTGGGTTTGAGAACATATTCATAAAAACAAAATTAGTGCTCATTGACAAAAGAAAAGCACTTTTCTATCATGAAGATTGGTTTCAGTGAACAGCTTATAGATAAATCTTTTTATTCTAGGCAGCAGAGAGGCTACTACAGAGCCCTGGAGAGCTCAGAAGGCAGTATGACGAATTCAAGAAAAATCCAGATGTTTCAGGCAAGAGATCTCGATTTGCTGTCGAAACAATGCTTTCCGCGTCTTTCATATTCTTATTGGGAAAAACACATCTGTCTCTACTGTTAACATAAGGTTTACATTTTCTAATTATAAACCATAAACTACTCAATCAAAATGTTGGGCAAGCACCAAGGCTCAGATGACAGTCTTAATTCAGCTGGTTTCCTTTACAAATACGCTTCTTTTCTGTTCAAAAGGGAATATAGCAATGGCGTTGATGTCTGAAGTGATAACATCAATACATAGTATAGTCTATAGTGCTTATCTCCTCTTCCTACCAGGTTGGCTTGAAGATGCTGCACTTTTCGCTGCTATCGACAATAGCATCAATGCAGTGTCCTGGTCTGAGTGGCCTGAACCGCTGAAAGATCGCCATCCTGGAGCCTTGAAAGATATATATGAAAACCAGAAGGACTTTGTGCGTAGCTCAAACTATTCGTTTTGCAATGTAATTGTGTTTTACAAAAATACTGGCATATTTATATATTGAACCTGTTATGCAGATAGAAAATTTTATGGCACAACAGTTCTTATTTGAAAAGCAATGGAAACGGGTTCGTTCACATGCACAGAAGCTTGGCATCAGCATAATGGGTGACATGCCAATATATGTTGGCTACCACAGCGCAGATGTTTGGGCAAACAGGAAATCATTTTTGCTGGTATACCTCAGTGGTTTCTCTTAACGAACATACTTCTACTGGTGAAGAATTTAAATTTTCTAAGTTTTTTTTATTGTTCTCTGGTTGTAAAGGACAAGAATGGTTTCCCCACATTTGTTAGTGGTGTTCCACCTGATGCGTTCAGTAAAACTGGTCAGTTATGGAACAGGTAGAAGCTTCAGTTCCTGTCAATTTGATTTTTCTTAGTTCTTGTCTGTTGCGTTTCCAGTAACCCTACACTCCCTGTGACATAATAAAAGGTTGAACACACTGTTTCCTTTGCTAAATTTGCTATTTTTGCAGCCCATTGTATGACTGGAAATCTATGGAAGCAGATGGCTTTGCATGGTGGGTAAAGAGGATTAAACGTGCCCTTGATTTGTATGATGAGTTCCGTATTGACCATTTCCGCGGGCTTGCTGGTTTTTGGGCAGTTCCTTCGGGTAAGCTAAACACATCACTGCGCTTACCTGTCTGCATAATAAATACTCCCTCCATCTCAAAGTAAGCGACTCAACTTTGTACTAACTTTAGTACAAAGTTGAGTCACTTATTTGGGACGGAGGGAGTATTATACTGCAAGTAAATTTGCTTTTTTTTGGAAAAATGGAATTCATTATGCTAATTGATTAAGCTTGCACAATGTAGGATCAGAAGTAGCGATGTTTGGAAGCTGGAGGGTGAGCATTGACTTCATGAATGACACTGTTCCCTTTTCTTCACAAAATCTTTGTTGCTGATGTTATCTCCTGTTTTCTTTGGCAGTAGGCTGGACCAAGGAATGCCTTTTTTGATGCGCTTTTCAAAGCTGTTGGTAGAATAAATATAATCGCAGAAGACCTGGTAAACACTGGAGCCTTTTCTTTTAACTGTTGAAAGTGAAATCTGGAATCAAATGCATAGTTTTTTGGTGGATTTGTGCAAACTTGGAAACTAAAAAAAGTACTAGCCGTGATTTAATCATAATATTAGCTGTTGAAGTATAGTTGCAGTCAGCTGATTCGCTTATTTCGTGCTCACTGGCAGTGCCAGAGCCACAACCCTGTGGGTCAAATACACAATTACCTATAAATTTACACTGTTTTTAGTGTTAATCTCATGAAATTTGAGTATTTGACAACTATAATGTGGTTTTGCAAAAATATCTGTCTGGTCAGCTGGCCCCATAATCTTAATGTGGCAACCACGTTTCATGCTTATGATTCTCTTTTCATTCCAAAACTAATTGTAGGGGGTGATAACTGAAGATGTTGTTGAGTTAAGGAAGTCTATTGGGGCTCCGGGGATGGCAGTTCTTCAGTTCGGTAATAGTCCAATTGCAATATGAACATGCTTTCTTTCTATAAGGAACTATGGCTCTGAGTACACGTGAAATATTGACTCAGATTTGAATGGTCTAATTTCCATTTGTATACTGGACAGCTTTTGGTGGTGGTCCTGGCAACCCCCACTTACCTCATAACCATGAATTGAATCAAGTTGTATACACTGGGACACATGATAATGATACAGTTAGTACCCTAACCCCTTTCAAAAACTCCTTTATTCACATCTTTTGTAAGATTACATTATTTACAGTTTTGGAAGTTAAAATTTAGTCCTGACACTTTGAATCATGTCTTCCTCAGGCTGTTGGCTGGTGGCAAAGCTTACCAGAGGAAGAGAAGCAAACTGTCAGTGTTTAGCGTACCATGACACGATGTCTGGTGCCATGTCTTCCTAATCTTACCCCTGTACTTCTTTCAGGTGTTCAAGTATCTACCGCAGGTCAGCAACTCGGATGTCTCTTGGGCGCTAATTGCTACTGCCCTCTCTTCCGTTGCGAGGACTTCCATGGTAACCATGCAGGACATACTCAGCCTTGGCAGCTCTGCTAGGATGAACACTCCAGCTACACAGGTTACCGGCTGCACACCGCCTGCTTGTAAAAGAGCTAATTTACAGCTAGAATAAATAATCAGTAGCCTCGTGAAGCTTATTCTCTCTTCTCCTTCTCATCCGCAGAAAGGAAATTGGAAATGGAGGATACCAAGCTGTGTCAGCTTCGACAGCCTTAGCCTCGAAGAAGCAAAGCTGAAGGAGTTGCTTACGCTGTACGGCCGGCTGTGAATTTCTTGGTTCTTCAGCACCACTCCTGTGTTCTCTGTCTCTTCAGGCTCGGAACTGCCAGACGGTACTGCCATAAACTAGCAGCCAAACATGAAGGATCTGGCTGCTATTGTTCCGCGGGATGTTGGCACCTGTCCCCGAATAATAGGGTTGTGTTGATTGGTTGCAAATTCACATGCTTGAACTTGAAGCGTCTTGCATGTCTACAACTTGTTTATTATGGTGTATATATAGTCCTATGATAATAAAATGGTAGTCCTTTATTTTCCCATTTCGTCTATGTACTATTGTAACTCATGAGTCTTGGAACTCTTGATAAGTGGGATATGTGTATCAAGTTCTTTTTTACATTTCAGAGGAAATTCTGTGTGTTAAGGTTTACTTTTGTATTTATCGTGTTGTGCTGCCCTCAGCTGGAAGGAGGTATAAAAGGTCTATTTTACCTTGCCAGATTAATCTGCTTTTAGGCGAAACTCGCTGGTTGAATGCAGCCAAATGTTGATAAATTGGCAATCTTGGTTATACAGTATGCTTGCTTCCTGTTGTGAAGAAAGCACAGGAACGTTGAGTGTTAGTAACTCCAGCATTCGAATAGAAAAGATGAAGACAGACGTAACACAAAGGATGCAAGCACAAAGCAGAGCACCGTCCTCAAGGGCAACAAAGGCTTCGTCAGGAGGAAAGGGACCGGTTTGTTAGAGAAAGGAGTAATGAAATGACACATGAGGAAAGCCTGGGCATATATATATATATATGCAATATACTAGGGAGCAGAGCGCAAAACCTCGAAAGAGCACCGTCCTCCAGTTGGAGGACCTCGTTAGAAGGATATGGAGCAGCGGAGGGATCTAGCCGTAAGAAAAAAAGCAACGAAAGGACACAAAATGAAAGCCGAGGGCCTATCTGAAAAATACCAGGTACCAGCGCGAGAAATCTCAAAAAAATTTGGACCATTTCTCGATTTGTGCGTGCCATCCTTGCGCAGGCTGTATCGTTCCAATTTTATCGGACGTCCCGGAGGAGACGACGCAGATGAAAGCGTCGGGCTTATAAACTGGTCGAAACCTCCTTCGCTAGGCGATGTGGTACTAAACAGACAGGGGTCCTCTTCGTGCGCGCGTGCGTCCCGCAAAAGCGCAGTAAACGGTACGTGGGCCGCATCTGCGTTTAGGCTGGGTGTTCCTCTTGTCGGCCCACTATACGAAGCGGGCTGAAAACATACAGACCGCCTGCGTAAGGCTGGCCCTTCGTCCCATCTGTGTATGTTGTAACCCTCGAAAAAAAAAGAATGTGTGCATGCACCTTTTGGTTTTCACAAAGCCATCTGAAGTCAACCTAGTCAACACCTATGCCAAGAAGGATAGGCAAATCACTCAGGGACGCAAAAAATGGGTCAAGCCGGAGGGAGAGTTGATTAAAATCAATTTAGATGGAGCTTTCCACAGTGAACTTCGTACAGGCGGTTGCTCTCCAGCATGCATACCAGTGACAGTGAAGCTCGTCCACTGCTGAGCAACTGGGCATGGGCAAGGTTCTGTTTAAGACTGACTGCATTACTCTCAAGTCTCAAGCAAGCAAGCAAGCCATCCACAGCGATGATTTCGATACGGCCATGCTTGGTGCTCTGTTTAGAGAAGCCAAATTACACCTCAGTCTTGATTTTGTTGATGCTAGTTTTGAATCTTGTCCACGTGAGTGTAATAGGCCTGCTCATGAGCTGGCTGCGCTGGGTGCCTGGCAAGTTCACGGAGACCACACATTTGTGGTTGACGAACTGTCCGGATGTACCGTAAAACGTTTGGTGCCCGGCGATTTAGTCGAGCCATAATGGAATGCTTGGTGTTTCTGTCAAGAAAAAAGACAACCTATCTTCCACGAGCTTATTGGATAGGGGCAAGGGTATCGAATTAGACTAATATACGTTTTGCTGTTTTCTTCGGGGAAAAATATAAATTTTATTCATTGAATATAGAGTTGCAACTAAGAGGCAAAATTTTCTCAATACACGGAGGATCTTCATGAAGCCATACAGAGTCAATAGACTCAGTACGGCCATAATTAACCAGTCGATCTGCTACCCTATTATGTCCCCATTTAAGCTTTTATGAAGTAAACTTTTTGAAAATCCAACTCGGTGCCCAGGCTCATCTGCTCTTGGTCTGAAAAAAAATTCAAAACAAATATTAAAAAAATTCAAAAAAAATCTAATTTTTTTTGTGGTAGATAATTCGATCCGTGAGGTCCGTTCCAAATTTCAACTCATTCAGATATCTGAGTAGCTCTCGGCAAAATAAATAAATCAGGTAGAACAGTGTGTGAACAGTACACTTTTTTATAGACCCGGTTTTGTCTTTTTTGCTGAGAGCTGCACAAATATTCAAATAAGTTGAAATTTAAAGCAGGCCTCACACATTAAATTATCTACCACACAAAACAAATTTGAATTTTTCTAGTATTTATTTTGATTTTTTTCCTCACACGAATGCATATAAGCCGCCCAGGAGCAGAAACGCCACGTCCGTAAATTCCTTGTCCATGAGAGACGTGATCTCAGGAGCCATGCATCCTAAATTTGGTCCGCTCGATGTTAGTCTGGATGCATTTTGGACTCAAATTTACGTCCACACGGACACAAGACGAACATGGGACATGTCATCTCGGTGTCCGCCTTGGGCTCATTTGTCGGCCGTCCAACCACCCGCTTCGGTCATTTGACATGCAGGTTCGGGCCCGCTCGTCAGCCATAGGAAGTGTCTGTGCCCCGTCCTTTTTTAAATGGCAAGCGTGCAGTGTGTGTGCGCGTGGGTGGGTGGGGGAGGCATCCCCACACCAGTCCCGCCGCCATGGGCTTCTTCGGCTATGAGCGTGGCAATCATGACCACGAGGCAGGCGCGCTGTGCCACGGCTAATTTCACCTTGGTGCCGCGGGGGCGGCCGACATGCGACCAACTATACATGCCCATGCACCGGGCGCACTACCACTGGGTAGCCAGTTAATTCCCTTTCCTCCCGATATACAGTACCTCGTTTCAGGTTTCCCGCTGTTGCATCTATACCCCACCCTTGCAGGCGCCCGTTGCCTCTGCTCCGTTGTTGCGTATGTAATGAGATAACCCCATCGGATGTTGCCTCTCGATGTACAATGCGTACTTTGCGCGCTAGTTGGAGACACCATCCGTATATACACGAATGCGGTCAGCCGATACACGAACAAACTGGTGCATATTTGGTCTGTATTTTTGCAGCGTGGCCGCATGTACGTGTAGACGATTTAGATAGGACTTCATAACCTGCTAGGTCAGGACCCAAATTTCTTCATACGATTAGTACGACATGTGTTGCTCCTTACTCGAGAATAGTTCATCGTTGGAAAGATACCAATATGTACATACACGATTAGGGCTAGACAAATATCGCAATACACAAGTTTCAACCCGGTGGATCTTAGATATCAGGATCCCTTTAAGAGAAAGCATTTTTTCCTTCGAAAAGGAGACACCTGCTTACATACGACCATGAACCTGATGGGTCCTTACTGTCAGCCTCTACATGTACTGTACTCTGATGATTGTCGTTTGTTGACTACATTGGCAAAGCATGCACCAGGTGGATGACTACGTTGAGGCCTCGGACAATGCCTTGTGTATGCTTCGAACACCGACTCCAAGGCATCAAGGGGAACATTTTCGTTCAAGCCATCTTCACCGTCTCTAAAGACAACACCACCACCTCCATTCCATTCTTATCCATCTATGTACAATCAAGTGTGAATTGGTACATTGTTGGTGTTAACTGTTGTATACTTGTATTGGTAGTTGGTGCCTTGTGTTTTGTTGGTGAAATATCATTATTTGGCATCAAACACTCTCTGCTGATTCTATATGATTTAAGTGGACATGTTGCTTCAATCCTATATTTTGCTTCTTTCTACACTTTTGGAATTGAATCGTGCGAATCAAAAGACCCTAAAATAAAAAGTATAAAGCATAGAAAACTGTTACTATAGAAAAAAAGAATATAGAAAATTGTTAGGATGTGGGCCGCGAGGGCCTGATCATTAGGTAGTGGGCTGCGTGGGCAGCGGTCTGAGCTGTTTCTACTCCCTAATAACGTTTAGGCCCTAGCTCCACGCTTGCGTTATCTCTTTCTCCACAATTCCTCCTGCCGCAAAAGCCATCTCCGCAGCCGCCGCCTCCCCTCCCCCGCCGAAGCCCCGAGGTACCCACCCGCCTCCGTCCATGTTACTACTTGCCGATCGCCCTACTTGGTTTGCATCTTGCATTTCATCGATGGTGTACTCGTTTGATTCTTCAAATTGATTTTCGGCAGTACGGCACAAGATCGACCATGGCGCTGATCGGCAGTGACGACACGGCGGCGGTGCTCGAGGAACTGCGCCGAAGGAAGGACGAGGACCACCCCGAACATTTCCACCATTACGAGGTCGATGCCGCAGGCCACCTGAAGAGGCTATTCTGGGCCGACGCCGACTCGCGCCTCAGCAGCGTCCTTGGTCCCCGTCATCGGCATGAACCACCACCGCCGCCCCGTGCTCCTCGGCTGCGGCGTCCTCACGGACCAGTCCCCCGACTCGTACGTCTGGCTGCAGCGAGCCTTCATGAGGTCCACCTGCCAGGTGAGGCCCAAGTCTGTGATCACCGACGGCAGCGACGCGGTTGCGCTCGCCGTCGAGACCGTGCTCCCGCAGTCCAACCACCGGATCTGCTCGTGCCACCTGGAGCGAGGCATCAGGGAGCACCTCGATGGCTATTCGGCCAAGGCCGGCTTCAGGTCGCTCATGTTCGAGGACAGTTGCTCGCCTGTGGAGTTCGAGGAGCGATGGCATAGTTTCGTGGCCAGCCACAGGACGGCGAGCAACCTGGAGTGGCTCTTGAAGATGTACGTGAGGAGGGAGCTCTGGGCTGCTGCCTTCGTCGGTGACAAGTTCTTCCTCGGCATGGTGACGGACCAGAGCACGGAGTGCCTCTGCCTATCTTCGGGCCTGCGCACGGGCTTCTCCGAGGACATGACGCTGCTCGCCCTGCTCCGGCGCGTGGACTTCAGGTGCAAGTACATGCGCGCGCAGGAGGCCGAGCTCGACGAGGAGGCTGACAAGTCCCGCGTTGCGCTGACCACCGAGCACAAGTGCCTCGAGGAAGACGCGGCGCGGTCCTTCACGCCGGCCAACTTCGCCATGGTGCTGGAGGAGATCAAGGCGCTGGACGACTTCGAGATCGTCGACACCCTGAGCAGCAGTTCCGACGGCTCCGGCGACAAGGTCTACACGCTGGATCTCCACGGCGAGCTCTATAACGTGTTGCAGTCCCCCGGCGGCGACGACCAGCAGGACGTCTTCAAGTGCAGCTGCCGTAAGATGGAGCGTGACGGCCTGCCGTGCCGGCACATCCTCCACGTGCTGGAGCACGAGAGGGGGTCCTCCATACCGAGGAGCTGCAAGCTGGGATGGCTGCAGCGGCAGGGTGGCACAAGGTACCAAAGGCTCGGCGTGACGCTGGGGCGGCAGGTGTTCGACCTGGCGTCCCAGGACGCCGACGAGTTTGAGGAGATCAGGGGGTTCTTGCAAGACTGGCTGCAGCAGCGAAACTACTCTGCACGCGACATTGCAGACATGAGCGGTGCTGATTTCTAAAATAATGCGATCTAGTTGATGTGCTTTTGTCGGTCGTGAAGAGATCATGCAGAAATCTATTGTCTTGTGACTTGCACCATCTACTTCTACTAGTATCCATTGGTAAGCACGTATTTTAGTGTTCTATTAAGTGTGTCAGACATTACATATGAGATACACGGGGATTGCTGTCATTCTAATTATCTGCAGCTACTAAAAGTGTTTGGTACTTTAGGGGCTGTTTTGATTGTTACTATATTTGCCTTATGTTGTCATATTATTTTTGCCACACTTGCCTAATTTGAGTTGCTTAAATTGTTAGCCATATTTTTGCTTGCCTAAGGGAATCTTGCCATTTTTTTATGTCTATGCCATGTGGGGTTCACTAATAAAAAATTCTTGTCTTAAGTGTGGTTAGAACCAAACACCCACCTAACTTGGTCAAACTTGCCTAAGGTAAGGTGTGGCAATATGTGGCTGGAAACCAAACAACCCCTTAGACTCGCAGTGGGCGCTATCATACACTTATATCATGCATACACTAGTATCAATGTATCATGCATATAATAGTATGTCTTGTGGTGCAAGTGAACTGGTGAAAACGGGCTGATTCTTTGTTCGGGAAAATATGTCGCTTTGTTTGCCTCTCAGTGCATATATAGCCACAAATTTCCTGCATACATGTGTGCTTCTTTTCAGTTTGTGGAATGAATTATTAGGTACTGACGAAAAAGAGATTTCCCCAGCCATCGTATTACATCCGAGCAAAATGATACAAACACACGCCATCATTACACACACATACCAAAGGCAAGATACAAAGGTGCCGGGCATCGACTCACCTCCCTAACGATTACCAAGCACACTACATATGAGCAGCAACGAACCGCTTTGAGCCGACGAAGACCACCACCAAGATGAGAGATCCACCGGGGAGAGGTCACATGGACAATGCCAGAGCGAGCACTGCAAGACGATGCCTTCAAGAAGGGCAAGACTACGCATACCTGCCACCGTCAGATCCGAGTTTTCTCTTGGAGCATCACGAAAGGAGTTGGGAACACTGCACCAGAGCCTTCAAGGAGGAACACGACATCCATGGACGTCGCCACCGTCGGCCAATACAAGGACTGGGCAAGTGATGTACCCCGACGCTCATACCCATCCATCACCCCCCCGCTCCGCCAACCACCCGCAACCATGCCACCCAAGCGGCCATGGTTGCCCGCCCGCACCCGAGCTACGTAATCTGCCCACAACCAACGCGGTCCCACCACCAGAGCCGCCGCCCTCCAACCAGACAACCCTGAGAGTCACCAAGGCCACGACTTTGACCAGGTCCACAATCCCAACCGCCACGACCTCCAGCGACCACCCTATCTCGAGCAACGCTAGAATTGCAACCGGAGACACCAAGCCGGGGGAAGGGGGAGGGGAGGAGCGACTCATGGCCACGGCCGGCACCCCCTATGCCGGCGATGGGCAGCTTGACATCGGATTACCCATCTCTCCAACCAGCCTCCCCACCAAAACAATCATGTTATGCCCCACCGTACAATAGCTGATGGCCTGGACCAGCGGGAGACCGCCGGTAGCCGCCCGTCGCCGAAGAGGACGGGGGCAGAACTGTTGGAAATATGCCCTAGAGGCAATAAAAAGTGGTTATTATTATATTTTCGTGTTCATGATAATTGTCTATTGTTCATACTATACTTGTATTAACCGGAAACCTTAATACATGTGTGAATACATAGATCGTAATATGTCCCTAGTAAGCCTCTAGTTGACTAGCTCGTTGATCAATAGATGGTCATGGTTTCCTGACCATGGACATTGGATGCCATTGATAACGGGATCACATCATTAGAAGAATGATGTGATGGACAAGACCCAATCCTAAGCGTAGCACAAGATCGTGTAGTTCGTTTGCTAAAGCTTTTCTAATGTCAAGTATCATTTCCTTGGACCATGAGATTGTGCAACTCCCGGATACAGTAGGAATGCTTTGGGCGTACCAAACGTCACACCGTAATTGGGTGGCTATAAAGGTGCACTACAGGTATCTCCGAAAGTATCTGTTGGGTTGGCACGAACCGGGACTGGGATTTGTCACTCCTTATGACGGAGAGGTATCTCTGGGCCCACTCGGTAATGCATCATCATAACGAGCTCAATGTGACTAAGGAGTTAGCCATGGGATCATACGTTACGGAAAGAGTAAAGAGACTTGCCGGAAATGAGATTGAACGAGGTATGGAGATACCGACGATCGAATCTCGGGCAAGTAACATGCCTATAAACAAAGGGAATTGTATACGAGATTGATTGAATCCTCGACATCATGGTTCATCCGATGAGATCATCGTGGAACATGTGGGAGCCAATATGGGTATCCAGATCTCGCTGTTGGTTATTGGACGGAGAGATGTCTCGGTCATGTCTGCATGGTTCCCGAACCCGTAGGGTCTACACACTTAATGTCGGGGATATACCTCGCGGTATGACCCGGCCGGAGTTATAACCCGGCTGGTACTTGGTAAACCGGCAGGAGTTAAGTCAGATGATAAACCGGCAGGAGTTAAGTCACATGATAACCCGACAGGAGTTAAGTCAGATGATAACCCGGCAGGAGTTAAGTCAGATGATAACCCGGCAGACAGTCATAACCCGACAGACAATCATAACCCGGTTGACAGTCATAAACCGGCTGATGTTAAGTCACCCGGGGTTAAGAAGCCCAAGACATTAAGAAGACCATGAAGAGAAGCCCGTGAGGAGAAGTCAGAACAATTTAAGTCTTAGTCCGAGATGGACTCTACATGTAACCCGCCCCTTCAACATATATAAGGAGGGGCAGGGCACCCCAAGAGGGAGAGAATCTTAAGGGTTAGGCATAACTGGGAGAGCCGGTTTACAGCGACTCCCTCGTGATGATAATGAGACCTAGCCACAAACAGCATGTAGGGTTGTTACCAGATGATGTTTCCCGGGGCCCGAAGCTGTCTAAATCCTTGTCTTGTATTGCGTCTCTCGATTCCGCTCAACCCCTCTCAAGCTACCACATAGATGCGTTGGCCTCACGATTAAGTCCTCACACTAGGACATTTGTCGTGACAATTCCACGACAGTTGGGGCCCACCATGGGGCATGATACGTCTCCATCGTATCTATAATTTTTGATTGTTCCATGCCAATATTCTACAACTTTCATATACTTTTGGCAACTTTTTATACTATTTTTGGGACTAACATATTGATCCAGTGCCCAGTGACAGTTCCTGTTTGTTGCATGTTTTTTGTTTCACAGAATATCCATATCAAACGGAGTCCAAACGGGATAAAAACTGATGGAGATTTTTTTGGAATATATATGATTTTTGGGAAGAAAAATCCACGTGAGACGGTGCCCGAGGGAGGCACGAGGCAAGGGGGCGCGCCCCTGACCCTCCTGGCCATCCTGTAAGGCGGTTGATGCCCTTCTTTCTGTTGACACCAAATTTTGGCATGGTCACGAATCCGGGTTCGTATGCAAAAGTTAGAGGCAACACTTCGCGGGCTGACCCTGAGTGAGAAAGTATTCGGCCTTTGCCGGCTGAATGAAACCTTGCCGGGGTAAAACCTTGCCAATGTGAGGGCTTGCCGGCGTGGAAAGCTTGCCGGCGGAGAAGCTTGCCGGCGTGGAAAGCTTGCCGGCGGAGAAGCTTGCCGGTGTGAAACCTTGCCGGGGAGGAAAGCTTGCCGGGCGAAGACCTTGCCGGGGTTGAAAAGCTTGCCGGGAAAGAGCTTGCTGGGTGGAAGCTGTCAAGGCCAATCCGACCAGAAGCTGAAGATGGGCTCAAATGATTATCTAGATGGACTCGGATGAAGAAGTGTTCAACATGAAAGTTATTAGTAACGTCGAAACGGTCAACTTTGCTTTTGGAGTTATCATCATCCGACGTAGTATATGACCTGCAGAGACGCTACAAGAGTCGGATGGTCTAGTCAGCTACATGACCGAGTCCGACTCAAAATTAAAGATGACCCCGTGGAGTATTCAAGATGGCCTTATTTGGAAAAGTGATCAACATACGGATTGTTGGCCTCATTGAAGCGTACAAAATTGATATTTGAACCGTCTCCATCGGAAGTCATATGCAGATTCCACGGCCCGCGCAAGGAGGAAGACAGAAGATTGGATCAGATTCGGGCTGAATCCAAGTGGGACCAGAACTAGGACTCTAGGTCGTGAATTGATGTAATTTTCTTGTAAGGAAAGCCTAGATGAATCCTTTGCCTGTACGAGAAGTCCAACCGCCTCTTATATATGTTGGGGGTGACGGCCGATTGAACAACACAGAATCGAACAAATCAATATACTACTTTTTCATCTACGTTTTATCTCTCCACCATTTTTCTCTCTCGTGCTTCGCTGTTCTTCGTGTTTGAGAGCTGCGAATCCCGAGGCTCTAGGGGCGAGCGAATCGACCTAGGGCAGCCCATAGCCGCCGCAATCCCTAACGTGGTCCCTCCCGGGTGCGCGGGGTTTCGGGTCTGCAAAAGCGCCTGCCGACTGTCTTGCGTATCACGCTGTCGGTCGGGTCTCCTTCGACGTGAGCTGCAGTGCATCACCCCCGGTGTCGAGGGTACACGTGACATGTTCGTGTGTCAACACACTTTTTGGCGACTCCGCTGGGGATCGAAGATCAATCGTCATCATCCACCATGTCTGATATTCCCAAGCCATCTGAGGTAGACGCCGATAACATCATTAAGCCCAGTCTTGATGAGATATCGGCCGATCATCGCCAAGTTTATGAGGAGTACAAGAAGGCGCGCGAGGAGAAGGACTTGCAGGAGTTCCTTGCAAAGTTCAAGAAGGATCGCCAAGGCAACATCACTCTGATTGAAGAAATCAAGTTCCCTCCTCTTCAAGCTGAGCAGGTTAAACCCTCTGTAAGTACTGCCTTTTCTCCTGAGCAGTGGGCTGAGATTGAAAGTCGTATTGCTGATGGTAACAATCTAGTCTACCAAACTTTCATAGAAAATACTAATGCTCAGAAGAATACGTCTCAATCGTCTAGTGGTAATGATGGTGTAGCTGCTAGTGTGCAAAACCCTAATCTAGCTTTACCTATTGCATCGGCGCCTCCCGTGCCGATGGCTTATTATCCTACCCAAACAAATCAGATTGTGGCTGCACCCATCAACCCTATTATGAGCATGCCAGGTTCGGTGGCAACGCCGAACCAAACCCTACCTACAGCTGCAACCACTCGACCACTACTGAATTATGGGTCGACATACATGCCACAATTCTTACCTACAGCTAGTAACCCTACTCCTCCTATGCCACTGCCACAAGCTTCATCGTCCACTATGGATGATGGTCTAGCTAATCTTAGAGAGGAGATGGCTAAGATGCTTCGAGAGAATTTTGGAGTTGAGTTACCTCGGAATCGGATTTACCAAAATCCGTACCCCGAGTACTTTGATGCCATCTAGTGCCCTCCAGGATATAAAATTCCAAATTTTGTTAAGTTTAATGGAGAAGGCACAAAAACCACATGGGAGCATGTTAGTCAATATTTAGCACAATTAGGTGAGGCAGGCTCATCGAATGAATTGAAAGTGCGTTTATTTCCTTTATCATTAACTGGTACCGCATTTTCATGGTTTTCTTCTTTACCACATGGTTCCATTCGGGTTTGGTGGCAGCTAGAGCAGAAGTTTCATGATCACTTTTATAGCGGCGACAATGAGCTTAAGTTGTCACATCTAACATCGGTTAAAAAGAAACATGATGAATCGGTCTCCGATTACGTCAAGAGATTCAGAGAAACAAAAAACCGGTGTTTTAGTTTGGTGATAACCGAGAGGGACTTGGCGGACCTGGTGCTGAGTGGTTTGAGAACTCCCATTAGAGAAAAGCTAGAAGGCCATGAGTTCTTAAATATCAACCAAGTCTTACAAAGGGCTTTGGCTCAGGAAAGCCGAAGCAAAGACCTCAAAGAAGTGCATAGATACAAAGCCGATCGTCCAAAGATGAATATGGTGGAATATGATAGTGATCACTCAGACGATGAGAGTGATGTTTTTTCTACTGAATTTGTTTGGCCATCTAAAGCCAAACCCTTTACTTGCAATGATCTGAAACCGATTCATAAGAATCGTGACGAGGAGATGAAGTTTACTTTTAACATTGCTAAGTGTGATAGAATATTTGATGCTTTGCTGCAGGCTAAGATTATTAGAATATCTCATACATTACCGCCGTTTGAAGAGCTGAAACGGCGCGCTTATTGCAAGTATCATAATTCTTTTTCTCATGCTACTAATGATTGCAATGTTTTTCGACGACAGATACAATCGGCCATTAATGACGGACGATTGAACTTTTTTGAGATGCAAGTTGATAAACAACCTTTTCCAATGAATACCATGGATTTGGAGGGGAAGAAGCTACTCATTCGGTAGGAGGTAGCCGAATCTGCTAATAAAACTAATGCCATTATTGGTGAGCCCAGGAAAGACAAGGAGGGCAACAAGGTCTTAGGGAGACATGTTGTGCTTGATAAGCAGCCCGATGGCAAGGAAGTGATCAAAGTCACCATCAAGAATCCTACACTCGGAGGGCAACCGCAAGTGCAAGAAAATACTCGAGTTAAATTTGTCAAACCCAAGAGTCCAGAAGTTGGCAAGTGGAAGAGGAATGAGGCAAAAGTGCAGCGCAAGAAAATCAAGCCAACTTTTGATATGTTGTTGTCCAAGTATGCCAATCATGCGGCCGGTTCTAGCTCTAACCGGTCATCAAATTGGAAGTGCTCAAGGTCACCTCCTCGGGAAGAATTTCAGCATCATGCAAGGCCATATGGGTCGTGGGCGCCAGGACCATGGATGCCGCCACCCCCCTGTGTGCCATACTACGTGGGGGACTTCAATGGAGGATGGAGGCAGCCCCCAATGGCCCCTTATGCTTTTCATCTGGGTCGGGCAGAACCAAGGAGGCCCGTTTGTGAGAGACTTTCTTATCCCACACGAGGCCGTTTGAACAATGGCGTCAATCAGCCAGTGCAAGATAATCAAAAAAGGGTCGGCAAGCAAGAATGGCGTGTTAAATCGCTAAGTGCTGCAATGGTCGAGTCAAGCAAAGGCAAGGAAAAAACCGATACCGACTCACTCATCTTGGGCTCCGAAACATTCGCCATACAACAGCTGATTATGCATAACGATCCGACTGAGCCGATACTTGCTATCGCGCCAAAGTACTTGGCTAATGACCTTGAAGGAAACAACAGCCAAGTAAAGATGAGAGATCCTAAATACACTCAGCCAAAGTGGTGTCCTCCAGGGTTGACAAAAACACAAAAGAGGAAACTACAGAGGTTAAGGAGTCAAGAGATGACAAAACAAGAAGCCGAGAAGCAAAGGGATAAGTTGTTCAATGACACTCGGCCCATGGTGCCTACAAAACAAGTGTGGAGGCCTAAGCAAATACAAGATGCAGTTGCTTCTACACCTATCACAACAGCACCTGCGCCACCAAAGGAGGACGATGCGACAGCTATTACATCATCTGCGACACTTCTTACTTCTCCTTCACTTGGACAAATTTCAGAATCGGTGGATGCACTTGAAGAAGAGGATGATATGTTGGACTATGAGTCTACGCTGGTTCATGAAGGTATGGATATCAATATGGTATATTACTTACCTGCTGAGTTTCGTGCTGTCAATAAGGAAGGGGAGGTGGCTCAGCTGGATTTTGGCCCTAAAAATGCAATATTCGAGAAGCCAAAAGACCCAGTAACGCATCTGAAACCGTTGTATCTCAGAGGTCATATCAATGGATCACCGCTCACTCGGATGCTTGTTGATGGTGGTGCTGTGGTGAATCTTATGCCGTATTCGGTCTTCAAAAAATTGGGGCTGCATGATGAAGAGTTGATAAAGACCAACATGGTGCTCAATGGATTTGAAGGCAAAGAGAAAACTGAAGCCAAAGGTGTGATGTATGTGGAGCTCACGGTGGGAAGTAAAACTTTGGCTACCACATTCTTTGTCGCTGAGGTGCAAGGTAACTACAATGTCATACTAGGCCGTGGTTGGGTTCATGCAAACCAGTGCGTGCCATCCACTATGCACCAGTTTTTGATCCAGTGGGTTGATGATGAAGTGGAAGTCATTTATGCGGATAACTCGGCCTGTGTTGCTTTGGCCGAGGCATTGGTGGATTGGCAACAGCCAAATGCTACTTGCTTGACGGGACGTGACTTGTCAGAATTCGATTTTCTCAGTGCAACCAAGAATGGTTTCGTGCCCGTCTCTTTAAAGCCGACTGAATGCAATCGGCTCCAAGGTATGATATGTTTAAATGGATCCTAACTCAGAGTGGTTACAAAAGCGACTTGTAGAATATTGGTCCAATGAGAACGGTATGTATGAGTCCATAGAAGAGTTAGATGATATGGATAAATTAGGACAAGGTTTTACATCAGCTGATCCATTAGAAGAGATAGATATGGGAGATGGTTCAACTCCTAGGCCGACATTTGTAAATGCAAATTTAAGAGCCGATCATAAAGCTAAGTTGATAGAGCTGTTGAAAGAATATGTCTGTTACTTTGCGTGGGAATATCATGAGATGCCAGGTTTAAGCCGAGAGCTAGTGGAGCATCGGTTACCTATAAAGGCTGGTTTTAGACCTTGCAGGTATGCCGAGTGGATTTCTAACATTGTCCCAGTGGAAAAGAAAGGATTCGACAAGTTGAGGGTGTGCATTGACTTCACAGGTCTGAATAGGGCTACACCCAAAGATGAGTATCCCATGCCAATAGCCAATATGCTTATTAATGACGCTTGTGGACATAAAGTTATTAGCTTTCTAGATGGTAATGTCAGATACAGTCAGATTTTTATGGCCGAAGAGGGCATGTCCAAGACAACTTTTTGTTGCCCTGGTTTTCTTGGTTTATTCGAGTGGACAGTGATGACATTCGGATTAAAGAATGCTGGCGCCACATATCAAAGGGCTATGAATTTGATTTTTCATGATTTACTTGGTGTCATACTTGAAGTTTATATTGATGATATTGTTGTCAAATCGGATGTTTTTGAATACCACTTGGCCGATTTGTGTTTAGCTTTTGAAAGAATGAAAAAGTATGGACTGAAGATGAATCCTTTGAAGTGTGCATTCGGTGTGTTGGCTGGTAAGTTTTTGGGTTTCATTATCCATGAAGATGGCATAGAGATTGATCCCAAAAAGATAGAGGCCATACAAAAGGTGGAAGCTCCAAGATGCAAGAGAGATATGCAAAAGTTCCTTGGCAAAGTCAATTACTTGAGGAGGTTCATAGCTAATTTGTCAGGGAAAGTTGATGCGTTTACTCCTATCCTTCGGTTAAAGAATGATACTGATTTCACTTGGGGGGCAAAACAGCAAGAAGCATTTGATATGATCAAGAGTTATTTGTGCACTCCTCCGGTGATGAAAGCACCCAAGCATAGGGAACCCTTCAGGCTTTACATTGCAGTAGAAGGAGAAGTTATTGGTGATGTTTTGACTCAAGAAATCGAGGGAAAAGAGCATGCTATTACATATTTGAGTAGACGCTTGTTGGGCGCCGAGACAAGGTATACATTTATTGAGAAACTATGTCTATGCTTATATTATGCTTGCACAAAATTGAGACATTATTTAGTGCCGAGTGCTTGTATAGTAGCTTGTCAAACCGATGTCATTAAATACATGTTGCATAGGCCAATTCTTAGTGGTGGAATTGGCAAGTGGGCTTATGCTTTGATTGAATATGATTTGGCTTATGAATCTCTAAAATCCATGAAAGGCCAAATCGTTGCTAAATTATTGTTGAACATCGGATTGATGACAAGTGTGACATTGATATAAACCTTGTCTCATTAGTACCATGGAGATTATATTTTGATGGTTCAGTTTGTAGCAATGGCCAAGGTGTTGGTATTGTTTACATATCTCCTCATGGTGCTATTTTTGAAGCCTCATGCCGCTTAGAATATTTTTGCACAAATAATCAAGCCGAATATGAAGCATTGTTATTCGGTTTAGAGATGTTGCTTGCTATAGGTGTTACACATATTGAGGCTTATGGTGATTCGTTACTAGTGGTGCAGCAAATATCCAAAGTCTTTCAGTGTTTGGACGAATCACTTAATGTTTATCTTAATAAATGTCTAGATATAATTTCTACGGATTGTTTTAGCATTGCTCATATATCTAGACATGACAATTGGAAAGCGAATGAGTTGGCACAACAGGCATCCGGCTACCATGTTGATCATGGCGTGTTTCATATTTCTGAAAAGCCGATGTCTAGTCTTGCCGACGTAGGGGAGGCCGAACCGGAGCCCACCATTTCGACCATTAATGAAATATTCAATGCACGAGAAAGTCAAGACTGGAGGAAACCCATTGTTGATTATTTGTGTGATCCTAGTAGAAGGGTGGACAAGGCTGTTCGGCGGATGGCTTTCAAGTATACAATGAGAGATGATGATCTCTATCGCCGAACGGTTGATGATGTTCTTCTAAAGTGCTTGGACGAGGACCAAGCGAGAGTTGCTACGGGGGAGGTCCATGAAGGTATTTGTGGCACTCATCAACCGACTCACAAGATGAAATGGTTGCTACGACGTGCTAGATTTTATTGGCCGACTATGATTAATGATTGCTTCAAATATTACAAAGGGTGTGAAGCTTGTCAAAAATTTGGTGATATTCAGTTGGCTCCTGCTGCTACGTTACATCCCATTATCAAGCCGTGGCCTTTCAGAGGATGGGGTTTAGACTTTATTGGACAAATTTATCCGTCTTCCTCAAAGGGGCATCGGTTCGTATTGGTGGCAACCGATTATTTCACTAAATGGTCTGAAGCAGTACCTCTCAAGAACATGACACATACGAAGGTGATTAAATTCATAACCGAGCACATTATTCATAGATTCGGCATTCCTCAAACATTGACTACAGATCAAGGCTCCTCTTTCCTGTCACACCAAGTTAGAGAATTTGCCGAATCTTATAACATAAAATTGCTCAATTCCTCTCCTTATTATACCCAAGCCAATGGACAAGCTGAGTCTAACAATAAAATTTTAATCAAGCTCATCAAGAGGAAGATTGAGGATAATCCAAGGAGATGGCATGAGTTGTTGTCTGAAGCTTTGTGGGCACATAGGATCTCAAGACATGGTGCTACAAAGGTGACTCCATATGAGCTAGTATACGGTCAAGAGGCTGTTTTACCGGTGGAAGTGAATTTGAATGCTTTGAGAATAGCCAAACAAAATGATTTATCGGCAGTAGACTTTTATAACTTGATGATGGACAATATTGATGAGATTGCCGATAAACGTTTGGCTGCTTTGAAGGCCATAGAGAGGGACAAGTTGAGGGTAGCAAGGGCTTACAATAAGAAGGTTAAGTTGAAGAATTTTCAAGTTGGCGATCTCGTCTGGAAAGTGATTCTCCCGATTGGTTCAAGGGATAGAAAATTCGGGAAGTGGTCTCCCAGTTGGGAAGGTCCTTTTAGAATTGCAAGAATAGTTCCCGGAAACTCTTATTTGGTGGAATCCGTACAAGGGACACTGTTACCTCGAGCTCTCAATGGCAAGTACTTGAAGAAATACCACCCAAGTGTGTGGCAAGAAGCCTAAGTGGGCAATGGCCGATATGTGACTATCGCCCTTAGCACAGACATGGCCGATACCTGATTATTGTCCTGAGGAAAATAAATGGCCGATGGAGTGTTGACATCGTCCTTAGAACAAACACAATACAAGTTATTTTTCGGCATACAAGCTTTGCCGAAAAACAGGGGGGCATGTGTTGACACCAGATTTTGGCATGGTCATGAATCCGGGTTCGATGCAAAAGTTAGAGGCAACACTTCGCGGGCCGGCCCTGAGTGAGAAAGTATTCGGCCTTTGCCGGCTGAACGAAACCTTGCCGGGGTAAAACCTTGCCGATGTGAGGGCTTGCCGGCGTGGAAAGCTTGCAGGCGGAGAAGCTTGCGGGCGTGGAAAGCTTGCCGGCGGAGAAGCTTGCCGGTGTGAAACCTTGCCGGCGGCAAAAGCTTGCCGGGCGAAGACCTTGCCGGGGCTGAAAAGCTTGCCAGGAAAGAGCTTGCTGGGTGGAAACTGTCAAGGTCAATCCGACCAGAAGCAGAAGATGGGCTCAAATGATTATCTAGATGGACTCGGATGAAGAAGTGTTCAACATGAAAGTTATTCGTAACATCGAAACAGTAAACTTTGCTTTTGGAGTCATCATCATCCAACGTAGTATACGACCTGCAGAGACGCTACAAGAGTCGGATGGTCCAGTCAGCTACATGACCGAGTCCGACTCGAAATTAAAGATGACCCCGTGGAGTATTCAAGATGGCCTTATTTGGAAAAGTGATCAACATACGGATTGTTGGCCTCATCAAAGCGTACAAAATTGATATTTGAACTGTCTCCATCGGAAGTCATATGCAGATTCCACGGCCCGCGCAAGGATCAAGACAAAAGATTGGATCAGATTCGGGCTGAATCCAAGTGGGACCAGAACTAGGACTCTAGGTCGTGAATTGATGTAATTTTCTTGTAAGGAAAGCCTAGATGAATCCTTTGCTTGTACGGGAAGTCCAGCCACCTCTTATATATGTTGGGGGTGACGGCCGATTGAACAACACACAATCGAACAAATCAATATACTACTTTTTCATCTACGTTTTATCTCTCCACCGTTTTTCTCTCTCGTTCTTTGCTGTTCTTCGTGTTTGAGAGCTGCGAATCCCGAGGATCTAGGGGCGAGCGAATCGACCTAGGGCAGCCCATAGCCACCGCAATCCCTGACGGGGTCCCTCCCGGGTGCGCAGGGTTTCGGGTCTGCAAAAGCGCCCGCCGACTGTCTTGCATATCACGCTGTCGGTCGGGTCTCCTTCGACGTGAGCTGCAGTGCATCACCCCCGGCGTCGACGGTACACATGACGTGTTCGTGTGTCAACACTTTCGCGGCAAGAAAGCTAATATCCAGATAGAGATCATGTTAAAATTTCAGCCCAATCGGAGTTACGGATCTCCGGGAATATAAGAAACGGTGAAAGGGTAGAATCCGGGAACGCAAAAACAGAGAGAGACAGAGAGACAAATCCAATCTCGGAGGGGCTCTCGCCCCTCCCACTCCATGGATGCCATGGACCAGAGGGGAAACCCTTCTCCCATCTAGGGAGAAGGTCAAGGAAGAATAAGAAGGAGGAGGGCTCTCTCCCCTTCGCTTCCGGTGGCACCGGAGTGCCACCGCGGGCCATCATCATCACCGCAATCTTCACCAACAACTTCACCGCCATCATCACCAACTCTTCCCCCTGTATGCAGCGGTGTAACCTCTCTCTTACCCGCTGTAATTTCTACTTAAACATGGTGCTCAACGCTATATATTATTTCCCAATGATGTATGGCTATCCTATGATGTTTGAGTAGATCCATTTTGTCCTATGGGTTATTTGATGATCGTGATTGGTTTGAGTTGCATGTTTTATTATTGGTGTTGTCCTATGGCGCTCTCCGTGTTGCGCAAGCGTGAGGGATTCCCGATGTAGGGTGTTGCAATACGTTTATGATTCGCTTATAGTGGGTTGCGTGAGTGACTGAAACACAAACCCGAGTAAGGGGGTTGTTGTGTATGGGATAAAGAGGACTTGATACTTTAATGCTATGGTTGGTGTCGGTGTAAAAACCGGCGGATCTCGGGTAGGGGGTCCCGAACTGTGCGTCTAAGACGGATGGTAACAGGAGGCAGGGGACACGATGTTACCGAGGTTCGGGCCCTCTTGATGGAGGTAAAACCCTACATCCTGCTTGATTGTTCTTGATGATATGAGTGTTACAAGAGTTGATCTACCACGAGATATGAGAGGCTATACCCTAGAAGCTAGCCTATGGTATGATTGTCTGTTGTCCTACGGACTAAAACCCTCCGGTTTATATAGACACCGGAGGGGGCTAGGGTTACACAAGGTCGGTTACAAAGGAGGAGATATACATATATCCGTATTGCCTAGCTTGCCTTCTACGCCAAGTAAAGTCCCATCCGGACAGGAGATGAAGTCTACAATCTTGTATCTTCATAGTCCAACAGTCCGGCCAAAGGATATAGTCCGGCTGTCCGGAGACCCCCTAGTCCAGGACTCCCTCAGTAGCCCCCGAACCAGGCTTCAATGACGTCAAGTACGACACGCAATATTGTCTTCGGCATTGCAAGGCGGGTTCTTCTCCAAATTTTGAATGTTTGTTAAGTAGTGTTTGGCCCCATAAATGTTGGACCTCTTGGCTTCCGTGCCCAATAAGGGCTATCTTCCACGCGTCGAATGAATACGAGGAGCTAGGACATTTTTACATTCGCCCCCCTAGCCAGATAAATAAATTGTCTATTAAAGGGATGGGGATTCTTAGATCCAATCCATACCATCCTCCCACAGCGAGAATCCATCGGAGCGCGCTTCGGAAAAATCCACTCCAACATGGCCGACCACCGCAGCTCCTCCTCTCGCCCTCGTAGCCCTAAGCCCGGTGATTGGGAGAGGTGTTCTGTCTCACACAGTCGATTAGTCGAACTGCAGACTTAGGGATTTCTCCCTCCAGCGTATATGGTTCCCGTCCGAGCCGGGGTCGCCACCTACAATGGCGGGGAGCAAGCGGAGAGCTTCCCCAGCCCCTCTACGGGGGAGCGGGTATGCCTTGTTCCTTACTTATTAAGGGGACTCGGATTTCCAATTCATCCGTTCCTCCGCGGGCTCCTGGAGTTTTACGGTCTCCAACTGCATTATTTCACCCCTGCTCCCATATTACACATCGCCGGCTACGTTGCCCTCTACGAGTTATTCCTGGGCTGTGAGGCTCATTTCGAGTTGTGGAAAAGGTTATTTTGCCTCGTCCCCCCCACACAGAAGGGGTCACTTTATCAAGTAGGCGGAGCCGAAATATGGCGCATCGCCGAAACCGGATACCTGTCCGGTACTCCGAAGAAGACGTCCGAGGACTAGCCTTCGGAATGGTTTTATATGGAGGACGTCCCCCTTCCGGACCCTGTTCGGCGGGGTCTTCCTGAGTTCAACAATGCTCCTCTAAAGAAACGCCGAAGCTGGCGCCCATGGAGCCCCCAGGAGGAAGACAACGGAGAAGTCCTTTACCTGATGAACCGGATTAAAGCGCTGGCTCAATCAGGATTGACAGTAATCGAGGTTATGTCAATATGCATAATGCGGGGAGTGCATGCACTTCAATATCGAGGGCACCCCCTGTGGTGTTTTAACGGGGAAGATGATACCACCCATTGCGGGCGTAAGGGATCGGACACCGCTGCTGCTTTAGCAAAAATTCTGTCCGAGTTGTTCAAGGGAGAGGAAGAGGAGTTCATCCGCATCAAGCCACGGGATGGATTCTCCATGTACAACCCTCCAAGCTGGGTGAGTTATATCCCCTTACTCCCATTCTTCACGCATTCTTTGTCATGGGTACTCACCTTGCCATTTTACGGCAGGAACTGCAAAAGGCCATAACGGAGGTCAACAGCCCATCTCCACAACCAGAGGACCCTGACCGGGCCCTCGGTCCCGGACTCGAAGAAGATCCGGACATATTCGTGGAGCTGATAGACAGGCAGTTCTATCAATTGAGCTGTGATGACGCCATGGTGGCCATTACGGCCGACTATCCCGGACTGCTCCCTGAGTCGCACGTAAGAAAAACCAAAATCCCAACTCCAAAAACTAGGATCCCCCTTTAGACACTTCACCTACCATATACATATGGTGTTTTACAGGGAAGGCATTCGGGACGCCGTGCCGAACCCGCAGCAACTCGCCAACAAGAGGCACCGAGGCTGGGTAGGCCAACACGGAAGGTGGCCAGGACGAAGACGCCGACGCAGAGGTATGACAAAAACCCCACTCCGTGGTTGTCGTCTTTCTCAAAATGTAATGACGTCCATGTTTCTTTAATAGAAAAAACGCTCGCCGGAATATGTCCGGAGAGGCTACTGATCATGCTTCCACCAGTCGGGCTCCAGGGCCGGACATAGAGGCGGAAGCCGACATGGGGCGGACGCCGGATACTCCTCCTATAGAGGATGCGGATAGACTGTCCGCTACAAATTCAGAAGTGGAGAGCGCCATGAATCATAGGCGTCACCGGGCCGTACTCCGTGACGCTTGCTTCTCACCAGAGGCATTTGATGACTTCAATTCTGGAGACACGTACCTCCGTGCTGCTCAAAATGGTCTAGCCAGAGCCACGAACCAGTATGTAAGGGATGTACGGGTAAGCAAATCTGACGATTATATGTATCAGTAGCCCCTGAGACTTGAAACAGTTGGCACAACTAATTTAAGTATCATTTATTGTACAACTTCTTACAGAGAAGAATACTCGACTGTCACATGAGCTGGAGGAATGCAAGACCCAACTTCGGGCCGCCATTGCCGCATTGAAGGAACCTGAAAAGTCCCCAGCTGGTAACATTTGTTTCAAAGAATGGTAGGTACCATATATATAGTGTGCGGCATGGCTGCAGATCTAACAGTAGATATTGCAGATGACTCCGGAGAGAATCCGGAGGACCAGCATGTCGTACGACAGCTAAAGGCTGGCGAACGCGTGCTGACTAAGGTCAAGCGGGAGAAGAACAATCTCCAAGATGCCAATACCAAGCTGAGCATGGAACTGAAAGATATTCGAGCCCAGCTTGCGGACTCCGAGAAGGAGAATAAGCGGCTTCGACGCGGCATTTTCAGTAAGTGCTTAAACGAACCCTTAAAAGGGTGCGGCGGAGAAGCCGACTAACAGAGTTATGTCTGCAGGTATGCTGACAGGTCGTCGCGCGGAGGAGATGCCCGGGTCTGCGGGTGATCTTCTACCCAAGCTCTCACAACTGCACGAACAAGTTCGGCAGGTGATGCAAGGTATTGCCCAGGCCTTGTGGCCATCCGTCTCCCTGCCAGAAGGCATTGGAGAGCTTGCGGAGAAGCTCAAGGGAGCACGGCGGCGCTTCCGATTATGGAAGATATCGGCCTGCCGTCAAGGTGCCAGGGAAGCCTGGGCCATGATGAAGATGTGGTATACCAAGGCTGACCCAAACCACATGGCCGAGGTCGGACCTGTGGGGCCCGATGGGAAAGAGATCCCCGTTAGCTTAGTGTATGGGTAAGTAGAATTATCCGCAAAGTATTCCCAACATGATTGTAGGCTAGACAACCTGTTGGATGGTATAGAAGAGGAATTTAGTCAGTCTACATGACTATGTAATTAAAGTGACATGTATAATGCCTTCTAGCCGGATTGTAAATCATTTGTCATGGCAGACCTTTTTGCTTCAACCTCGGGACCCAATAGTCCGGAGTGTATCCGAATACCCGCTCAGTTATATAAGAACCGGGGTATGCGTGGAAACCAGGCGTAGGGGTCATTAGTGCTTGAACAGACAAGTATCCAACTAGTTATGTTATATTACATGGGTAGTAAGAAACATCTTCCAGGGAGAATAGTTCTGTTAAGGGTTCCTTTCCCTGGGTACACATGCCCTAAAGTGCATGTATGGACTGCGAGAGGAGACGCAGGCAAAAACATCTGGGGGCACATATGGAAAATAAATAAAAATCATCTTTTGTTTACCGACCGAATATTCCCTTAAGAACGCTAGCTTTCGGCTTCACCCAGTTTGAGGTACACATCCAGCTGACCCGACAGTAACAATCGCAAAGGTGCTCCCTTTATGCCCTAGCCGAATTAACGGGAACGTAGGGCATAAATACAAGAGTCAGGCAACCCAGCTTGGCCAAAACTTAAGTCATATCGATGCATATAATGGCGAAGAAAAGGTACATGCGGAAGAATAACACATGTGCGGGGCATGAAGCCCAGATGAATAATTAAGCTTCTGTGTAAGAAGCCCCCAGGTATAATGAGCGCGGTTAGCGCGTCAATAGTGTGCAAGCAAGGCACAAGTTGGCCCTTGAAGGCCTTGAGAAAGAATAAAAGGAAGGAAGAGAAAAAAGACAGATAATGTATATGCAAAAAATGGACAGAGGAAGGAGACGTACATAGAGTCCGGCACTAGGCGTAGAATCTTCGGAGCTTGGCTGCGTTCCATGGGTTCGGCTCAAGTCGATTATTCGATGCATCCCATAGACAGTACGCTCCACCGGTCAGAACTTGGTCAATAATGAAGGGACCTTCCCATTTGGGCTCGAGCTTGGTCTTTTTCTTCTCCGGCAGGCGTAGAACTAGCTCGCCAATGTTATAAGTTTTGGCCCATACTTCTCTGCTTTGGTATCTGCGAGCCTGTTGCTGATAGAATGCTGAACGGGCTTTTGCCACGTCGCGCTCCTCCTCCAGGGTGTCCAGACTGTCCTGCCGATCGAGCTCGGCTTCTGTTTCTTCGTACATGCGCACTCGAGGTGAGTCATGAATTATGTCGCAGGGTAGAACCGCCTCTGCGCCGTACACCATAAAGAAGGGTGTGTATCCGGTAGTACGATTCGGCGTGGTCCGCATCCCCCAGAGTACGAAGTCGAGCTCCTCTACCCAGTGCGTGTTAGACTCCTTTAAGGACCACACTAATCTGGGTTTGATGCCGCTCATGATAAGACCATTTGCTCGCTCAACTTGGCCGTTAGTTTGTGGGTGATAGACAGAGGCATAATCGAGCTTAATGCCCATGTTGCTGCACTAGAGTTTTACCTCGTCGGCCGTGAAGTTTGTGCCGTTGTCAGTGATGATGCCGTGGGGGACGCCATAACGGTGTACAACCCCAGATATGAAGTCTATCACCGGTCCGGATTCGGCCGTTTTAACAGGTTTGGCTTCTATCCATTTGGTGAATTTATCCACCATGACCAGTAAGTATTTTTTCTTATGGGTTCCCCCTTTAAGGGGTCCAACCATGTCAAGCCCCCAGACCGCGAAGGGCCAAGTAATGGGGATTGTTTGGAGGGCGGTGGATGGCATGTGGCTTTGGTTTGCAAAAAGCTGGTAACCGACACATCGTTGGACCAAGTCCTGTGCATCTACCCGGGCCGTCGGCCAATAAAAACCTGTACGGAAGGCCTTGCTTACAAGGGCCCGGGCTGCGCGTGGTGGCCGCTGAGTCCGGCGTGAATTTCTGCCAAAAGCTTCCGACCTTCCTCTTCGGAGATGCACCTTTGAAGGACTCCGGTAGTGCTTTTTTTATACAGCTCTCCCTCATGGACCCTGTAGGCTTTAGATCACCGCACTATGCAGCGTGCCTCATTTTGGTCCTCGGGAAGTTCCTCCCTAGGTAGGTAGGCCAGGAATGGTTCTGTCCACGGGGCGATGATGGCCATTATTACGTGAGCTGAAGGTGTTATTTCGGTGGCAGAGCCTCCGATTATGTCAGAGTGTTCGGTATTGGGCATTTTGGCCAGGTCCGGACTATTGTTATCAGTGTCCCCTTCCCATACCACGGATGGCTTAAACAACCTCTCCAAAAAGATGTTGGGGGGGACCGCATCGCGTTTTGCGCCGATGTGGGCGAGGATATCCGCCGCCTGATTGTTTTCCCGAGCCACATGGTGAAATTCGAGCCCCTCGAACCGAGCTGACATCTTTAGGACGGCGTTGCGATAGGATGCCATCTTCGGATCCTTGGCATCGAAGTCTCCATTTATTTGGGATATTGCGAGGTTCGAATCCCCATGCACCTCCAGGCGTTGAATGCCCATGGAGACTGCCATCCGAAGACCATGTAATAGGGCTTCGTATTCGGCTGCGTTGTTGGAGTCTGTATATAGTATCTGTAGTACGTATTGAACTATATCTCCGGTTGGGGACGTCAGGACGACGCCAGCCCCCAGACCAGCCAGCATTTTGGAGCCGTCGAAGTGCATGATCCAATTGGAGTATGCGCCGTACTCTTTAGGGAGTTTGGCTTCCGTCCATTTGGCAACAAAGTCGGCCAATACTTGCGATTTAATGGCTCGCCATGGTTTGTATGTTATGTCGAACGGGAGGAGCTCAATGGACCATTTGGCAATTCGGCCCATG
Organism: Triticum aestivum; assembly: GCF_018294505.1. Taxonomy (NCBI): domain Eukaryota; kingdom Viridiplantae; phylum Streptophyta; class Magnoliopsida; order Poales; family Poaceae; genus Triticum; species Triticum aestivum. Next base: position 111,433,053 of record NC_057797.1, on the reverse strand, counting down.
GCGTCGCGGTTATTTATAATATCATTAAGTGGCACTTCTGAGGCTACTGTAATTGAACACTCTTGAAAGTAGTGTCGCAGCTTCTGGGATGCCATGAATACCGCATAGGCTATCTTTTGATAATGTGGGTACCGTGATTTGCATGGAGTGAGGACAGTGGATACATAATATACCGGCTTTTGAAGGGGGAATTTATGTCCGTCCGTTTCTCGTTCAATGACGAGCACTGCGCTTACAACCTGATGAGTTGCCGCAATGTACAACAGCATTGGTTCGCCGATGTTTGGTGCGGCCAAGATTGGGTTGGTTGCCAGCATGGCTTTTATTTCTTCCAATCCGGGTGTGGCAGCGTCCGTCCACTCGAAGTGTTCGGTGCGCCGAAGGAGGCGATAAAGGGGTAATGCCTTTTCTCCTAAGCGGGAGATAAAGCGGCTTAGAGCCTCCACACATCCGGTTAATTTCTGGATTTGTTTGAGGTCCGTTGGTATAGCCAACTGTGACAGAGCTCGGATTTTGGCCGGATTTGCTTCAATTCCTCTACTGGAGACAATGAAACCCAGGAGCTTTCCGGCTGGTACACCGAAAACGCATTTTTCCGGATTGAGCTTGATGTCGTATGTTCGGAGGTTGCCGAATGTGAGCCTCAAGTTGTCTATTAGAGAATCGACATGTTTGGTTTTGACGACCACATCATCTACGTATGCCTCTACTGTTTTGCCGATCTGTTTCTCCAGACATGTCTGAATCATGCGCTGATATGTTGCGCCAGCGTTTTTGAGCCCAAAAGGCATTGTGTTGAAACAGAAGGGGCCGTATGGTGTGATAAATGCCGTTGTGGCTTGGTCGGACTCCGCCATCTTGATTTGGTGGTAGCCGGAGTATGCGTCGAGGAAACACGATGAATCGTGTCCTGCGGTAGCATCGATAATTTGATCGATGCGGGGGAGGGGGAAGGGATCCTTTGGGCAAGCCTTGTTGAGGTCCTTGAAATCGACACATAGGCGCCAGGATTTGTCCTTCTTTGGTACCATCACCAGGTTTGCTAGCTAGTCCGGGTGTTTTATTTCTCTAATGAATCCGGCCTCCAATAACTTGGCTAGTTCCTCTCCCATAGCTTGTCTCTTAGGTTCAGAGAAACGCCGAAGAGTCTGCTTGACCGGCTTGAATCCCTTTAGAATATTAAAGCTGTGTTCGGCAAGCCTGCATGGGATTCCTGGCATGTCTAAGGGGTGCCAGGCGAATATGTCCCAATTCTCGCGCAGGAACTCTCGTAGTGCGGCGTCCACAGCGGGGTTTAACTGTGCCCCGATGGAGTCTGTTTTTGTAGGTTCCGTTGGGTGGACTTGGAATTTGACTATTTCATCCGCTGGTTTAAAAGAGGTGGACTTGGATCTCTTGTCAAGTATCACGTCGTCCCTGTCCACTGTGGAGCGCAGGGCAGTCCTCGACCGCAAGGGCTTCGGATAATGCCTCGAGGGCCAATGCGGCTATTTTGTTTTTGGCACAGAGTGCTGTGTCCGGATCACTAGCGAGAGTGATGATTCCGTTGGGCCCAGGCATTTTGAGCTTCATGTACCCGTAATGGGGTATAGCTTGGAAGATCGTGAATGCCTCCCGCCCTAAAAGGGCGTGGTATCCGCTACTAAACGAGGCCACTTGGAATGTAATTTCTTCGGACCTATAGTTCTCCGGCATGCCGAATACCACATATAGTGTGATTTTCCCAGCACAGCGTGCTTCCCGACTGGGGATGATTCCTCTGAAGGTTGTGCTACTTTGCTCAATGCGGTTCCAGTCTATTTCCATTTTTGAAGAGTTTCCTCATAGATGAGGTTTAATCCACTGCCGCCGTCCATGAGTACTTTGGTGAGTCGAAAGCCGTCCACAATTGGACTAAGGACCAATGCAGCTGGTGCTCGGGCTGTTCGGAATTTAGGTTCGTCACTGGCATTGAAGGTAATAGCCGTGTCACTCCATGGATTTATTGCTGCCACGTGGAAGATTTCGGCAAGGCTGCGGAGTGTTCGCTTGCGCCTATTATTTGATGCGAAGGTTTCAAAGACTGTTAATACCGTATTGTTATCCCCGGGATGGTGCTCTGTGGCATCTGGGATGAGAAGATCCTCACCACTTTTGGCCACCTGCCGGAGTACCCAACATGCTCTAAGGCTATGTGTTGGTATGGTATCCGCTGTACTATGAATTTTGCAGGGTCCGTTGAGCCATCCCTCCAATACAGTTCCACGCCCTGTAGATGGTCTTTGCTTCTTTGTAATTAACTCGGGTGTCTTATGATAGTGCACCCTTTTACTTCGTACTGGGTGTATATTCGGAGCCGGATTATCCCAAAATTTCATTTCGGTTTTCCAGGCGCTTTCCATCGCACAGTACTTTCATACTATGGACGCCAAGTCGGCGAAGCGTGATATGTCACGGCGACTTATGGCGTTAAGGATTCCCTTGTCCGTGCAATTATTGCAGAAAATTGAGACCGCGTCTTCCTCGCGACAGTCCTTAACCTTGTTCATCACAAGGAGGAATCTGGCCCAATAATGATGTACTGTTTCCTGGGGTGCTTGCCTGATGTGGGAAATATCGTTTATGCTTGGGTGGGTGGGTGGCTTTGAGTCCGAACCCTTACCCGATCTGAGACCCAGGGGCCGATGAGTTTCCAATCTTGGAAGTTCGGGTTTCGGGATGTTGCCCGATAAGTCTGGCCCGCCGCCTGACTCTAGGTTCAGGGCTTGGGTGATGTCCTCCCGTAAATGGGTATCCGGCTCGGAGAGCTCAGGAATCCGGACATAGTTAGTCCTCAAGATAGAGGAAGAATCACCGCATTGTTCCTCCACCACCGCAATATGATGGGTGACCGGTGGAGAGTTAATCTCCGTTTGATCGGGTTTAAGCCCAATCCAATCATAGTCCGTAGCGACTCCCAAGGCGACGATGCGATCCAAGAGCTCATTTAGGGATGAGAGCTCCATTGGATCCATCTGCTCGGCAAATTTCGAGCCGATGTGGAGGCTGTTTTCGATGACCCGAGAAGTCATCGTCGGTGCAGCAGCCGAACGGGCGGTCATGATGAAACTGCCTAGCCGGAGAGTTTGGCCGACAGCCAGGGCTCCCCCGGCGGTAATGTTGTTTTTGATGTTTACCCAGGTTCGGGCCCTCTTGATGGAGGAACTCTCAATGAAAGCACCAATGTCGGTGTCAAAACCGGCGGATCTCGGGTAGGGGTCCCAAACTGTGCGTCTAAGGCGGATGGTAACAGGAGGCAGGGGACATGATGTTTACCCAGGTTCGGTCCCTCTTGATGGAGGTAAAATCCTACGTCCTGCTTGATTGTTCTTGATGATATGAGTGTTACAAGAGTTGATCTACCACGAGATCTGAGAGGCTAAACCCTAGAAGCTAGCCTATGGTATGATTGTCTGTTGTCCTACGGACTATAACCCTCCGGTTTATATAGACACCGGAGGGGGCTAGGGTTACACAAGGTCGGTTACAAAGGAGGAAATATACATATCCGTATTGATTAGCTTGCCTTCTACTCCAAGTAAAGTCCCATCCGGACACGAGACGAAGTCTTCAATCTTGTATCTTCATAGTCCAACAGTCCGGCCAAAGGATATAGTCCGGCTGTCCGGAGACCCCGTAGTCCAGGACTCCCTCAGTTGGGTTTTACCTTAATGATCTTTAGTAGTTGCGGATGCTTGCTAGAGTTCCAATCATAAGTGCATATGATCCAAGTAGAGAAATTATGTTAACTTATGCCTCTCCCTCAAATAAAATTGCAATAATGATTACTAGTCTAGTTATCGATTGCCTAGGGACAAATAACTTTCTCGTAACAAAAAGCTCTTTACTAAAACTAACTTAGTTGTGTCTTTATCTAAACAACCCCTACTTTTTATTTACTTGCTCTTTATTATCTCGCAAACCTATCCAACAACACCTACAGAGTACTTCTAGTTTCATACTTGTTCTAGGTAAAGCGAACATCAAGCGTGCGTAGAGTTGTATCGGTGGTCGATAGAACTTGAGGGAATATTTGTTCTACCTTTAGCTCCTCGTTGGGTTCGACACTCGTACTTATCAAAAACTGTTGCGATCCTCTATACTTGTGGGTTATCAAGACCTTTTTCTGGCGCCGTTGCCGGGGAGCCATAACGTGGGGTTAATATTCTCGTGTGTGCTTGTTTACTTTATCACTAAGTAATTTTTATTTGTTGTTCTTAGTTGTTTTCTATATTTAGTTATGGGTAGGAAACGCAAAATACCAAAAAAAATAGTTGTACCTACTGAAACAATGGTTGAAGAACCACTCAAAATCTATCACACTCCTGAAGCTTATTACTTGGATCATCTTCAATCCCTATGTGCTCGTGCTGAAACCCCAACTAGCTTAGTTGAGGGCAAATCTTTAGATGAGCATGCTTTTTATGTGCAACACCGCATATCTGAAAAAGGGAAATGTTTACTGGATCAAATCCATCATTTGCAATGCTATGCTTGGAATTTATGTGAAATATATGATTATACTTGTTGTTCTGAAGACCCTAAGAAACACCTTCCCTACCAATGTTTGTTTAGTGATAATGGAATAGTATCTTCTTATTCTAAGGGTGTTTATAATTACTATGATGTTCAACAAATTGAAGAATTTGTTGCTTTTAAGGGTGCTTATGAAATTGCTTCTTTGATTGAAAAGTATGATGCTACTCTTTACAAGTCTGAAAATATTGCCATACTTAAATATTGTTATGATAATTATGCTTCTAATGCCTATGTTGAACCATATATTGAGGACTACTCTGCTGTCCAAGAAGAGACTAATATTTTGCAGGAGTCTATGGAAGAAGAAATTGATGAAACTATGAGCTCGTTGGATGAAAAAGATGAGGAGGAGAGCGAAGAACAAAAGGAGGAAGAGCGGATTGATCACCCATGCCCACCTTCTAGTGAGAGTAACTCTTCAACTCATACATTGTTTAATTTCCCTTCATACTTACCAAAGGATGAATGCTATGATAATTGCTATGATCTAGTTGATTCTTTTGAAATATCCCTTTTTGATGATGCTTGCTATGCTTGTGGCCAAGATGCCAATATGAATTATGCTTATGGAGATGAACTTTCTATAGTTCCTTATGTTAAACATGAGATTGTTGCTATTGCACCACGCATGATAGTCCTATTATCTTTTTGAACTCTCCCGACTACACTATATCAGAGAAGTTTGCCTTTATTAAAGATTATATTGATGGGTTGCCTTTTACCGCTACACATGATGATTTTGATAGATATAATTTGCATGTGCTTGCTGCTCCTACTTGCAATTATTATGAGAGAGGAACTATACCTCCACCTCTCTATGTTTCCAATACGATAAAATTGCAAGAAACTGTTTATACTATGCATTGGCCTTTACTATGTGTGCATGAATTGTTCTTTTATGACATGCCGATGCATAGGAAGAGAGTTAGACTTCGTTGTTACATGATATATGTTACTTTGTGCTCACTACTAAATTACAAATCATTGTTAATTAAAATTGGCTTTGATATACCTTGGGATCCGGGTGGATTCACTACTTGAGCACTATATGCCTAGCTTAATGGCTTTAAAGAAAGCGCTGCCAGGGAGACAACCCGGAAGTTTTAGAGAGTCATTTATTTCTGTTGAGTGCTTTCATATAGTTTAAAAACAACAAAAATAAAGAGGGGAACCCAAAACTTTTTCAAAAAGAAAAGCGAAAGTGAGAAAGACAAGCATTGTTGAAGTGGGAGCTAGCCTTGAACATTGTTCATGCTCATAGAAACTTTATGAATATTGATTACGGAAACTTTTCAACAAAAATAATTATCCCCTTGTACAATTTCATTGTATTATAAAGATAATGTGCCAAGGTTTGCCTTTAGGATGTTTACATTTGCTTGATGGTTTGTACGATGCAGGACAGAAACTGTGGCTGTAGTGCGCGATTTTACATTTTTTACTGGAATGTCAAATGGTTCTGAAACTTTTTGCACCGTCTTTATATACAAATTGTTTATTTTACCTAATTTTGGTAGAATTTTTCAGGTATCATAAGTATGGTGAATGTTCTGATTATTACAGACTGTTCTGTTTTAGACAGATTCTGTTTTTGATGCATAGTTTGCTTGTTTTGATGAAACTATCAATTCCTATCAGTGGATTAAGCCATGGAAAAGCTATATTACAGTAGACACAATGCAAAAACAAAATATGAATTGGTTTGCAACAGTGCTTAGAGTAGTGATTTGCTTTATTATACTAACGGATCTTACCGAGTTTTCTGTTGAAGTTTTGTGTGGATGAAGTGTTCGATGATCGAGAAGGTCTCGATGTGAGAAGAAGGAAGAGAGGCAAGAGATCAAGCTTGGGGATGCCCGAGGCACCCCAAGTAAATATTCAAGGAGACTCAAGCGTCTAAGCTTGGGATGCTTTCCGGGGCAAGAATTATGCTAGGTATGTTTTTGGATTCGTTTCGCTCATGTGATATGTGCAAATCTTGGAGCATCTCTTGCATTTAGTTTTCACTTTTCTTTTTATGCACCATGCTGGTATGAGATAGTTCTTGGTTGATTTATAAAATGCTCTATGCACTTCACTTATATCTTTTGAGTATGGCTTTATAGAATGCTTCATGTGCTTCACTTATATCATTTGAAGTTTGGATTGCCTGTTTCTCTTTACATAGGAAACCGCCATTTGTAGAATGCTCTTTTGCTTCACTTATATTTGTTAGAGCACATGCATATTTTTTGTAGAAAGAATTAAACTCTCTTGCTTCACCTATATCTATTTAGAGAGATGACAGGAACTGGTCATTCACATGGTTAGTCATAAAATCCTACATAAAACTTGTAGATCACTGAATATGATATGTTTGATTCCTTGCACTAGTTTTGCGATATAAAGATGGTGATATTAGAATCATGCTAGTGGATAGTTGTGGATTAGTATAAATACTTGTGTTGAGGTTTGTGATTCCCGTAGCATGCACGTATGGTGAACCGTTATGTGACGAAGTCGGAGCATGATTTATTTATTGATTGTCTTCCTTATGAGTGGCGGTCGGGGACGAGCAATGGTCTTTTTCTACCAATCTACCCCCCTAGGAGCAGGCGCGTAGTACTTTGTTTTGATAACTAATAGACTTTTGCAATAAGTATGTGAGTTCTTTATGACTAATGTTGAGTCCATGGATTATATGCACTCTCACCCTTCCACCATTCCTAGCCTCTCTAGTACCGCACAAATTTCGCCGGTACCATAAACCCACCATATACCTTCCTCAAAACAGCCACCATACCTACCTATTATGGCATTTCCATAGCCATTCCGAGATATATTGCCATGCAACTTCCATCATCATCATACACATGACTTGAGCATTCATTGTCATATTGCTTTGCATGATCGTAAGATAGCTAGCATGATGTTTTCATGGCTTGTCCATTTTTTGATGTCATTGCTACGCTAGATCATTGCACATCCCGGTACACCGCCGGAGGCATTCATATAGAGTCATATCTTTGTTCTAGTATCGAGTTGTAAGTAAATAAAAGTGTGATGATCATCATTATTAGAGCCTTGTCCCAGTGAGGAAAGAATGATGGAGACTATGATTCCCCCACAAGTTGGGATGAGACTCCAGACTTTAAAAATAAATAAAAGAGGCCAAAGAAGCCCACATAAAAAAGAGGCCAAAGAAGCCCACCAAAAAAAGAGAAAAATAAATAAATAAATAAAAAAACCAAAAAACGAGAGAAAAAGAGAGAAGGGACAATGCTACTATCCTTTTTCCACACTTGTGCTTCAGAGTAGCACCATGTTCTTCATATAGAGAGTCTCTTGAGTTATCACTTTCATATACTAGTGGGAATTTTCATTATAGAACTTGGCTTGTATATTCCGATGATGGGCTTCCTCAAATGCCCGAGGTCTTCATGAGCAAGCAAGTTGGATGCACACTCACTTAGTTTTCAGTCTGAGCTTTCATACACTTATAGCTCTTAGTGCATCCGTTGCATGGCAATCCCTACTCACTCACATTTGATATCTATTGATGGACATCTCCATAGCCCGTTGATACGCCTAGTTGATGTGAGACTGTCTTCTCCTTTTTGTCTTCTCCACAACCACCATTCTATTCCACCTATAGTGCTATGTCCATGTCTCACGCTCATGTATTGCGTGAAAGTTAAAAGGTTTGAGAATGTAAAAAGTATGAAACAATTGCTTGGCTTGCCATCGGGGTTGTGCATGATGTGAATATTTTGTGTGGTGAAGATGGAGCATAGCCAGATATGATTTTGTAGGAATAACTTTCTTTGGCCATATTATTTTGAAAAGACATGATTGATTTATTAGTAGGCTTGAAGTATTATTGTTTTTATGTCAAATGATAGACTATTGCTTTGAATCACTCGTATCTTAATATTCATGCCATGATTAGATATGTGATCAAGATTATGCTAGGTAGCATTCCACATCAAAAATTATCTTTTTTATCATTTACCTACTCGAGGACGAGCAAGAATTAAGCTTGGGGATGCTGATACGTCTCCGTCGTATCTATAATTTTTTATTGTTCCATGCCAATATTCTACAACTTTCATATACTTTTGGCAACTTTTTATACTATTTTTGGGACTAACATATTGATCCAGTGCCTAGTGCCAGTTCCTGTTTGTTGCATGTTTTTTGTTTCGTAGAATATCCATATCGAACGGAGTCCAAACGGGATAAAAACTGATGGAGAATTTTTTTGGAATATATATTATTTTTGGGAAGAAAAATCCACGCTTGACGGTGCCCGAGGGAGGCACGAGGCAGGGGGCGCGCCCCACCCCCTGGGCGCGCCCCTGACCCTCGTGGCCACCCCGTAAGGAGGTTGATGCCCTTCTTTCTCTGCAAGAAAGCTAATATCCGGATAGAGATCATGTTAAAATTTCAGCCCAATCGGAGTTACGGATCTCTGGGAATATAAGAAACGGTGAAAGGGTAGAATCCGGGAACGCAGAAACAGAGAGAGACAGAGAGACATATCCAATCTCGGAGGGGCTCTCGCCCCTCCCCCGCCATGGAGGCCATGTACCAGAGGGGAAACCCTTCTCCTGTCTAGGGAGAAGGTCAAGGAAGAAGAAGAAGGAGGGGGGCTCTCTCCCCGTCGCTTCCGGTGGCACCGGAGTGCTACCGGGGGCCATCATCATCACCGCAATCTTCACAAACAACTTCACCGCCATCATCACCAACTCTTCCCCCCTCTATGCAGCGGTGTAACCTCTCTCTTACCCACTGTAATTTCTACTTAAACATGGTGCTCAACGCTATATATTATTTCCCAATGATATATGGCTATCCTATGATGTTTGAATAGATCCGTTTTGTCCTATGGGTTATTTGATGATCGTGATTGGTTTGAGTTGCATGTTTTATTATTGGTGCTGTCTTATGGTGCTCTCCATGTCGTGCAAGCGTGAGGGATTCCCACTGTAGGGTGTTGCAATACGTTTACGATTCGCATATAGTGGGTTGCGTGAGTGACTGAAACACAAACCCGAGTAAGGGGGTTGTTGCGTATGGGATAAAGAGGACTTGATACTTTAATGCTATGGTTGGGTTTACCTTAATGATCTTTAATAGTTGCGGATGCTTGCTAGAGTTCCAATCATAAGTGCATATGATCCAAGTAGAGAAAGTATGTTAGCTTATGCCTCTCCCTCAAATAAAATTGCAATAATGATTACTGGTCTAGTTACCGATTGCCTAGGGACAAATAACTTTTTCATAACAAAAAGCTCTTTACTAAAACTAACTTAGTTGTGTCTTTATCTAAACAACCCCTACTTTTTATTTACTTGCTCTTTATTATCTCGCAAACCTATTCAACAACACCTACAAAGTACTTCTAGTTTCATACTTGTTCTAGGTAAAGCGAACATCAAGCGTGCATAGAGTTGTATCGGTGGTCGATAAAACTTGAGGGAATATTTGTTCTACCTTTAGCTCCTCGTTGGGTTCGACACTCTTACTTATCAAAAATTGTTGCGATCCCCTATACTTGTGGGTTATTAGGGCACAAGACGCACAGTGGTGTTGAGTTCTTGGAGGGATCTCTACCTAGGATCGAGAAGCTTACAATCCGTCGGATCGGCAAGGGCCGGTACGGAAGGATTTGCGTCAGTACTAGCCTCGTCAACTGAGATCAAGGAAATATTATCGTCAAGTCGCCATGGATGATCTCTACAATTTTGGTCCAATCTATGTTGGCTGTCAAATCGCCATGGATCCAACCTGTACGTATCTACTAAAGAAAAATTTAAGTTGTCGGTTCAATCAGATTTGAAGCGAAACCGAGTTTTGAAGTAAAAGGAACCAAGGGCTAGACCCCGGTTTGGTCATCATACGATACTTACAAACCGGGATGAATGAAATCAATAACAAAAAAGGGGGTGGGGGCCACAATTCAAGAGATATTTTCGGCCATGACCCGGATTCGCCGTCGCCGAGTTGCAATAGTTTTGTCCCCGAGCCATTGCCATGACCCACTCGGCCACGGGCCTCTTGACCGATTGCAGCGTCAAATCGCCACTGCAATCTAGCGGCCTCACCTCTGCCGCGATAAACTGGCCAGGCTGTGTCTCCTCTTTCCCCAAGCAGAGAGATGCCCTGCGACTCCGGCCTGCATCCGTCGAACTGCCGCTAGAGAAGCTGCCCTGCGCCTCCAGGCTTGTGTCCGTCGGGCTGCTGCCTGCTGAACTGGCCGCAGCCGCGCCTCTCCAACCCGCCAGGTCCGTGACCCGCCTCGCCTCTGCTACTACAGTTCTGCTATGGCCGGCGCGCCTCTGCCATTGCGGCCTCAAATCGGCGCCCCGTCATGGCTCTTCACTGCCGGCAGGGCTCCCTGCACCACCAACACTCCGCCGTGAACCGACTCTCGCATCGAGCGACTGCCACCGCCTTCTGTCCAGTGCCTTACGCCCTCACAGCGGCCTATGCCCTCGCTGATGTCGAGCCGCTGCTGTTGAGCTCTGCTGCAAGCCGCCGGGATGTGCCGCGCCACTGCGAGTCGTGAGCCGCCTGCAGCTGCAAGATACCTCGGCGTGGCCAAGCTGAACCGGCTACGGCTGCGCCTCTCCAATTTTCCGTTGTGGCGGATGTATCCCGTCGACGCGCTGGAGCGCTCTCGTTGACCTCGAATCGCCCCTGCTCTGAGCCGCCGCTAGCGAGTCAGCGTGCCTCCGTGGCTTAACTTGCGCCACTACGCCTCAAGCCGTTCCAGCACCGCATCCGTCTTTGCCGTGGCCTCGAGCCTCCACTCTGAGCCCGGCCGCTGTTTCCTTGCATCTGATGTGGTCGGGCACCAATAAGCCAAGCCGCCCCGTGTCGAGGGGCCTCCGCTACCACGAGCCGCCTGTTCGTTGAGTAGCCTCAAGCCAAGCCGCCTGAAGATTTAAATGTCGCGTTTGGAGAGCACATGCATATGAATAAATGATCTATAGTACTGTCAATTGAAAATCAGGGATCAATGGATTTTTTGGCTCGATGGATTCACCGTAGATCCACCGTGACCAAGTCAAAAATTAAACAGTGGTGGAGATTGCGGAGAGCAAGTCTCCGAGCAAGGGATATTTTGGCTCTTTCTACTGGGTCAACCCGCTTCCATTGCTGGTCTGCGACAAGCCGGCCGCGGGCCGCCTACAGCATGCCAGGCCTCGCCCCTAAACCGACATCGACACCATGGCCTTCACTAGCGCCGTCCTGCGCAGTTCCACCCCGCCGGGTCACAACATCAAATGCCATGGCAGCCACCCAGTTGACCCTACGGGCGCGCCCCTGCCTTGAAGCCTCTCCATGTTAAGACACCGAGCCGCCGCTGACGAACCGGGATCCTCGGTCATCTCCGTGCTGAGCCGCGCCTGGATTTGCCTCTAAACCGTCAAGCGCGGGCCTCCACAAACTGCTGCAGTCCCTGCCAAACCGCCGGCCCCGCCATGTGCGACTTCACCTCTGCCTCATCGCCATCGGCAATCTGCCATCCACTGGGCTTGTTACCCCCGGCCTCATAAGGAGTCATCGATTTGCCGCTCAGAGCCCTCCTGCGCTACGAATCGCCGTGCCGCGGGCCGCCGCGCTGCTCTTCCGCGCGCCCGAGTCAAGTGCCCGCAACATTGGAGGTTCCCGCGGTGACCCGCCGAGATTTGGTGTTTTCTGCCTGACCTTTTCGCCGATATCCGCGTTGAGCCATCACTCCGAGTTGACCCGCCCCCTGTGCTTCACTTGCTGCGGTCGCTCTGTTCCAACCTCGCCGGTTGTGACCCGCCTCCAGGTTGCTTGCATCGTCCACAGTCCGGCCCAGTTTCCGCCTTGACCTGCCTCTGCCAGATCACCACGGGCCGCCGTGGTTTCGGCTCGCTTCAGCAGCAAGTCGTGCATCTCCGTCGATCTGCAGTAGATACATCAAGCCGCTTACTGATACGTCTTCGTCGTATCTATTTTCCCAAACACTTTTGCTCTTATTTTGGACTCTAACTTGCATGATTTGAATGAAACTAACCCAGCCTAACGCTGTTTTCAGCAGAATTGCCATGGTGTTATTTTTGTGCAGAAATAAAAGTTCTAGGAATGACCTGAAAATCAACGGAGAATTATTTTTGGAATATATAATAAATACTGGAAGGAAAATCCACGTCAGGGGGGCCTCCACCTGTCCACGAGGGTGGGGGGCGCGCCCCCTGCCTCGTGGGCCCCCTGACGCTCCACCGACCTCAACCTTGACTCCATATATTCACTTTCGGGAAGAAAAAACTCAGAAAGAAGGATTCATTATGTTTTACGATACGAAGCCGCCGCCAAGCCCTAAACTCTCCGTTCGGGGCTCCAGAGAGGGGAATCCGTCGCCATCGTCATCATCAACCTTCCTCCATCACCAATTTCATGATGCTCACCGCCGTGCGTGAATAATTCCATCGTAGGCTTGCTGGACGGTGATGGGTTGGATGAGATTTATCATGTAACCGAGTTAGTTTTGTTAGGCTTTGATCCCTAGTATCCACTATGTTCTGAGATTGATGTTGCTATGACTTTGCTATGCTTAATGCTTGTCACTAGGGCCTGAGTGCCATGATTTCAGATCTGAACCTATTATGTTTTCATCAATATAAGAGAGTTCTGGATCCTATCTTGCAAGTCTATGATATGTCTCCAACGTATCTATAATTTTTGATTGCTCCATGCTATATTATTTACTGTTTTGGACATTCTTGTGCTTTATTATCCACTTTTAAATTATTTTTGGGACTAACCTATTAGCCGGAGGCCCAGCCCAGAATTGCTGTTTTTTTTGCCTATTTTAGGGTTTTGAAGAAAAGGAATATCAAACGGAGTCCAAACGGAATGAAACCTTCGGGAACGTGATTTTCTCAACGAACAAGACCCAGGAGACTTGGACCCTACGTCAAGACACAAAAGAGGAGGCCACGAGGTAGGGGGGCACGCCTACCCCCCTCTCCCCAGGTGCGCCCTCCACCCTCATGGCCCCCTGTTGCTCCATTGACGTACTCCTTCCTCCTATATATACCTACGTACCCCCAAACGATCAGATACGGAGCCAAAAACCTAATTCCACCGCCACAACTTTCTGTATCCACGAGATCCCATCTTGGGGCCTATTTCGGAGCTCCGCCGGAGGGGGCATCGATCACAGAGGGCTTCTACATCATCACCATAGCCCCTCCGACGAAGTGTGAGTAGTTTACCTCAGACCTACGGGTCCATAGTTATTATCTAGATGGCTTCTTCTCTCTTTTTGGATCTCAATACAATGTTCTCCCCCTCTCTTGTGGAGAACTATTCGATGTAATCTTCTTTTTGCGGTGTGTTTGTTGAGATCGATGAATTGTGGGTTTATGATCTAGTCTATCTATGACCAATATTTGAATCTTCTCTGAATTCTTTTATGTATGATTGGTTATCTTTGCAAGTCTCTTCGAATTATCAGTTTGGTTTGGCCTACTAGATTGATCTTTCTTGCCATGGGAGAAGTGCTTAGCTTTGGGTTCAACGTTTCGGTGTCCTTTCCCAGTGACAGTAGGGACAGCAAGGCACGTATTGTATTGTTGCCATCGAGGATAACAAGATGGGGTTTTCATCATATTGCATGAGTTTATCCCTCTACATCATGTCATCTTGCTTAAGGCGTTACTCTATTTTCATTAACTTAATACTCTCGATGCATGCTGGATAGCGGTCAATCAGTGGAGTAATAGTAGTAGATGCAGGTAGGAGTCGGTCTACTTGTCTCGGACGTGATGCCTATATACATGATCATGCCTAGATATTCTCATAACTATGCTCAATTCTATCAATTGCTCAACAGTAATTCGTCCATCCACCGTAGAATACTTATGCTCTTGAGAGAAGCCACTAGTGAAACCTATGGCCCCCGGGTCTATCTTCATCATATTAATCTGCCAATACTTAGTTATTTACTTTGCTTTTTAACTTTGCTTTTATTTTGCTTTGCATCTTTATCATAAAAATACCAAAAATATTATCTTATCATATCTATCAGATCTCACTCTCGTAAGTGGCCGTGTAGGGATTGACAACCCCTTATCACGTTGGTTGCAAGGATTTATTTGTTTTGTGCAGGTACGAGGGACTCGCGCGTAGCCTCCTACTGGATTGATACCTTACTTCTCAAAAACTGAGGGAAATACTTACACTACTCTGCTGCATCATCCCTTCCTCTTCTGGGAAAAACCAACGCAGTGCTCAAGAGGTAACAAGAAGGATTTCTGTTGCCATTGCCGGGGAGTCTACGCAAAAGTCAATATACCAAGTACCCATCACAATCCCTATCTCCCGCATTACATTATTTTCCATTTACCTCTCGTTTTCCTCTCCCCCACTTCACCCTTGCCGTTTTATTCGCCCTCTCTCTCTCTATCCTCCCTCTCTTTTCCCATTTGCCTTTTTTTGCCCTTTGCACTTTCTGCCATTATGTCTGAAATAGGGGAAATTATTGTCGATATGGACAATAATAATGTAATGAAAAATTCTGATGCTCCTGCTAAAGAACCCCCATCTTACATACAAAAAAAAATCCCGTGTTGGTAGTGGTAATATTATTGGAAAAGGAGTTATTCAAGATTTCTTTACTTGTGCCGGTGCTTTACCTTCTATGGGTAGTTCTATCCTTCATAGAACTAGTAGTCTTGCGGATGCTATTGCCATGCTTGTAGTTGAACTTGAAATACAATTCATGCACTTGCATCCTTGCATTCAAAGGATTTTCCTAGAATTTTCTAATATTGAGCATTCTTCTGTTAAGCGTGCCGCTACTATCTTTTTGGCTCATGAGTTTAGATTCATAATAAGAGAAGCCAAAGAAATCTTTGCGCATTATAGGGTAGATGCTTGCCGTCCTCCCATAGAGGCTATCCTTTTTGATCAAGAAGAAATAATGCGTTTTCAATCTCTAGACTATGTTGCTTTCAATGAAAATCTTAGAAAAAGGGTTCCTACCAATGTTTTAGGTGATAGAATTTCTAAGCTTAATGATGATTTGGCCATTCGCAATAATGAACTAGGATATTCTCTTGAATATAGGCTCACAAAGTTCTCTCAAAAGAATGCTTATAATGATGAATTGGTTGTGCAATACGAAGGACCAAAGGAGGAACCTATACCTCCCAAGGTTGATCTTGGGGATTTTCCCCCCATTAAATTTAGCCCTTTTGATTACTTTTGCTTGCCTCAAAGAAAACTTGCTGCTGAACATAGAGAATATGAAATGAGTTTTAATGATCTATCTTACTATTATGGTGATACCTAGATCTATCCTTGCCTTTTATGCCTAGTTAGGGGCGTTAAACGATAGCGCTTGTTGGGAGGCAACCCAATTTTATTTTTATTCCTTGCTTTTTGCTCCTGTTTAGTAATAAATAATTTATCTAGCCTCTATTTAGGTTGTGTGTTTTGTGTTTAATTAGTGTTTGTGCCAAGTAGAACCGTTGGGAAGACTTGGGGAAAGTCTTGATATCTTGCTGTAAAAAACAGAAACTTTAGCACTCATGAGAACTGCTGACATTTTTATTTGGAAAGTGATATTTAGTTAATTTGTTTCGCAGATGATTAATAGATAAATTCCTCACATCCAGCAATTTATTTTAGAATTTTTGGGGTTCCAGATCTTGCGCTAGCTACAGATTACTACAGACTGTTCTGTTTTTGACAGATTCTGTTTTTCGTGTGATGTTTGCTTATTTTGATGAACCTATGGCTAGTAAAATAGTTTATAAACTATAAAGAAGTTGGAAGACAGTAGGTTTAACACCAATATAAACAAATAATGAGTTCATTACAGTACCTTGAAGTGGTCTTTTGTTTTCTTTCGCTAACGGAGCTCACGAGATTTTCTACTTCAAGTTTTGTGTTGTGAAGTTTTCAAGTTTTGGGTAAAGATTTGATGGATTATGGAACAAGGAGTGGCAAGAGCCTAAGCTTGGGGATGCCCATGGCACCCCCAAGATAATATAAGGACACCTAAAAGGCGAAGCTTGGGGATGCCCCGGAAGGCATCCCCTCTTTTCGTCTACTTCTATCGGTAACTTTACTTGGAGCTATATTTTATTCACCACATGATATGTGTTTTGCTTGGAGCGTCTTGTATTATTTGAGTCTTTATTTTTTTTAGTTTACCACAATCATCCTTGCTGTACACACCTTTTGAGAGAGCCATACATGATTTGTAATTTGTTAGAATACTCTATGTGCTTCGCTTATATCAATTGAGTTATATAGTTTTGCTCTAGTACTTCACTTATATCTTTTAGAGCATGGTGGTTGTCGATGTCAAAACAGGCTGATCTCGGGTACGGGGTCCCAAACTATGCGTCTAAGGCAGATGGTAACAGGCGGTAGGGGACACGATGTTTTACCCAGGTTCGGGCCCTCTTGATGGAGGTAAAACCCTACGTCCTGCTTGATTTATTCTTGATGATATGGGTATTACAAGAGTTGAGCTACCACGAGATCGGAGAGGCTAAACCCTAGAAGCTAGCCTATGGTATGATTGTATCTTGTCCTACGGACTAAAGGAGGGGGCTAGGGTTACACAAGGTCGGTTACAAAGGAGGAGATATACATATCCGTATTGCCTAAGCTTGCCTTCCACGCCAAGTAGAGTCCCATCTGGACATGAGATGAAGTCTTCAATCTTGTATCTTCATAGTCCAATAGTCCGGCCAAAGGATATAATCCGGCTATCCGGAGACCCCCTAATCTAGGACTCCCTCAGTAGCCCCTGAACCAGGCTTCAATGACGATGAGTCCGGTGCACAGTGTTGTCTTCGGCATTGCAAGGCGGGTTCTTCTTCAATTTTCAAGTGTTCGTAAGCAGTGTCCGGCTCCATAAACGTTTGAACCTCTTGGCTTCTATGCCCAAGAAGGGCTTTCTCCCATGCGTCGAATGAATACGAGGCGCCAAGGTGTTTTTACATTCGCCCCCCTAGCCAGATAAATAAATTGTCTATTAAAGGGATGGGGATTCTTAGATCCGATCCATACCATCCTCCCCCAGCGAGAATCCATCAGAGCGCGTTCCGGAAAGATCCATTCCAGCATGGCCGACCTCCGCAGCTCCTCCTCCCGCCCTGTAGCCATAAGCTCGGTGATTGGGAGAGGTGTTCAGTCCCGCACAGTCGATTAGTTGAACTGCAGACTAAGGGATTTCTCCCTCCGGCGTATATGGTGCCCGTTCGAGCCGGGCTCGCCACCTACAATGGCGGGGAGCAAGCGGAGAGCTTTCCCTATCCCTCCATGGGGGAACGGGTCTGCCTTGTTCCTTATTTACTAAGGGGATTCGGATTTCCAATTCATCCGTTCCTCCGCGGGCTCCTGGAGCTCTACGGCCTCCAATTACACAATCTCACCCCTGCCTCCATTCTACATATCGCTGGCTATGTTGCTCTCTGCGAGTTGTTCCTGGGCTGTGAGGCTCACTTCGAGCTGTGGAAAAGGCTATTTTGCCTCGCCCCTCGCATACAGAGGAGATCACTTTATCAAGTGGGTGGAGCCGAGATATGGCGCATCGCCGATACCAGATACCTGTCCGGTACCCCTAAGAAGTCGCGTGAAGACTGGCCTTCAGAATGGTTTTATATGGAGGACGTTCCCCTTCCGGACCCTGTTCGGCGGGGTCTTCCTGAGTTCAACAATGCTCCTCTGAAGAAGCGCTGAAGTTGGAGCCCACGGAGCCCCCAGGCGGAAGACAACAGAGAAGTCCTCTATCTGATGAACCGGATCAAAGCACTGGCTCAATCAGGATTGACAATAATCGAAGTTATGTCGATTTGCATAATGCGGGGAGTGTTGGGGAACGTAGCATAAATTCAAAATTTTCCTACGTGTCACCAAGATCTATCTATGGAGTCATCTAGCAACGAGGGAGGAGTGGATCTACATACCCTTGTAGATCGCACGCGGAAGCGTTCAAGAGAACGGGGTTGATGGAGTCGTACTCGTCGTGATCCAAATCACCGATGATCCTAGCGCCGAACGGATGGCACCTCCGCGTTCAACACACGTACGGAGCAGTGACGTCTCCTCCTTCTTGATCCAGCAAGGGGTAGGAGAGGTTGATGGAGATCCAACAGCACGACGGCGTGGTGGTGGAAGTAGCGGGATTCCAACAGGGCTTCGCCAAGCGCTGCGGGAGGAGGGAGATGTGTCATGGGAGGGAGAGGGAGGCGCCAGGGCTTAGGTTTGGTTGCCCTCCCTTCCTCCACTATATATAGGGCCAAGGGAGAGGGGGAGGGCGCAGCCTTGACCCTTCCTCCAAGGAAGGGTGCGACCAAAGGGGGGAGGAGTCCATCCTCCCCAAGGCACCTTGGAGGTGCCTTCCCCTTTTAGGACTCTCCCCTCCTCTTGTCCCTTTGGCGCATGGGCCTCTAGGGGCTGGTGCCCTTGGCCCATATAGGCCAAGGCGCACCCCCTACAGCCCATGTGGCCCCCCAGGGCAGGTGGCCCCATCCGGTGGACCCCCGGGACCCTTCCGGTGGTCCCGGTACAATACCGGTGACCCCGAAACTTGTCCCGATGGCCGAAATAGCAATTCCTATATATAATTCTTTACCTCCAGACCATTACGGAACTCCTCGTGACGTCCGGGATCTCATCCGGGACTCCAAACAACTTTCAGGTTACCGCATACTAATATCTCTATAACCCTAGCGTCACCGAACCTTAAGTGTGTAGACCCTACGGGTTCGGGAGACATGCAGACATGACCGAGATGACTCTCCGGTCAATAACCAACAGCGGGATCTGGATACCCATGTTGGCTCCCACATGTTCCACGATGATCTCATCGGATGAACCACGATGTCAAGGACTTAATCAATCCCGTATACAATTCCCTTTGTCTAGCGGTACGATACTTGCCCGAGATTCGATCGTCGGTATCTCGATACCTTGTTCAATCTCGTTACCGGCAAGTCTCTTTACTCGTTTCGTAACACATCATCCCGCGGTCAATTCCTTGATCACATTGTGCACATTATGATGATGTCCTACCGAGTGGGCCCAGAGATACCTCTCTGTTTACACGGAGTGACAAATCCCAGTCTCGATTCGTGCCAACCCAACAGACACTTTCGGAGATAGCTGTAGTGTAACTTTATAGCCACCCAGTTACGTTGTGACGTTTGGCACACCCAAAGTACTCCTACGGTATCCGGGAGTTGCACAATCTCATGGTCTAAGGAAATGATACTTGACATTAGAAAAGCTTTAGCATACGAACTACATGATCTTGTGCTAGGCTTAGGATTGGGTCTTGTCCATCACATCATTCTCCCAATGATGTGATCCCGTTATCAATGACATCCAATGTCCATGGTCAGGAAACCGTAACCATCTATTGATCAACGAGCTAGTCAACTAGAGGCTTACTAGGGACATGGTGTTGTCTATGTATCCACACATGTATCTGAGTTTCCTATCAATACAATTCTAGCATGGATAATAAACGATTATCATGAACAAGGAAATATAATAATAACTAATTTATTATTGCCTCTAGGGCATATTTCCAACAGGGAGTGCAACCACTTCAATACCGTGGGCACCCATTGTGGTGTTACAACGGGGCGGATGACGCCACCTGCTACGGGCGTAAGGGTCCGGACAATGCTGCCGCTTTAGCGAAAATTCTGTCTGAACTGTTCAAGGGTGAGGAAGAGGAGTTCACTCGCATCAAGCCACGGTATGGATTCTCCATGTACAATCCTCCAAGCTGGGTAAGTTATATCTCCCTGCTCCCATTTTTCCCGCATTATTTGTCGTGAGTATTCACCTTGCCACTTTGCGGCAGGAACTGCGAAAAGCCATAAAGGAGGTCAGCAGCCCTTCTCCACAACGAGAGGACCCTGACCGGGCCCTCGACTCCGGACTTGAAAAAGATTCGGTTATATTCATGGAGCTGATAGACCGGCAGTTCTATCAGTTAAGCTGCGACGATGCCATGGTGGCCATTACGGCTGACTATCCCGGACTGCTCCCTGCATCGCAAGTAAGAAAAACCAAAAATCCCAACTCCAAAACTAGGATCCCCTTTTAGGCACTTCACCCACCATATACACATGGCATCTTTTATAGGGAAGGCATTCGGGATGCCCTGCCGAACCCGCAGCAACTCGCCAACAAGAGGCACCGAGGCCAGGTAGGCCAAAAATGAAGGCGGTCAGGACGGAGACGCTGGCGCAAAGGTATAAGAAAAACCCCGCTCCATGGTTGTCGTCTTTCTCAAAATGTAATGATGCCCGCGTTTCTTTAACAGAAAAAACACTCGCCGGAATATGTCCGGCGATGTTGCCAATCACGCTTCCACCAGTCGGGCGCCAGGACCGGACATGGAGGCAGAAGCCGATATGGGGCAGACGCCGGATAACCCCCCTACAGAGGATGCAGATAGATTATCCGCTACAAACTCAGAAGTGGAAACCGCCATGAATCATAGGCACCGCCGGGCCGTACTCCGTGACGCTTGTTTCGCACCAGAGGCATTTGACGCCTTCAATTCTGGAGAGGCGTACCTCCGTGCTGCTCAAGATGGTCTAGCCAGAGCCACGGATCAGTATGTAAAGGATGTACGGGTGAGTAAATCTGACGATTTATATGTATCACTAGCCCCTGAGACTTGAAACAGTTAGCAGAACTGATTTAAGGATCATCTTTATTGTGCAGGTTCTTACAGAGAAGAATACTAGGCTAACACAGGAGCTAGAGGAATGCAAGACCCAACTGCGGGCTGCTGTGGTCGCATTGCAGGAACCGAAAAAGTCACCTGCTGGTAACATTTACTTTAAAGCATGATGGTTACCATATAATGTGCGGCATGGCTACAGATCTAACAATAGATGTTGTAGATGAATCCGGAGAAAATTCGGAGGACCAACATGTTATGCGACAGTTAGAGGCTGGCAAACGCGTGCTGACTGAGGTTAGGCGGGAGAAAAACAATCTCCAAGACGCCAATATTAAGCTGAGCGTGGAACTAAAAGACGTTTGGGGCCAGCTTGCAGACTCCGAGAAGGAGAATAAGCGGCTTTGGCGCGGCATTTTCAGTAAGTGCTTGAACGAATCCTTTTAAAGGAGTCCGGCGAAGAAGCCGACTAACAGCGTTATGTCTGTAGGTATGCTGACGGGTCGTCCCGCGGAGGAAATGCCCGGGTCTGCGGGTGATCTTCTATCCGAGCTGTCACATCTGCACGAACAAGTTCGGCAGGTGATGCAAGGTGTTGCCCAGGACTTGTGGCCATCCGTCTCCCTGCCAAATGGCGTTGCAGAGCTTACAGAGAAGCTCAAGGGAGCACGGCGGCGCTTCCGATTATGGAAGATATCGACCTGCCGACAGGGTGCCAGAGAAGCCTGGGCCATGGTGAAGACGCGGTATACCAAGGCAGACCCAAATCACATGGCCAAGGTCAGACCTATGGGGCTCGACGGAAAAAAGATCCCCGTTAGCTTAGTTTATGGGCAAGTAGAATTAGCCGCAAAGTATTCCCAACAGGATTGTAAGCTAGACCGCCTGTTGGATGGTATAGAAGAGGAATTTAGTTAGTCTGCATGACTATGTAATGAAAGTGACATGTATAATGCCTTCTAGCCGGATTGTAGATCATTTGTCTTGGCGGACCTTTTCGCTTCAACCTTGGGACCCGATAGTCCGGAGTGTATCCGAATACCCGCTCAGTTATATAAGAACCGGGGTATGCGTGGAGACCAGGCGTAGGGGTCATTAGTGCTTGAACAGACAAGTGCCCAACTAGTTATGTTATATTACATGGGTGGTAAGAAACATCTTCCAGGGAGAATAGTTCCGTTAAGGGTTCATTTCCCTGGGTAAGCATGCCCTAAAGTGCATGTCCGGATTACAATAGAAAACGCAGGAAAAACATCTGGGCACAGATATGGACAATAAATAAAAATCATCTTTTGTTCACCGACCGAATATTCCCTTAAGAACGCTAGCTTTCGGCTTCACCCAGTCCGAGGCACACATCTGGCTGACCCGGCAGTAACAATCGCAGAGGTGCTCCCCTTATGCCCTAGCCGAATTAACGGGAACATAGGGCATAAATACAAGAGCCAGGCAACCCAGCTTGGCCAAAACTTAAGTCATATCGATGCATATAATGGCAAAAAAAGGTACATGCGGAAGCATGACACATGCGCGGGGCCTGAGGCCCAGATAAATAATTAAGCTTCTGTGAAAGAAGCCCCCAGGTATGATGAGCGCGGCTAGCGCATCTATAATGTGCAAGCGAGGCACAAGTTGGCCCTAGAAGGCCTAGAGAAAGTATAAAAGAAAGAAAGAAAAACAAGACAGATAATGTATATGCAAAAAATGGACAAAGGGAGGGGACGAAGATAGAGTTCGGAGCTAGGCGTAGAATCTTCGGAGCCTAGCCACGTTCCATTGGTTCGGCTCGAGTCGACTAGTCGATGCATCCCGCAGTCGGTACGCTCCACCGGTCAGAACTTGGTCAATAATGAAGGGACCTTCCCAGTTGGGCTCGAGATTGTTCTTTTTCTTATCCAGCAGGTGTAGAACTACTTCACCAACGTTATAAGTTTTGGCCCATACTTCTCTGCTTTGGTATCTGCGAGCCTGTTGCTGATAAAATGCGGAACAGGCTTTGGCTACGTCGCGCTCCTCCTCCAGGGTATCCAGACTGTCATGCCGATCGAGCTCGGCTTCTCTTTCTTCGTACATGCGCACTCGAGGTGAGTCATGAATTATGTCACAGGGCAAGACTGCCTCTGCACCGTACACCATAAAGAAGGGTGTATATCCGGTACTACGATTCGGCGTGGTCCGCAGCCCCCAGAGTACGGAGTCAAGCTCCTCTACCCAGTGCGTGTTAGAGTCCGTTAAGGAACACACTAATCTGGGTTTAATGCTGCCCATTATAAGACCATTTGCTCGCTCGACTTGACCGTTGGTTTGTGGGTGATAGACTGAAGCATAATCGAGCTTGATGCCCATTTTGCTGCACCAGAGTTTTACCTCATCGGCCATGAAGTTCGTGCCGTTGTCAGTGATGATGCTGTGGGGGACGCCATAACGGTGTACGACCCCGGATATGAAGTCTATCACCGGTCCGGATTCGGCTGTTTTAACAGGTTTGGCCTCTATCCATTTGGTGAATTTATCCACCATGACCAGTAAGTATTTTTTCTTGTGGGTTCCCCCTTTGAGGGGTCCAACCATGTCAAGCCCCCAGACCGCACAGGGCCATGTAATGGGGATTGTTTGGAGGGCGGTGGGTGGCATGTGGCTTTGATTTGCAAAGAGCTGGCAACCGGCGCAACATTGGACCAAGTCCTGTGCGTCTGCCCGGGCCGTTGGCCAATACAATCCTATACGGAAGGCCTTGCTTACAAGGGCCCGGGCTGCGGCGTGATGACCGCCGAGTCCGGCGTGAATTTCTGCCAAAAGATTCCGCCCTTCCTCTTCGGAGATGCACCTTTGAAGGACTCCGGTAGTGCTTTTTTTGTATAATTCTCCCTCATGGACCCTATAGGCCTTGGATCGCCGGACTATGCAGCGTGCCTCATTTTGGTCCTCCGAAAGTTCCCGTCTAGTTAGGTAGGCTAGGAATGGTTCTGTCCATAGGGCAATAATGGCCATTATTTCGTGGGCTGAAGGTGTGGTTTTGGTGGCGGAGCCTCCGATTCTGTCAGAGAGTTTGGTATCGGGTATTTTGGCCGGGTCCGGACTGTTGTTATTAGTGTCCCCTTCCCATACTACGGATGGCTTGAACAACTTCTCCAAAGATATGTTGGGGGGGACCACATCGTGTTTTGCACCGATGCGGGCGAGGATATCCGCCGCCTGATTGTTTTCCCGAGCCACATGGTGAAATTCGAGCCCCTCGATCCGAGCTGACATTTTTAGGACGGCGTTTCGATAGGCCGCCATTTTCGGATCCTTGGCGTCAAAGTCTCCATTTATTTGGGATATTGCGAGTTTTGAATCCCCACGCACCTCCAGGCGTTGAATGCCCATGGAGACTGCCATCCAAAGACCATGCAACAGAGCTTCGTATTCGGCTGCATTGTTGGAGTATGTATACAATATTTGCAGTACGTACTGAACTATATCTCCGGTTGGGGACGCCAGGACGACGCCAGCCCCTAGACCGGCCAGCATTTTAGAACCGTCGAAGTGCATGATCCAGTTGGAATATGCACCGTACTCTTTAGGGAGTTCGGCCTCCGTCCATTCGGCAACGAAGTCGGCCAATACTTGCGATTTAATGGCTCGTCGAGGTTAGTATGTTATGTCGAACGGGAGGAGCTCAATGGCCCATTTGGCAATCTGGCCCGTAGCGTTGCAGTTGTTTATGATATCATCAAGTGGCACTTCCGAGGCTACTGTAATCGAGCACTTTTGAAAGTAGTGTTGCAGCTTCCGTGATGCCATGAATACCGCATATTCTATCTTTTGATAATGTGGGTACCATGATTTTCATGGAGTGAGGACAGTGGATACATAGTATACCGGCTTTTGAAGGGCGAATTTATGTCCGTCCGCTTCTTGTTCGACAACGAGCACCGCGCTTACAACTTGATGAGTTGCCGCAATGTACAACAGCATTGGTTCGCCGATGTTTGGCGCGGCCAGGATTGGGTTGGTTGCCAAGATGGCCTTTATTTCTTCCAATGCGGCTGTGGCCGCGTCCTTCCACTCGAAGTGTTCGGTGCGCCGAAGGAGGCGATAAAGGGGTAAAGCCTTTTCTCCTAAGCGGGAGATAAAGCGGCTTAGAGCCACCACGCATCCAGTTAACTTCTGGATTTGTTTGAGGTCTGTTGGGGTAGCCAACTGTGACAAAGCTCGGATTTTGGCCGGATTAGCTTCAATACCTCTACTGGAGACAATGAAACCTAGGATCTTTCCAGCTGGTACGCCGAAAATGCATTTTTCCAGATTGAGCTTGATGTCGTATGTTCGGAGGTTGTCGAATGTGAGCCTCAAGTCGTCTATCAAAGAGTCGAAGTGTTTGGTTTTGACAACCACATCGTCTACGTATGCCTCTACTGTTTTGCCGATTTGTATCTCCAGACATGTCTAAATCATGCGCTGATATGTTGCGCCGGCGTTTTTGAGCCCAAAAGGAATTGTGTTAAAACAGAAGGGACCGTATGGTGTGATGAATGCCGTTGCGGCTTGGTCGGATTCCGCCATCTTGATTTGGTGGTAACCGGAGTATGCGTCGAGGAAACACAATGACTCGTGTCCTGCGGTAGCATCAATAATTTGATCGATGCGGGGGAGTGGGAAGGGACCCTTTGGGCAAGCTTTATTGACGTCCTTGAAATCGACACAAAGGCGCCAGGATTTATCCTTCTTTGGTACCATCACCAGGTTTGCTAGCTAGTCTGGGTGTTTTATTTCTCTGATAAATCCGGCCTCCAATAACTTGGCTAGTTCCTCTCCCATGGCCTGTCTCTTAGGTTCGGAGAAACGCCGAAGAGCTTGCTTGACCGGCTTGAATCCCTTTAGGATATTGAGGCTATGCTCGGCCAGCCTGCGTGGGATTCCTGGCATGTCTGAGGGATGCCAGGCAAATATGTCCCAATTCTCGCGTAGGAACTCCCGGAGTGCGGTGTCTAGGGCGGGGTTTAACTGCGCCCCGATGGAGGCTGTTTTTGTAGGGTCCATTGGGTGGACTTGGAATTTGACTATTTCGTCCGCTGGTTTAAAAGAGGTGGACTTGGATCTCTTGTCGAGTATCATGTCGTCCCTGTCCACTGTAGAGCGTAGCATGGTTAATTCCTTGGCCGAGAGGGCTTCGGATAATGCCTCGAGGGCCAGTGCGGCTGTTTTGTTTTCGGCGCGGAGTGTTGTGTCCGGATCACTAGTGAGAGTGATGATTCTGTTGGGCCCCGGCATTTTGAGCTTCATGTACCCGTAATGGGGTACAGCTTGAAAGATTGTGAACGCCTCCTGTCCTAAAAGAGCGTGATAACCACTGCTGAACGGGGCCACTTGGAATGTAATTTCTCAGACCTATAATTATCTGGCGTGCCGAATACCACATCTAGTGTGATTTTCCCAGCACAGCGTGCTTCCCGACTGGGGATAATTCCTCTAAAGGTTGTGCTACTTTGCTCGATGCGGTTCCAGTCTATTTCCATCTTTTGAAGAGTTTCCTCATAGATGAGGTTTAATCCGCTGCCGCCGTCCATGAGTACTTTGGTGAGTCGAAAGCCGTCCAGGATTGGACAGAGGACCAGTGCGGTTGGTGCTCGGGCTGTTCATAATTTAGGTTCGTCACTGGCATTGAAGGTAATAGCCGTGTTACTCCATGGATTTATTGCTGCTACATGGCAGATTTCGGCCATGCCGTGGATTGTTCGCTTGTGCCTATTATTTGACGCGAAGGTCTCAAAGACTATTGACACCGTATTGTTATCCACGGGATGGTGCTCTGTGGTATTTGGGATAAGAAGATCCTCACCACTTTTGGCCACCTGCCGGAGTATCCAACATGCTCTAAGGATGTGCGTTGGTATTGTATCCGCTATACTATGAATTTTGCAGGGTCCGTTGAGCCATCCCTCCAGTATGGTTCCATGC
Source organism: Triticum aestivum (assembly GCF_018294505.1). Lineage (NCBI taxonomy): Eukaryota > Viridiplantae > Streptophyta > Magnoliopsida > Poales > Poaceae > Triticum > Triticum aestivum. Next base: position 111,405,869 of record NC_057797.1, on the reverse strand, counting down.
CCTGTAGAGGGTTTTTGTTTCTTTACAACTAGCTCGGGTGTCTTATTATAGTGCACCCTTTTACTTCGGACTGGGTGTATATTCAGAGCCGGATTATCCCAAAATTTCGTTTCGGTTTTCCAAGCGCTTTCTATCGCACAGTACTTTCGTACTATGGACGCCAAGTCAGCGAAGCGTGATATGTCACGGCGACTTAAGGCGTTAAGGATTCCCTTGTCCATGCAATTATTGCAGAAAAGTGAGACTGCATCTTCCTCGCGACAGTCCTTAACCTTGTTCAATACAAGGAGGAATCTGGCCCAATAATGATGTATTGTTTCATGGGGCTCTTGCCTGATGTGGGAAAGATCGTTTATGTCTGGGTGGGTGGGCGGATTTGAGTCCGAATCCCTACCCGATCTGAGAGCCAGGGGCCAAGGAGTTTCCAATCTTGGAAGTTCGGGTTCCGGAGTGTTACCCGATGAATTTGGCCCGCTGCCTGATTCTAGGTTCAGGGCTTGGGTGATGTCCTCCCGTAAGCGGGTATCCGGCTTGGAGAGCTCAGGAATCCGGACATAGTTAGTCCTCAAAATAGAGGAAGAGTTGCCGCATTGTTCCTCCACCACCACAACGTGATGGGTGACCGGTGGAGAGTTAATCTCCCTTTGATCGGGTTTAAGCCCAATCCGATCATAGTTCGTAGCGACTCCCAAGGCGGCGATGCGATCCAATTGTTCATTTAGGGAAGAGAACTCCATTGGATCCATCTGCTCGGCGAGTTCCGAGCCGACGTGGAGGCTGTTTTTGATGACCCAAGAAGTCATCGTCAGTGCAGCAGCCGAACGGGCGGTCATGACGAAACTGCCTAGCCAGAGAGTTTGGCCGACAGCCAGAGCTCCCCCGGCGGTAATGTTGCTTTTAAGAACGAGGCGAGGCATCCTTCCTTACGGCGACGTCACAGAGGAACTCTCAATGAAAGCACCAATGTCGGTGTCAAAACCAGCGGATCTCGGGTAGGGGGTCCCGAACTATGCGTCTAAGGCGGATGGTAACAGGAGGCAGGGGACACGATGTTTTACCCAGGTTCGGGCCCTCTTGATGGAGGTAAAACCCTACATCTTGCCTGATTTATTCTTGATGATATGGGTATTACAAGAGTTGATCTACCACGAGATCGGAGAGGCTAAACCCTAGAAGCTAGCCTGTGGTATGATTGTATATTGTCCTACGGACTAAAACCCTCCGGTTTATATAGACACCGGAGGGGGCTAGGGTTACACAAGGTCAGTTACAAAGGAGGAGATATACATATCCGTATTGCCTAAGCTTGCATTCCACACCAAGTAGAGTCCCATCCGAACACGAGTCGAAGTCTTCAATCTTGTATCTTCATAGTCCAACAGTCCGGCCAAAGGATATAATCCGGCTGTCCAGAGAGCCCCTAATCCAGGACTCCCTCAGTGGTGGATTTGTTTTATAGAAACTATTGATCTCTCATGCTCCACTTAGATTATTTTAAGAGTCTTAAATAGCATGGTAATTTGCTTAAATAATCCTAATATGCTTGGTACTCAATAATAATAATAAAAATTTCTTATGAGTGTGTTGAATACTATGAGAAGTTTGATGCTTGATAATTGTTTTGAGATATGAAGATGGTGATATTAAAGTTGTGCTAGTTGAGTAGTTGTGAATTTGAGAAATACTTGTGTTAAAGTTTGTGATTCCCGTAGCATGCACGTATGGTGAACCGTTATGTGATGAAGTCGGAGCATGATTTATTTATTGATTGTCTTCCTTATGAGTGGCGGTCGGGGACGAGCAATGGTCTTTTCCTACCAATCTATCCCCCTAGGAGCATGCGCGTAATACTTTGCTTTGATAACTTATAGATTTTTGCAATAAGTATATGAGTTCTTTATGACTAATGTTGAGTCCATGGATTATACGCACTCTCACCCTTCCACCATTGCTAGCCTCTCTAATACCGCGCACCTTTCGCCGGTATCATACACCCACCATATACCGTCCTCAAAACAGCCACCATACCTACCTATTATGGCATTTCCATAGCCATTCCGAGATATATTGCCATGCAACTTTCCACCGTTCCGTTTATTATGACACACTCCATCATTGTCATATTGCTTAGCATGATCATGTAGTTGACATCGTATTTGTGGCAAAGCCACCGTTCATAATTCTTTCATACATGTCACTCATAAGTCATTGCATATCCCGGTACACCGCCGGAGGCATTCGTATAGAGTCTCTAAGTATCAAGTTGTAATTGTTGAGTTGTAAGAAAATAAAAGTGTGATGATCATCATTATTAGAGCATTGTCCCAAGTGAGGAAAGGATGATGGAGACTACGATTCCCCCACAAGTCGGGTTGAGACTCCGGACGAAAAAAAGGAAGATAAGAGGCCATAAAAAAAGAGAAAAGGCCCAAATATAAAAAACTGAGAGAAAAAGAGAGAAGGGGCAATGCTACTATCCTTTACCACACTTGTGCTTCAAAGTAGCACCATGATATTCATAGTAGAGAGTCTCTCATTTCATCACTTCCATATACTAGTGGGAATTTTTCATTATAGAACTTGGCTTGTATATTCCAATGATGGCTTCCTCAAATTGCCCTAGGTCTTCGTGAGCAAGCGAGTTGGATGCACACCCACTTAGTTCTTTTGTTGAGCTTTCATATACTTATAGCTCTAGTGCATCCGTTGCATGGCAATCCCTACTCACTCACATTGATATCTATTGATGGGCATCTCCATAGCCCATTGATACGCCTAGTTGATGTGAGACTATCTTCCCCCTTTTTGTCTTCTCCACAACCACCATTCTATTCCACCTATAGTGCTATATCCATGGCTCACGCTCATGTATTGCGTGAAGATTGAAAAAGTTTTGAGAATGTCAAAAGTATGAAACAATTGCTTGGCTTGTCATCGGGGTTGTGCCTGATTTAAATACTTTGTGTGGTGAAGATAGAGCATAGCCAGACTATATGATTTTGTAGTGATAACTTTCTTTGGCCATGTTATTTTGAGAAGACATAATTGCTTAGTTAGTATGCTTGAAGTATTATTATTTTTACGTCAATATGAACTTTTATCTTGAATATTCCGGATCTGAATATTCATACCACAATTAAGAAGACTTACATTAAAATTATGACAAGTAGCACTCCGCATCAAAAATTCTGTTTTTATCATTTACCTACTCGAGGACGAGTAGGAATTAAGCTTGGGGATACTTGATACGTCTCCAACGTATCTATAATTTTTGATTGCTCCATGCTATATTATCTACTGTTTTGGACATTATTGTGCTTTATTATCCACTTTTGTATTATTTTTGGGACTAACCTATTAACCGGAGGCCCAGCCCAGAATTGCTGTTTTTTTACCTATTTTAGGGTTTCGAAAGAAAAGGAATATCAAAGGGAGTCCAAATGGAATGAAACCTTCGGGAACGTGATTTTCTCAACGAACAAGACCTAGGAGACTTGGACCCTACGTCAAGACACAAAAGAGGAGGCCACGAGGTAGGGGGCGCGCCTACCCCCAAGCGCGCCCTCCACCCTCGTGGGCCCCCTGTTGCTCCACTGACGTACTCCTTCCTCCTACATATACCTACGTACCCCCAAACGATCAGATACAGAGCCAAAACCCTAATTTCACCGCCGCAACTTTCTGTATCCATGAGATCCCATCTTGGGGCCTGTTCCGGAGCTCCGCCAGAGGGGGCATCGTTCACGGAGGGCTTCTACATCATCACCATAGCCCCTCCGATGAAGTGTGAGTAGTTTACCTCAGACCTACGGGTCCATAGTTATTAGCTAGATGGCTTCTTCTCTCTTTTTGGATCTCAATACAATGTTCTCCCCCTCTCTTGTGGAGAACTATTCGATGTAATCTTCTTTTTGCAGTGTGTTTGTTGAGACCGATGAATTGTGGGTTTATGATCAAGTCTATCTATGAACAATATTTGAATCTTCTCTGAATTCTTTTATGTATGATTGGTTATCTTTGCAAGTCTCTTCGAATTATCAGTTTGGTTTGGCCTATTAGATTGATCTTTCTTGCAATGGGAGAAGTGCTTAGCTTTGGGTTCAATCTTGCGGTGTCCTTTCCCAGTGACAGTAGGGGCAGCAAGGCACGTATTGTATTGTTGCCATCGAGGATAACAAGATGGGATTTTCATCATATTGCATGAGTTTATCCCTCTACATCCTGTCATCTTGCTTAAGGCGTTACTCTGTTTTCATTAACTTAATACTCTAGATGCATGCTGGATAGCGGTCGATGAGTGGAGTAATAGTAGTAGATGCAGGCAGGAGTCGGTCTACTTGTCTCGGACGTGATGCCTATATACATGATCATGCCTAGATATTCTCATAACTATGCTCAATTCTGTGAATTGCTCAATAGTAATTCGTTCACCCACCGTAGAATACTTATGCTCTTGAGAGAAGCCACTAGTGAAACCTATGGCCCCTGGGTCTATCTCCATCATATTAATCTTCCAATACTTAGTTATTTACTTTGCTTTTATTTTACTTTGCATCTTTATCATAAAAATACCAAAAATATTATCTTATCATATCTATCAGATCTCACTCTCGTAAGTGGCCGTGTAGGGATTGACAACCCCTTATCGTGTTGGTTGCGAGGATTTATTTGTTTTGTGCAGGTACGAGGGACTCATGCGGAGCCTCCTACTGGATTGATACCTTGGTTCTCAAAAACTGAGGGAAATACTTACGCTATTCTGCTGCATCATCCCTTCCTCTTCGGAGAAAAACCAACGCAGTGCTCAAGAGGTAGCACTCTATAGTCACCTATTATGTGTTATGATCAGTTAACCCCAAAGTGACAATAATCAGGATACTTACCGGTGATGACCGTAGTTTGAGGAGTTCATGTATTCACTATGTGTTAATGCTTTGTTCCGGTACTCTATTAAAAGGAGGCCTTAATATCCCTTAGTTTCCAATAGGACCCTGCTGCCACGGGAGGGTAGGACAAAAGATGTCAAGCAAGTTCTTTTCCATAAGCACGTATGACTATATTCGGAATACATGCCTACATTACATTGATGAACTGGAGCTAGTTCTGTGTCACCCTAGGTTATGACTGTTACATGATGAACCGCATCCAGCATAATTCTCCATCACCGATCCAATTCCTACGAGCTTTCCATATATTGTTCCTTGCTTATTTACTTTTTCGTTGCTATTGTTATCATCACTACAAAACACCAAAAATATTACTTTTACTATTGTTACTTCTGCTATCGTTACTACTACTATCATATTAATTTTCTACTAAATACCTTGTTGTAGATATTAAGTTTCCAGGTGTGGTTGAATTGACAACTCAGCTGCTAATACTTGAGAATATTCTTTGTCTCCCCTTGTTTCGAATCAATAAATTTGGGTTGAATACTCTACCCTCGAAAACTGTTGTGATCCCCTATACTTGTGGGTTATCAAGACTATTTTCTGGCACCGTTGCCGGGGAGCATAGCTCTATTCTTTGAGTCACTTGGGATTTATATCTGCTTATCATTATGAAGAACTTAAAAGATCCAAGAACAAAGATTTATCCCTCAACTATGAGGGGAGGTAAGTAACTGCCATCTAGCTCTGCACTTGATTCACCTTCTGTTTTGAGTAAGCTTGCGACACCTAAACCTGCTTCTGCTATTAATTCTGATATGTCGCATGTTATTGATGATGCCACTTCTACTATGCATGATACTTATGATGAAACTACTTTTATGCTTGATACTACTGTGCCACTTGGTGAATTTCTTGATGAACAAATGCTAGGGCTAGAGAGAATGAAATTATTAAAATTGATAATATTGATGAAAGTGATGATGACGATTCTCCCCCTAGATATGAATTGCCTGTTGTTCCTGAGGGCTATGTTATGGATGAAGAAACTGCTAGAGATTTTCTTGCTTGCAATGATAGGAGTGATCTTAAGAAACTATTAGCTAAGCTGGAACAAAAAACTCTGAATGCTAGAATGAAATATGATCCTGCTTATGCTACTTCACCTATCTTTGTTACTGATAAGGATTATGAATTCTCTGTCGACCCTGATATAATTACTTTGGTTGAATCTGATCCTTTCTATGGTTATGAATCTGAAACTGTTGTGGCACATCTTACTAAATTAAATGATATAGCTACCCTGTTCACTAATGATGAGAAAACTCGCAATTATTATATCCTTAAATTATTTCCGTTCTCATTAAAGGGTGATGCTAAGATATGGTTCAATTCTCTTGATCCTGGTTGTGTGCGTAGTCCCCAGGATATGATTTATTACTTCTCTGCTAAATATTTCCCTGCTCATAAGAAACAAGTTGCTTTAAGGGAAATATATAATTTTGTGCAAATTGAAGAAGAGAGTCTCCCACAAGCTTGGGGGAGGCTTCTCCAATTACTTAATGCTTTGCCTGATCATCCTCTTAAGAAAAATGAAATACTTGATATCTTTTATAATGGACTAACCGATGCTTCTAGAGACCACCTGGATAGTTGTGCTGGTTGTGTTTTCAGGGAAAGGACACCAGATGAAGCTGAAATTCTATTGAATAATATGTTAACTAATGAAAATAATTGGACACTTCCTGATCCAATTCCTAATCCAATTCCTGAACCAACTCCTAAGCCAACTCCAAAGAAAAGGGGTATTCTATTTCTTAGTCCTGAAGATATGCAAGAGGCAAAGAAATCTATGAAAGAGAAAGGTATTAAAGCTGAAGATGTTAAGAATTTACCTCCCATTGAAGAAATACATGGTCTTAATTTACCGCCTGTTGAAGAAATACATGGTTTTAATCCCTCACCTATTGAAGAAACACATGGCCTTGATAACCCGACACAGGTAGTAAAGGTAAATTCTCTCTACAGATATGATAAAGCTGAAATTCCTCTTACTAAGTTTGCTAGCCAATGCTTAGATGAGTTTGATAACTTTATGGTTAAGCAAGAAATCTTCAATGCCAATTTTGGTAGAGAATTGAAACACAATGCTTATATGATTGAACACTTGAGTGCTTATATGGCTAATGTTAAAGGTGAATTAAAACTTATTAGTAAACATGCTTGTATGGTTACCACTCAAGTAGAACAAGTACTTAAAGCTCAGAATGATTTGCTCAATGAATTGAATAGTAAAAATGATAATGCTGTTAGAGTTATGACTAGAGGCGGTAAAATGACTCAGGAACCTTTGTATCCTCAGGGCCATCCTAAGAGTATTGAGCAATATTCTCAGAGAAATAATATTGATGCACCTAGTCCTTCTAAAAGGAAGAAAAAGAAAAATGATAGGACTTTGCATGCTTCTAGTGAACCTGTTGTAGACACACTTGAGAATCCCAATGATATTTCTATTTCTGATGCTGAAACACAATCTGGTAATGAACATGAACCTAGTAATAATGTTAATGATGATGTTCATGTTGATGCTCAACCTAGCAATGATAATGATGTAGAGATTGAACCTGTTGTTGATCTTGATAACCCACAATCAAAGAATCAACATTATGATAAGAGAGACTTTGTTGCTAGGAAGCACGGTAAGGAAAGAGAACCATGGGTTCAGAAACCCATGCCTTTTCCTCCTAAGCCATCCAAGAAAAAGGATGATGAGGATTTTGAGCGCTTTGCTGAAATGATTAGACCTATCTTTTTGTGTATGCGACTAACTAATATGCTCAAAATGAATCCTTATGCTAAACATATGAAAGAAATTGTTACAAATAAAAGAAAGAAACTGGAAGCTGAAATTTCCAGGAGTACCAACTATACCATGCTCCATTAAAAGAAACTATGTTAAAATGGCTTTATGTGATCTTGGAGCCGGTGTTAGTGTTATGCCTCTCTCTTTATATCATAGACTTGATTTGAGTAAGTTGACACCTACTAAAATATCTTTGCAAATGGCTGATAAATCAACTGCTATACCTATCGGTATTTGTGAGGATGTGCCTGTTGTGGTTGCAAACATTACTATTTTAACAGACTTTGTTATTCTTGATATTCCCGAGGACGATAGTATGTCTATTATTCTTGGAAGACCCTTTTGAATAATGCAGGGGCTATTATTGATTGCACCAAAGGCAATGTCACTTTTCATGTTAATGGTAATGAGCATACGGTACACTTTCCAAGGAAACAACCTCAAGTTCACAGTATCCATTCTATTGGAAAAATTCCATCGATTATTTTTGGAGGTTTTGAATTTCCTCTTCCTACTGTCAAGAAGAAATATGATATTCTTATTGTTGGGGATGTGCATATCTCCGTTGAGGTAACCTACTTCTCCGGTTCCATGTTATTCGGAATGAGTTTGTTAACAAGACCTGATCAACCTTGTTAGTGGATTCCTTTTAATGAGCATGAGATGGATGAATTTAGAAAACACAACTCTCTGTACCATCTTTTTACTTTCTGTTATTTATATTAAATAAAGAAAAAATAGTAATTTCTATCTGTTTACTGAATTATCCATGTAATAAAAAAATACTCCAAAAATAAAAGTTCTCCATATGCCCTGAAAATTAAATATGATTTTTTCTGGAATATTTGAGAATATCTGGCACTGAAAACACAGCAGGGGGAGCAAGCACCTGGCCACGAGGGTGGAGGGCGTGCCCTACCCCCTGGGCGCGCCCCCTGCCTCGTGGGCCCACAGTGGCTCCCCTCCACTTATTCCAGCTACCACACACTCCTTCTTCCTCCCATAAACACCACCAACCAGCTCAAACCCGAGCCCAAGCTCATCTTGCTGCCATTTTCGATCTCCTTGCTCAAAGCACCTCTCACAAAACTGCTTTGGGGGATTGTTCCTTGGTATGTGACTCCTCCAATGGTCCAATTAGTTTTTGTTCTAGTGCTTTATTCATTGCAAATTTTTGCTGCTTAGGTGACCCTGTTCTTGAGCTTGTATGTCAAATTTATGTGGTCAAAAGTAGTTTTGATGCATGATATTTCCTCTAGGCACTTGTGGGAGTAGTTGCTATCAATTTTGTTGAGTTTGGTTTACTTTATTTTGAAGTTACTAAAAATTTCAGAAAATTTCAGAAAAAGATGAAGATATTTTTGAGGGGCTCATCGAGCCAAAGCTCGAAGGATAAGCAAAGTGAGGAGGATAAGAGGCCCAAGTATAATCTCCCCCGCACCGCGGAGGTCCGGCCGTGTGAATGGCCTTGTGATGATTTCTTGAGAGCAGCCGGGATTTATGATGATTTCTATGAATTGGCTGAAAATCCATGCCTCACCGCCTTCCTCCACGACCAACGCGAACAATATCTCTTACTCACCAATATCTCTGTGCAAAATTTTCATTTCCATGCTAGGAGCTCACCACCTACGGTGGAATTTTATTTATATGATGAGCATAAGGAGATGTCACTTCGTGATTTTTGTCAGGTTTGTTTGATCCCTTTTGAGGGCAGGGAATAGGAACCACATTGTGACGATGTTGATGGGTTTATTGATACCATTGTTGTAGGGGAAACGAGGAAGGTTTCCGACGCACGAATTACTAGCATACACTTTCCTGTTCTACGCTACTTTGCTATATTTGCTAGTAGGTGCTTAATTGGGCACGGAAACTGTGGAAACCTGAGTGCCCCTGATATTGTTATTTTGTGTCATGCCTTATTTCGTGATGACACATTTAGTTTGGGCGCTATTGTTGCAAAGAGGTTAAATCTTAACCGTACTAAGGGCCCTGTCCTTGGAGGCATCTTCACCTCGCGCCCCGCTGCACATTTTAACATACCTATTAGGCATTATGAGAAAGAAGAAAAATTGCTGCCTCCTGTTTATCTAGATTATAAGAGTATGGTAGCACATGATTTTATTGTTAAGAATAGGGAAAAGGCGCTTAAGTACAAATTAATATTTGGTAAAAATCACCCTGAGACTATTACCTTGCCTGCTCCTTCATTGTTTGATTTATCTGCAGGCAAGTACCTTGTTCCGTTGGAGGCCATTCACGCCTACCGAAACCCTACATCAGCTACAGAGCCAAAGTCGGAACCACAATTTGATCCTGCACGACAGTCTGATTACCAGTGGGATCCGGAGGTGATTGCCAACCAGTGGCAATGCGAGGCTTCTTCACAGTACGACCCCAACTATTACTATGGATATCCGCCAGGCCAGCCGTGGCCATAGACCAACTTAGGCCAAAAGCCTAAGCTTGGGGGAGTACGTATTTCTCACCGACATTACATTCCTGTTCACTGTAGCGAGCAGACCTCAAACAGTCTGATCTCTGTGCTCCGGTATCATCCCTGGATCAGTAATGCTGACACCACACAGTACTCGGAGGATTTATAGCAGAGTAGCAATCACACACTTATTACATCGAGTGTCTCAAAAGAGAACTTATTACAATAAATATGGCTTAAGGCCATCTAATAACGATAACGGCGGAAGGCTTGGAAGATAAGTGAGTCCATCAACTCCAACGGCATCACTGAGTATAGAACCATGACCTAAAAACTCCTTAATCATCGTCTGAAAAGTCTGCAACATTAACGTTGCAGCCCGAAACGGGTCAGCACATGGAATATGCTGGCAATATAACACATAGAGAGTAATGGAATGAAACAGCTATACTATATGCATATTTGGCTGGTGGAAAGCTCTATGGTTACAGTTTTGCGTAAAGCCAATTTTTCCCTACTTCAAAGGAATATAATTTATTTAACTATCATGGTAGTTGTTAAACATTGAGAATGGTTGACAGCATTCTCAATCCCAATTAAGCATCATCATTAAACATAACCCAACAAAATTAATTTAGAGTAACATGTTGAGATTCACATGATAATCCAGGTACTAGATACTCAAGATGTCCATAACCGGGGACACGGCTAACCATGATTAGTTTATTACACTCTGCAGAGGTTTGCGCACTTTTCCCCACAAGACTCGATCGCCTCCATTTGGTTTCTCGCACTACATGGTGTTTGAGAAACGGATGACCGAGACATAGTCTTTCAGAAGCGCTAGCACCTTATGATCGGGTAGACCGTACCACCTACATCCCCTACATCTGCTAATCTACCACTGTAAGAGTTCGCACGACTTAGTCAACTATGCTAGATCCCATAATAGCTTGTGGCTGCACACGAAAGTTTCTAGTATGAATAGTCTCATGATCCCTTTGAGCCTGGGTGGCAGTCCAAAAGAAAATAGGCAAGTCCTGCAATACCCAGGTGCCTCAATCCACCCAGATGTGTGTTTAAGTTGCCACCTTAGATAAACCATTAATTAACAAAACTCACCTCTATCATGGATATCACTCACCCAATCCATGTCTACTAGCATAGCATGGCATAATAAGCAAACGTAGAAGTAACTCCCAAAGGTTTGATAATAAACAGGTAATAGGTACTACCTCATCTACTTCCCATCCCACAATTTAATTAGATCCTCACCATGCAATGTGTGAGGATTGATCTAATGCAATAAAACTAGGTAGTAGGAAAGGTATGATCAAAGTGTTACTTGCCTTGCTGATGATCCGGGAAACCTAGCGATTCGAAGTAACAACCGGCGCACTCCGGATACTCTATCGCAAACAAACAAACGAGCATACAATAAGTACTCATCTAATGCACGGGTAAAACTCAAATAAGAGATCTAACCAGAAGGTTCAACTTAAGAACTCCGGTTGGCAAAAAGAATCAAATCGAACGAAGCAACGAAAGTCAAACGGCGAAAGAAAACAACTTTGTTCTACTAATATGGATCTAGGGCAAATTTTACAGTAGCAAAATCTTGTTTAAGTTGGTTAAACGGATAGAGGGTTTCGAGACGAAACTCTAGGCGCTTGAATCTCCTGATTCCGATAAACGAGCGAAAAGTTATACTAAAACGAAAATCGGATCAGGAATCGCGATCAGAAAAATCGCGGATTTAATCTGAGAAAAAGAAAAACGACGAACGTTCGCTAGAATGAATGAACGGACGAACGCTCGCTATTTAAATAAACCGGAAAAACCGATCTATTTAAAAAAAAACCGAATGTAAAAAAACCCGATGAAAAACCGACGGTTTTTCGAAAAAAACGGCGGCACGGGAAACGAGGTGGCGGTGAACCTCGACGAGCGTGCGGGCGGGGCGGCGGCTCCGGCGAGGCGGCGCGTTGGCGGGGCGGCGGCGCGGCGGCGCGGCGTCGGCGGCGTGAGTGGGGCGGCGGCGGCGGGCGCGGGTGCGGGGCGGGGCTGGGGCTAGGGTTTCCCCCCCGGGGCTAGGCCGGCTTATAAAGGCCACCTCGGGCCGGAGTCCTAGTCGGACACGGCTCGTAGGTCGGTTCGTTTTTTTAAATATTACATGCAGAAGAAAAATAAAAAGAAATACTAAACAGACTCCAAAAATTCCAAAATAAATTTTCACGGGCTTCTAAAATCGAGCCGCACAAGGTGAACATTTATTTGGGACCTAAATGCAATTTTGAAAAACGCACATTTTTCCTAAATTCAAATAAAACACCGAAAAACTCTGAAATAAAATCTTATTTGATTTTATTATGAAATCCTCAATATTTCTTTATTTTGGGAAAGTCATTTTATTCCCTCTCTCATATTTTTGTAATAGAAATAATTGATGATAAAATAAATAAAATCAAATGATCTTATTCTCAAAATTTGAGAAAACTCAAATATGAAAATAATGAAATCCCCAACTCTCTCCGTGGGTCATTGAGTTGCGTAGAATTTCTAGGATCAACCAAAAGGCAAAATAAAATATGGTATGCAATGATGATTTAATGTATAACATTTCAAATTGAAAATTTGGGATGTTACATTCACACACTCATTGCTAGTTGTCGGTGCTCATACTTTTTCATTGTATCATCCATGCTAGTTTATTTTCCTTTTTATGCTTTCTTCTTGTGTGTTTAATAAACCTTATAAAAACAAAAAAAATTAGTTGTAGCTTTTAATGAGTTTACCTTCCATGCTTGTAGAAGTAATTAAAAATAAAACCCAAAAAGATTTCTCGTTCTTCTTTTGCTTGTTGGGAGCTTTCCCATATACATAGTTTTGTTTCTTCTCTGTCCTTTGGGGGTCGAGAGGATAAGACCATAATTAAAATGTTAAAGTGGCTCTTATATGCATTATCGATTGATCTGACAAAGAGCCCATATTACCTTGTCTTCTCTCTTGAATTGAATGCTTGCAGATTCCAACTTAGTCCAATGCACATGCACAATTATTATTATTCACATCGTTCGGTCGTGCAAGTGAAAGGCAATAATGATGATTATATGATGAACTTATTGAGATGAGAAAAGTTGGTATGAACTCGACCTCTCTAGTTTTTGTAAATATGATTAGTTCATCGTTCCTGATTCAGCCTATTATGAATAAACATGTTTGCAATGACAATTAGAGATTATAGTTGCTTATGCCATGCTTAATTAGCTAGGAGCTTATAATGGTTTACCTTGCGTGCCAACATGCTATTAAAATGGTTGTGATGTGGTATGATAGGATGGTATCCTCTTTTGAATGATTCGAGTGGCTTGACTTGGCATATGTTCACGCATGTAGTTGAAACAAAATCAACATAGCCTCCATGATATTTATCTTCATGGTGCATTATATCCTACTCATGCTTGCATTCGGTGTTGATTAATTTTAATGCATGTTCATGACTGTTGTCGCTCTCTAGCTGGTTGCTTCCCAGACTTTTGCTAGCCTTCACCTGTACTAAGCGGGAATACTGCTTGTGCATCCAATTCCATAAACCCCAAAGTTATTCCATATGAGTCCACCATACCTACCTATATATGGTATCTACCTGCCGTTCCAAGTAAATTTGTATGTGCCAAACTCTAAACCTTCAAATAAACATTTTGTTTTGTATGCTCGAATAGCTCATGTATCAACTAGGGCTGTCCGTATCTTCCATGTTAGGCGGGTTATTCTCAAGAGGAGTGGACTCCGCTCCTCACTCACGATAAAATGGCTGGTCACCGGGATGCCTAGTCCCATGCTCTATGCAAATCAAATCAAAATAACTGCAAACAAAACTCCCCAGGACTATTGTTAGTTGGAGGCACTCGTTGTTTCGAGCAAGCCAAGGATTGATGCTTGTTGATGGAGGGGGAGTATAAACTTTACCATTCTATTTGGGAACCTCCTATAATGTGTGTAGCATGGAAGATATCGCCATCTCTTGGTTGTTATGTTGACAATGAAAGTATACCGCTCAAAATATTATTCATATCTATTTCAAAACCGAGCTCTGGCACCTCTACAAATCCCTGCTTCCCTCTACGAAGGGACTATCTATTTACTTTTATGTTGAGTCATCATCCGCTTATTAAAAAGCACCAGTTGGAGAGCACCACTGTCATTTGCATTAATTACTTTTAGTTTACATTGAGTATGACTTGACTGGATCTCTTTTACCATGAATTACAATGTCTAGTCAGTCCTTGATCTTTAAAGGTGCTCTGCATTTATGTTTTGCGATCTCAGAAAGGGCTAGCGAGATACCATCTTGTTATATCATATCATGATTGTTTTAAGAAAGTGTTGTCATCCGAGATTTATTATTATTGCTCGCTAGTTGATTATGCCATTGATATGAGTAAACATGAGACCTAAAATGTTATTGTGATTATTGTTAGTTCATAATCTTTGCTGAAAACTTGAATGCTGGATCTAGATATTTACAACAACAAGAGCAAACAGAGTTTGTAAAAGTTTTTCTTTTTCCATTTCAGTTTATCAACTGAATTGCTTGAGGACAAGCAAAGGTTTAAGCTTGGGGGAGTTGATACGTCTCCGCCGTATCTACTTTTCCAAACACCTTTGCCCTTGTTTTGGACTCTAAGTTGCATGATTTGAATGTAACTAACCTGGACTAACGATGTTTTCAGCAGAATTGTTGTGGTGTTATTTTTGTGCAGAAATAAAAGTTCTCGGAATGACCTAAAAATCAACGGAGAATTATTTTGGAATATATAATAAATACTGGAAGGAAGATCCATGCCAGGGGCCTCCACTTGTCCACGAGGGTGGGGGCGCGCCCCCTGCCTCGTGGGCCCCCTGACGATCCATCGACCTCAACCTTGACTCTATATATTCACTTTCAGGGAGAAAAAACCAGAGAGAAGGATTCATCACATTTTACGATACAGAGTCGCCGCCAAGCCCTAAACTCTCTCGGGAGGGCTGATCTGGAGTCCGTTCGGGGCACCGGAGAGGGGAATCCGTCACCATCGTCATCGTCAACCTTCCTCCATCACCAATTTCATGATGCTCACCGCCGTGCATGAGTAATTCTATCGTAGGCTTGCTGGACGGTGATGGGTTGGATGAGATTTATCATGTAATCGAGTTAGTTTTGTTAGGGTTTGATCCCTAGTATCCACTATGTTCTGAGATTGATGTTGCTATGACTTTGCTATGCTTAATGCTCGTCACTAGGGCCCGAGTGCCATTGAGGGAGTCCTGGATTAGGGGGTATCCGGACAGCCGGATTATATCCTTTGGCCGGACTGTTGGACTATGAAGATATAAGATTGAAGACTTCGTCTCGTGTCCGGATGGGACTCTACTTGGTGTGGAAGGCAAGCTAGGCAATACAGATATGTATATCTCCTCCTTTGTAACCGACCTTGTGTAACCCTAACCCCCTCTGGTGTCTATGTAAACCGGGGGGTTTTAGTCCGTAGGACAACATACAATCATACCATAGGCTAGCTTCTAGGGTTTAGCCTCTCCGATCTTGTGGTAGACCAACTCTTGTAATACTCATGTCATCAAGAATAAATCAAGCAGGACGTAGGGTTTTACCTCCATCAAGAGGGCCCGAACCTGGGTAAAACATTGTGTTCCCTGCCTCCTGTTACCATCCGCCTTAGACGCACAGTTCGGGACCCCCTACCCGAGATCCGCCGGTTTTGACACCGACATTGGTGCTTTCATTGAGAGTTCCTCTGTGACGTCGCCGTAAGGAAGGATGCCTCGTCTCATTGTTAAAATCAACATTACCGTCGGGCGAGCTCTGGCTGTCGGCCAAACTCTCCAGCTAGGTAGTTTCGTCATGACTGCCTGTTCGGCCGCTGCACCGACGATGACTTCTTGGGTCATCAAAAACAGCCTCCATGTCGGCTCGGAAGTCGCCAAGCAGATGGATCCAATGGAGCCCTCTTCCCTAAACGAACTCTTGGATCGCATCACCGCCTTGGGAGTCGCTATGAACTATGACCAGATTGGGCTTAAACCCGATCAAAGGGAGATTAACTCTCCACCGGTCACCCATCACGTTGCAGTGGTGGAGGAACAATGCGACAACTCTTCCTCTATTTTAAGGACTAACTATGTCCGGATTCCTGAGCTCTCCGAGCCGGATACCCGCTTATGGGAGGACATTACCCAAGCCCTGAACCTAATTAGGCAGCGGGCCAAATTTATCGGGTAACACTCCAGAACCCGAACTTCCAAGATTGGAAACTCCTCGGCCCCTGGGTCTCAGATCGGGTAGGGATTCGGACTCAAATCCACCCACCCACCCAAACATAAACAATCGTTCCCACATCAGGCAAGAGCCCCATGAAAGAGTACATCATTATTGGGCCAGATTCCTCCTTGTGATGAACAAGGTTAAGGACTGTCGCGAGGAAGATGCAGTCTCACTTTTCTGCAATAATTGCACGGATAAGGGAATCCTTAACGCCTTAGGTCGCCGTGACATATCACGCTTCGCGAACTTGGCATCCATAGTACAAAAGTACTGTGCGATGGAAAGTGCCTGGAAAACCGTAACAAAACTTTGGGATAATCCGGCTCCGAATATACACCCAGTCCGAAGTAAAAGGGTGCACTATCATAAGACGCCCGAGCTAGTTGCAAAGAAACAAAAACCCTCTACATGGCATGGAACCGTACTGGAGGGATGGCTTAACGGACCCTGCAAAATTCACAGTACAACGGATACAATACCAACACACAACCTTAGAGCATGTTGGATACTCCGGCAGGTGGCCAAAAGTGGTGAGGATCTTCTTATCCCAAATGCCACAGAGCACCATCCCGTGTATAATAATACGGTGTTAACAGTCTTTGCGACCTTTGCGTCAAATAATAGGCGCAAGCGAACACTCCGCAGCATGGCCAAAATCTGCCACATAGCAGCAATAAATCCATGGAGTGACACGGCTATTACCTTCAATGCCAGTGACGAACCTAAATTCCGAACAGCCTAAGCACCAGCTGCACTGGTCCTCAGTCCAATTGTGGACGGCTTTCGACTCACCAAAGTACTCATGGACCGCGGCAGCGGATTAAACCTCATCTATGAGGAAACTCTTCAAAAAATGGAAATAGATTTGAACCGCATTGAGCAAAGTAGCACAACCTTCAGGGGAATCATACCCAATCGGGAGGCATGACGCGCTGGGAAAATCACATTAGATGTGGTATTCGGTACGCCAGAGAATTATAGGTCTGAAGAAATTACATTTCAAGTGGCCTCGTTCAGCAGTGCATACCACGCCCTTTTAGGACGTGAGGCGTTCACGATCTTCCAAGCCGTACCCCATTACGGGTACATGAAGCTCAAAATGCCCGGGCCCAACGGAATCATCACCCTCGCTAGTGATCTGGACACAACACACCGAGCTGAAAACAAAACAGCCGCACTGGCCCTCGAGGGATTATCCGAAGCCCTCTCGGCCGAGGAGCTAACCACGCTATGCTCCATAGTGGACAGGGACGACGTGATACTCGATAAGAGATCCAAGTCCACCTCTTTTAAACCAGCGGATGAAATAGTCAAATTCCAAGTCCACCCAACGGACCCTATAAAAACAGCCTCCATCGGGGCATAGTTGAAACCCGCCGTGGACGCTGCACTACGAGAGTTCCTGCGCGAGAATTGGGACATATTCGCGTGGCACCCCTCAGACATGCCAGGAATCCCATGTAGGCTGGCCGAGCATAGCCTCAATATCCTAAAGGGATTCAAGCCGGTCAAGCAAGCTCTTTGGCGTTTCTCCAAACCTAAGAGACAGGCCATGGGAGAGGAACTAGCCAAGTTATTGGAGGCCGGATTCATCAGAGAGATAAAACACCCGGACTGGCTAGCAAACCTGGTGATGGTACCAAAGAAGGATAAATCCTGGCGCCTTTGTGTCGATTTCAAGGACCTCAATAAAGCTTGCCCAAAGGATCCCTTCCCCCTCCCCTGCATCGACCAAATTATCGATGCCACCGCAGGACACGAGTCATTGTGTTTCCTCGACGCATACTCCGGTTACCACCAAATCAAGATGGCGGAGTCCGACCAAGCCGCAACGACATTCATCACACCATACGGTCCCTTCTGTTTCAACACAATGCCTTTTGGGCTCAAAAATGCCGGTGCAACATATCAGCGCATGATTCAGACATGTGTGGAGAAACAAATCGGCAAAACAATAGAGGCATACGTAGACGATGTGGTCGTCAAAACCAAACACGTCGACTCTTTGATAGACGACTTGAGGCTCACATCCGACAACCTCCGAACATACGACATTAAGCTCAATCCGGAAAAATGCGTTTTCGGCGTACCAGCCAGAAAGCTCCTGGGTTTCATTGTCTCCAGTAGAGGTATTGAAGCTAACCCGGCCAAAATCCGAGCTTTGTCACAGTTGGCTACCCCAACAGACCTCAAACAAATCCGTAAGTTAATAGGATGTGTGGCGGCTCTAAGCCGCTTTATCTCCCGCTTAGGAGAAAGGCTTTACCCCTTTATCGCCTCCTCCGGCGCACCGAACACTTTGAGTGGACGGACGTTGCCACAGCCGGATTGGAAGAAATAAAGGCCATTTTGGCAACCAACCCAATCCTGGCCGCGCCAAACAACGGCGAACCAATGCTGTTGTACATTGCGGCAACCCATCAAGTTGTAAGCGCAGTGCTCATCGTCGAACGAGAAGCTGACGGACATAAATTCCCTCTTCAAAAGCCGGTATACTATGTATCCACTGTCCTCACTCCATGCAAATCACGGTACCCACATTATCAAAAGATAGCCTACGCGGTATTCATGGCATCCCGGAAGCTGCGACACTACTTTCAAGAGTGTTCGATTACAGTAGCCTCGGAAGTGCCACTTAATGATATTATAAACAACCGCAACGCTACGGGCCGGATTGCCAAATGGGCTATTGAGCTCCTCCCGTTCGACATAACATACAAACCTCGACGAGCCATTAAGTCGCAAGTATTGGCCGACTTTTTCGCTGAATGGACGGAGGCCAAACTCCCTAAAGAGTACGGCACATACTCCAATTGGATCATGCACTTCGACGGTTCTAAAATGCTGGCTGGTCTAGGGGCTGGCGTCGTCCTGACGTCCCCAACCGGAGATACCGTTCAGTACGTACTGCAAATATTGTACACAGACTCCAACAACGCAGCCGAATACAAAGCTCTGTTGCATGGTCTTCGAATGGCAGTCTCCATGGGCATTCAACGCCTGGAGGTGCATGGGGATTCAAACCTTGCAATATCCCAAATAAATGGAGACTTTGACGCCAAGGATCCGAAAATGGCGGCCTACCAAAACGCCGTCCTAAAAATGTCAGCTCGGTTCAAGGGGCTCGAATTTCACCATGTGGTCCGAGAAAACAATCAAGCGGCAGATATCCTCGCCCGCATCGACATAAAATGTGACGCGGTCCCCCCCAACATATTTCTGGAAAGGTTGTTCAAGCCATCTGTAGTATGGAAAGGGGACACCGGTAACAATAGTCCGGACCCGGCCAAAATGCCCGATACCAAACACTGTGACACAATCGGAGGCTCCGCCACCGAAATAACACCTTCAGCCCACGTAATAATGGCCATTTATAGCCCCGTGGACAGAACCATTCCTAGCCTACCTAACTAGGCAGGAACTTCCGGAGGACCAAAATGAGGCACGCTGCATAGTGCGGCGATCTAAGGCCTACAGGGTCCACGAGGGAGAATTATATAAAAAAAGCACTACCGGAGTCCTTCAAAGGTGCATCTCCGAAGAGGATGGGCGGAACCTTTTGGCAGAAATCCACGTCGGACTCGGCGGTCACCACGCCGCAGCCCGGGCTCTTGTAAGCAAGGCCTTCCGTACAGGATTCTATTGGCCAACAGCCCGGGCAGATGCACAGGACTTGGTCCAACGTTGCGCCGATTGCCGGCTCTTTGCAAATCAAAGCCACATGCCACCCACCACCCTCAAAACAATCCCCATTACGTGGCCCTTCCGGTCTGGGGGCTTGACATGGTTGGACCCTTAAAGGGGAACCCACAAGAAAAATACTTACTGGTCATGGTGGATAAATTCACCAAATGGATAGAGGCCAAGCCTGTTAAAACAGCCGAATCCAGACCAGTGATAGACTTTATATCTGGGGTCGTACACCGTTATGGCGTCCCCCATAGCATCATCACTAACAACGGCACAAACTTCACAGCCGATGAGGTAAAACTCTGGTGCAGCAAAATGGGCATCAAGCTCGATTATGCTTCAGTCTATCACCCACAAACCAACGGCCAAGTCGAGCAAGCAAACGGTCTTATAATGAGCGGCATTAAACCCAGATTAGTGCGTTCCTTAACGGAGTCTAACACGCACTGGGTAGAGGAGCTCGACTCCGTACTCTGGGGGCTGCGGACCATGCCGAATCGTAGTACCGGATATACACCCTTATTTATGGTGTACGGCGTAGAGGCAGTCTTGCCCTGTGACATAATTCATGACTCACCTCGAGTGCGCATGTACGAAGAAAGAGAAGCCGAGCTCGATTGGCAGGATAGCCTGGACACCCCGGAGGAGGAGCGTGACGTAGCCAAAGCCCGTTCCATATTTTATCAGCAACAGGCTTGCAGATACCAAAGCAGAGAAGTACGGGCCAAAACTTATAACATTGGCAAACTAGTTCTATGCCTGCCGGATAAGAAAAAGAACAAGCTCGAGCCCAAATGGGAAGGTCCCTTCATTATTGACCAGGTTCTGACTGGTGGAGCGTACCGACTGTGGGATGCATCGATTAGTCGACTCGAGCCGAACCCATGGAACACGGCCAGGCTCCGAAGATTCTACGCCTAGCACCGGACTATATGTTCGTCCCCTCCCTTTGTCCATTTTTTGCATATAAATTATTTGTCTTGTTTTTCTTTCTTCCTTTCTTTTGTTCTTTCTCTAGGCCTTCAAGGGCCAACTTGTGCCTCGCTTGCACATTATAGATGCGCTAGCCGCGCTCATCATACCTGGGGGCTTCTTTCACAGAAGCTTAATTATTTATCTGGGCCTCAGGCCCCGCACATGTGTCATGCTTCCGCATGTACCTTTTTTCGCCATTATATGCATCGATATGACTTAGGTTTTGGCCAAGCTGGGTTGCCTGGCTCTTGTATTTATGCCCTACGTTCCCGTTAATTCGGCTAGGGCATAAGGGGAGCACCTCTGCGATTGTTACTGCCGGGTCAGCCGGACGTGTACCTCAGACTGGGTGAAGCCGAAAGCTAGCGTTCTTAAGGGAATATTCGGTCGGTGAACAAAAGATGATTTTTATTTATTGTCCATATCTGCCCCCAGATGTTTTTCCTGCGTTTCCTATCGCAGTCCGGACATGCACTTTAGGGCATGCTTACCCAGGGAAAGGAACCCTTAAACTTCCGGAATGGAACTATTCTCCCTGGAAGATGTTTCTTACTACCCATGTAATATAACATAACTAGTTGGGCACTTGTCTGTTCAAGCACTAATGACCCCTACGCCTGGTCTCCACGCATACCCCGGTTCTTATATAACTGAGCGGGTATTCGGATACACTCCGAACTATCGGGACCTGAGGTTGAAGCGAAAAGGTCCGCCAAGACAAATGATCTACAATCCAGCTAGAAGGCATTATACATGTCACTTTAATTACATAGTCATGCAGACTGACTAAATTCCTCTTCTATGCCATTTAACAGGCGGTCTAGCTTACAATCCTATTGGGAATACTTTGCGGCTAATTCTACTTGCCCATAAACTAAGCTAACGGGGATCTCATTTTCGTCGGGCCCCACAGGTCCGACCTCGACCATGTGATTTGGGTCTGCCTTGGTATACCGCGTCTTCACCATGGCCCAGGCTTCTATGGCACCCTGTCGGCAGGCCGATATCTTCCATAATCGGAAGCGCCGCCGTGCTCCCTTGAGCTTCTCCGTAAGCTCTGCAACGCCCTCTGGCAGGGAGATAGATGGCCACAAGGCCTGGGCAACACCTTGCATCGCCTGCCGAACTTGTTCGTACAGATGTGAGAGCTCGGATAGAAGATCACCCGCAGACCTGGGCATTTCCTCTGCGGGACGACCTGTCAGCATACCTATAGATATAACGTTGTTAGTCGGCTTCTGCGCCGAACTCCTTTAAAATGATTCGTTCAAGCACTTACTGAAAATGCCGTGCCAAAGCCGCTTATTCTCCCTCTTGGAGTCTGCAAGCTGGGCTCGAATGTCTTTTAGTTCCACGCTCAACTTGATATTGGCGTCTTGGAGATTGTTTTTCTCCCGCCTAACCTCAGTCAGCACGCGTTTGCCAGCCTCTAGCTGCCGCATAACATGCTGGTCCTCCGGATTTTCTCCGGATTCATCTGCAACACCTATTGTTAGATCTGTACCCACGCCGCACACTATATGATCACCATCATTCTTTAAAGTAAATGTTACCAGCAGGTGACTTTTTCGGTTCCTGCAATGTGGCCACAGCAGCCCGCAGTTGGGTCTTGCATTCCTCTAGCTCCTGTGATAGCCTAGTATTCTTCTCTGTAAGAACCTATACAATAAAGATGATCCTTAAATCAGTTCTGCTAACTGTTTCAAGTCTCAGGGGCTACTGATACATATAAATCGTCAGATTTACTTACCCGTACATCCTTTACATACTGATCCGTGGCTCTGGCTAGACCATCTTGAGCAGCTCGGAGGTATGCCTCTCCAGAATTGAAGGCATCAAATGCCTCTGGTGAGAAACAAGCGTCACGGAGTACGGCCCGGCGGCGCCTATGATTCATGGCGCTTTCCACCTCTGAGTTTGTAGCGGATAATCTATCTGCATCCTCTATAGGGGGATTATTCGACGCCCGCCCCATATCGGCTTCCGCCTCTATGTCCGGTCCTGGCGCCCGACTGGTGGAAGCGTGATTAGTAACATCGCCGGACATATTCCGGCGAGCGTTTTTTCTGTTAAAGAAATACGAGCGTCATTATATTTCGAGAAAGACGACAACCATGGAGCGGGGTTTGTCATACCTTTGCGTCGGCATCTCCGTCCTGACCGCCTTCCTTTTTGGCCTACCCGGCCTCGGTGCCTCCTGTTGGCGCATTGCTGCGGGTTCGGTAGGGCATCCCGAATGCCTTCCCTGTAAAAATGCCATGTGTATATGGTGGGTGAAGTGTCTAAAAGGGGATCCTAGTTTTGGAGTTGGGATTTTTGGTTTTTCTTACGTGCGATGCAGGGAGCAGTCCGGGATAGTCGGCCGTAATGGCCACCATGGCATCATCGCAGCTTAACTGACAGAATTGCCGGTCTATCACCTCCACGAATATAATCGAATATTCTTCAAGTCCGGAGTCGAGGACCTAGTCAGGGTCCTCTGGTTGTGGAGAAGGGCTGCTGACCTCCTTTATGGCTTTTCGCAGTTCCAGCCACAAAGTGGCAAGGTGAATACTTATGACAAAGAATGCGGGAAAAATGGGAGCAGGGAGATATAACTTATCCAGCTTGGAGGATTGTACATGGAGAATCCTTCCCATGGCTTGATGCGGGTGAACTCCTCTTCCTCACCCTTAAACAATTTGGACAGAATTTTCGCTAAAGCGGCAGCATTGTCCCGACCCTTACGCCCGCAGCGGGTGGCGTCATCCGCCCCGTTATAACACCACAAGGGGTGTCCACAATATTGAAGTGGTTGCACTCCCCGCATTATGCAAATCGACATAACTTCGATTGCTGTCAATCCTGATCGAGCCCGTGCTTTAATTCGGTTCATCAGATAGAGGACTTCTCCATTGTCTTCCACCTGGGGGCTCCGTGGGTGCCAACTTCGGTGTTTCTTCATAGGAGCATTGTTGAACTCAGGAAGACCTCGCCGAACAGGGTCCGGAAGGGAAACGTCCTCCATATAAAACCATTCTGAAGGCCAGTCTTCAGATGACTTCTTCGGAGTACCGGACAGGTATCCGGTATCGGCGATGCGCCATATTTCGGCTCCGCCCACTTGATAAAGTGACCCTCTCTGTGTGCGAGGGACGAGGCAAAATAGCCTTTTCCATAGCTCGAAGTGAGCCTCGTAGCCCAGGAACAACTCGCAGAGAGCCACATAGCCGGCGATATGTAGGATGGAGGCGGGGGTGAAACTGTGTAATTGGAGGCCGTAGAACTCCAAGATCCCGCGGAGGAACGGATGAATTGGAAATCCGAGTCCTCTTAATAGATAGGGAACAAGGCAGAGTCGTCCCCCCATAGAGGGACAGGGAAAGCTCTCCGCTTGCTCCCCGCCATTATAGGTGGCAAGCCCAGCTCGAACGGGAGCCATGTACGCCGGAGGGAGAAATCCCTTAGTCTGCAGTTCGACTAAACGACTGTGTGGGACTGAACACCTCTCCTAATCACCGGGCTTAGGGCTTCAGGGGCGGGAGGAGGAGCTGCAGAGGTCGGTGCTACGTCTTGAGCTTGCGTTGGCTTTCCCCAAAGAGGAAGGGATGATGCAGCAGAGTAGCATAAGTATTTCCCTTAGTTTTTGAGAACCAAGGTATCAATCCAGTAGGAGGCCACGCTCAAGTCCCTCGTACCTGCACAAAGCGATAGCTACTCGCAACCAACGCGATTAGGGGTTGTCAATCCCTTCACGGTCACTTACGAGAGTGAGATCTGATAGATATAATATTTTTGGTATTTTTGATATAAAGATGCAAAGTAAAAAGTAAAAGCAAAGTAAAAAGCAAAGCAAGATTAAAGTGATGGAGATTGATATGATGAGAATAAACCCGGGGGCCATAGGTTTCACTAGTGGCTTCTCTCAAGAGCATAAGTATTCTACGGTGGGTGAACAAATTACTGTTGAGCAATTGACAGAATTGAGCATAGTTATGAGAATATCTAGGCATGATCATGTATATAGGCATCACGTCCGTGACAAGTAGATCGAAACGATTCTGCATCTACTACTATTACTCCACTCATCGACCGCTATCCAGCATGCATCTAGAGTATTAAGTTAAAAACAGAGTAATGCCGTAAGCAAGATGACATGATGTAGAGAGATAAATTCATGCAATATGGAATAAACCCCATCTTGTTATCCTCGATGGCAACGATACAATACGTGCCTTGTTGCCACTTCTGTCACTGGGTAAGGACACCGCAAGATCGAACCCAAAGCTAAGCACTTCTCCCATGGCAAGAACTACCAATCTAGTTGGCCAAACCAAACGGATAATTTGAAGAGACTTGCAAAGACAACCAATCATACATAAAAGAATTCAGAGAAGATTCAAATATTATTCATAGATAGACTTGATCACAAACCCACAATTCATCGATCTCAACAAACACACCGCAAAAAGAAGATTACATCGAATAGATCTCCATAAGAGAGGGGGAGAACTTTGTATTGAGATTCAAAGAGAGAGAAGAAGCCATCTAGCTACTAACTATGGACCCGAAGGTCTGAGGTAAACTAGTCACACTTCATCGGAGAGGCTATGATGATGTAGAAGCCCTCCGTGATGATGGCCCTCTTCCGGCGGAGCTCTGGAATAGGCCCCAAGATGGGATATTGTGGATACAGAAAGTTGCGACGGTGGAATTAGTTTTTTTGCTCCTCTTCTGATCATTTGGGGGTACGTGTGTATATATAGGAGGAAGAAGTACGCTAGAGGAGCAATGAGGGGCCCATGAGGCAGGGGGGCGCCCTAGGGGGGGGGGCGCCCCCCACTTTCGTGACCGCCTCTTTTGTTCCTTGGAGCAGGGTCCAAGTCTCCTGGATCACGTTCGGTGAGAAAATCACGTTCCCGAAGATTTTATTCCGTTTGGACTCCGTTTGATATTCGGTTTCTTCGGAACACTGAAATAGGCAAAAAACATCAATTCTGGGCTGGGCCTCCGGTTAATAGGTTAGTCTAAAAAATAATATAAAAGTGGAAAATAAAGCCTAATATAGTCCAAAATAGTAGATAATATAGCATGGAGCAATCAAAAATTATAGATACGTTGGAGACGTATCAGGCATCCCCAAGCTTAATTCCTGCTCGTCCTCGAGTAGGTAAATGATAAAAAGAGAATTTTTGATGCGGAGTGCTACTTGGCATAATTTCATTGCAAATCTTCTTAATTGTGGTATGAATATTCAGATTAGAAAGATTCAAGACAAAAGTTTATATTGACATAAAAAAATAATGATACTTCAACCATACTAACAAAGCAATTATGTCTTCTCAAAATAACATGGCCAAAGAAAGTTATCCCTACAAAATCATATAGTCTGGCTATGCTCCATCTTCACCATACAAAGTATTCAAATCATGCACAACCCCGATGACAAGCCAAGCAATTGTTTCATAATCTAACTTTTTCAAAACTTTTTCAATCTTCACGCAATACATGAGCGTGAGCCATGGATATAGCACTATAGGTGGAATAGAATGGTGGTTGTGGAGAAGACAAAAAGGAGGGGAAGATAGTCTCACATCAACTAGGCGTATCAACGGGCTATGGAGATGCCCATCAATAGATATCAATGTGATTGAGTAGGGATTGCCATGCAACGGATGCACTAGAGCTATAAATGTATGAAAGCTCAACAAAACAAACTAGTGGGTGTGCATCCAACTTGCTTGCTCATGAAGACCTAGGGCAATTTTCAGGAGCCCGTCATTGGAATATATAAGCCAAGTTCTATAATGTAAAATTCCCACTAGTATATGAAAGTGACAACATATGAGACTCTCTATATGAAGAACATGGTGCTACTTTGAAGCACAATATATGAGACTCGCTATATCATGGTGCTACTTTGAAGCACAAGTGTGGAAAAAAAGATAGTAGCATTGCCCCTTTTTATTTATTTTCTTTTTTGGGCCTTATTTGTTTCTTTGGCCTTTCTCCTTTTTTTATTTGGGACAATGCCCTATTGAATGATGATCATCACACTTTTATTTATTTACAACTCAATGATTACAACTCAATTCTAAAACAAAGTATGACTCTATATGGATGCCTCCGGCGGTGTACCGGGATATGCAATGAATCAAGAGTGACAAGTATGAAGAAATTATGAATGGTGACTTTGCCACAAATACTATGTCAACTACATGATCATGCTAAGCAATATGACAATGATGAATGTGTCATGATGAACTAGATGGTGGAAAGTTGCATGGCAATATATCTCAGAATGGCTATGGAAATGCCATAATAGGTAGGTATGGTGGCTGTTTTGAGGAAGGTATATGGTAGGTGTATGATACCGGAGAAAGGTGCGCGGTATTAGAGAGGCTAGCAAAGGTGGAAGGGTGAGAGTGCGTAGACTCAACATTATTCATAAAGAACTCATATACTTATTGCAAAAATCTAGAAGTTATCAAAGCAAAGTATTATGAGCATGCTCCTAGGGGGATAGATTGGTAGGAAAAGACCATCGCTCGTCCCCGACCGCCACTCATAAGGAAGACAATCAATAAATAAATCATGCTCCGACTTTGTTACATAACGGTTCACCATACGTGCATGCTACGGGAATCACAAACCTTAACACAAGTATTCTTTAAATTCACAACTACTCAACTAGCATGACTTTAATATTATCACCTCCATATCTCAAAACAATTATCATGCTTCAATCTTTTCTTAGTATTGAACACACTCAAAAGAAAGTTTCACAAATCTTGAATACCAAGCATATTATTATTAAGAAAATTACCATGCTATTAAGAGACTCTCAAAATAATTTAAGTGAAGCATGAGATATCAATAGTTTCTTTAAAACAAATCCACCACCGTGCTCTAAAAGATCTAAGTGAAGCACATAGAGCAAAATTATCTAGCTCAAAAGATATAAGTGAAGCACATAGAGTATTCTATCAAATTTTAATTCATGTATGGCTCTCTCAAAAGGTGTGTACAGCAAGGATGATTGTGGCATACTAAGACACAAAGACACAAATAATACAAGACGCTCCAAGCAAAACACATATCATGTTGGTGAATAAAAATATAGCTCCAAGTAAATTACCGATGGAAGTGGACGAAAGAGGGGATGCCTTCCGGGGCATCCCCAAGCTTTGACTTTTTGGTGTCCTTGGATTATCTTGGGGGTGCCATGGGCATCCCCAAGCTTAGGCTCTTGCCACTCCTTGTTCCATGATCCATCAAAAGAATTCACCCAAAACTTGAAAACTTCACAACACAAAACTCAAAATAGAAAACTCGTGAGCTCCGTTAGCGAAAGAAAACAAAAGACCACTTCAAGGTACTGTAATGAACTCATTCTTTATTTATATTGGTGTTAAACCTACTGTATTCCAACTTCTCTATGGATTATAAACTATTTTACTAGCCATAGATTCATCAAAATAAGAAAACAACACGCGAAAAACAGAATCTGCCAAAAACACAACAGTCTGTAGTAATATGTAGCTAGCACAAGATCTGGAACCCCAAAAATTCTAAAATAAATTGCTGGACGTGAGGAATTTATCTATTAATCCTCTTCAAAAAGAATTAACTAAGTATCACTCTTCAAATAAAAATTACAGCAGTTCTCGTGAGCGCTAAAGTTTCTGTTTTTTACAGCAAGTTCAACAAGACTTTCCCCAAGTCTTCCCAACGGTTCTACTTGGCACAAACACTAATTAAACACAAAAAACACAACCAAAACAGAGGCTAAATAATTTATTTATTACTAAGCAGGAGCAAAAATCAAGGAATAAAAATAAAATTGGGTTGCCTCCCAACAAGCGCTATCGTTTAACGCCCCTAGCTAGGCATAAAAGCGAGGATAGATCTAGGTATTGCCATCTTTGGTAGGCAATCCATAAGTGGCTCTCATGATAGTTTCATATGGTAATTTTATTTTCTTTCTTGGAAAGTGTTCCATGCCCTTTTTTAATGGAAATTGAAATCTAATATTCCCTTCCTTCATATCAATAATCGCACCAACCGTTCTAAGGAAAGGTCTACCAAGAATAATAGGGCAAGAAGGATTGCAATCTATATCAAGAACAATGAAATCTACGGGCACATAATTCCTATTTGCAACAATAAGAACATCATTAATCCTTCCCATAGGTTTCTTAATAGTGGAATCCGCAAGATGCAAGTTTAGAGAGCAATCATCAAAATTACGGAAATCTAGTAAATCACACAAAGTCTTGGGAATAGTAGAGACACTAGCACCCAAATCACACAAAGCATAAAACTCATGATCTTTAATTTTAATTTTAATAGTTGGTTCCCACTCATCATAGAGTTTTCTAGGGATAGAAACTTTCAACTCAAGTTTTTCTTCATAAGATTGCATCAAGGCATCAACAATATGTTCGGTGAAGGCTTTATTTTGACTATAAGCATGTGGAGAATTTAGCACGGATTGCAACAAGGAAATACAATCAATTAAAGAGCAACTTTCATAATTAAATTCCTTGAAATCCAATATAGTGGGTTTAGCAACATCTAGATTTTTATTTCTTTCAATCCCACTTTCATCAATTTCATCATTAAGATCTAAATACTCCAAATTTTTAGAACGCCTTCTAGGTAAAGGAAGATCATATTCAGTTTCATCAAGATTCATATTGCAAAATAAAGATTTAATAGGGGACACATCAATAACTTTTAGATCTTCATCTTGATTTTCATAGGAATTGGAGGAACACGCTTTAATAAAGGCATCTTTGGAAGCACGCATCCTAGCGGTTCTTTCCTTGCACTCATCAATGGAAATTCTCATGGCTTTGAGAGACTCATTGATATCATGCTTAGGAGGAATAGATCTAAGCTTTAAAGAATCAACCTCAAGAGAAATTCTATCAACGTTTCTAGCCAAATCATCAATCTTAAGCAATTTCTCCTCAAGCAAAGCATTAAAATTCTTTTGTGAATTCATAAACTCTTTAACACTATTCTCAAATTCAGAGGGCATCTTATTATAATTTCCATAAGAGTTGTTGTAGGAATTCCCATAATTATTAGAAGGATTACTTAGGATATGGCCTAGGATTAAAATTCCCTCTATAAGCGTTGTTACCAAAATTATTCCTACCAACAAAATTCACATCCATAGATTCATTGTTATTCTCAATCAAAGTAGACAAAGGCATATCATTAGGATCAGAAGAAACACCCTTAGTAGAAAATAATTTCATAAGTTCATCCATCTTTCCACTCAACACATTAATTTCTTCTATCGCATGCACTTTTTTATTAGAGGATCTTTCTGTATGCCGTTGAGAATAATTAACCATAATATTATCTAGGACTTTAGTAGCATCTCCTAAAGTGATTTCCATAAAAGTGCCTCCCGCGGCCGAATCTAAAAGATTTCTAGATGCAAAATTCAATCCGGCATAAAATTTTTGTATGATCATCCACAAATCCAAACCATGAGTAGGGCAATTACGTATCATTAGTTTCATTCTCTCCCAAGCTTGTGCAACATGTTCATGATCACGTTGTTTAAAGTTCATAATATCGTTTCTAAGAGAGATGATCTTAGCAGGAGGAAAATACTTAGAGATAAAAGCATCTTTGCACTTGTTCCATGAATCAATACTATTCTTAGGCAAAGACGAAAACCAAGCTTTAGCATGATCTCTAAGCGAAAAAGGAAATAGCTTCAATTTAACGACATCATTATAGACATCTTTTTTATTTTGCATATCACATAAATGAATGAAGCTATTCAGATGAGTAGCGGCATCTTCACTAGGAATGCCGGTGAATTGATCTTTCATAACAAGATTCAACAAAGCAGTATTAATTTCACAAGATTCAGCATCGGTAAGAGGAGCAATCGGAGTGCTAAGGAAATCATTATTATTGGTATTGGTGAAGTCACACAATTTAGTAGTATCTTGAGCCATCGCGACAAATAAGCAATCTAACACACGTGCAAACAAAAAGCAAACGGGCAAAAAAAGCAAATAGAGAGGGAGGATAGAGAGAGAGAGGGAGAACAAAACGGCAAGGGTGAATTGGGGGGAGAGGAAAACGAGAGGCAAATGGCAAATAATGTAATGCGAGAGATAGGGATTGTGATGGGTACTTGGTATGTTGACTTTTTGCGTAGACTCCCCGGCAACGGCGCCAGAAATCCTTCTTGCTACATCTTGAGCTTGCGTTGGTTTTCCCCGAAGAGGAAGGGATGACGCAGCAGAGTAGCATAAGTATTTCCCTCAGTTTTTGAGAACCAAGGTATCAATCCAGTAGGAGGCCACACTCAAGTCCCTCATACCTGCACAAAGCGATAGCTACTCGCAACCAACGCGATTAGGGGTTGTCAATCCCTTCACAGTCACTTATGAGAGTGAGATCTGATAGATATAATATTTTTGGTATTTTTGATATAAAGATGCAAAGTAAAAAGTAAAAGCAAAGCAAGATTAAAGTGATGGAGATTGATATGATGAGAATAGACCCGGGTCCATAGGTTTCACTAGTGGCTTCTCTCAAGAGCATAAGTATTCTACGGTGGGTCAACAAATTACTGTTGAGCAATTGACAGAATTGAGCCTAGTTATGAGAATATCTAGGCATGATCATGTATATAGGCATCACGTCCGTGACAAGTAGATCGAAACGATTCTGCATCTACTACTATTACTCCACTCATCGATCGCTATCTAGCATGCATCTAGAGTATTAAGTTAAAAACAGAGTAACGCCTTAAGCAAGATGACATGATATAGAGAGATAAATTCATGCAATATGAAATAAACCCCATCTTGTTATCCTCGATGGCAACGATACAATACGTGCCTTGCTGCCCCTTCTGTCACTGGGTAAGGACACCGCAAGATCGAACCCAAAGCTAAGCACTTCTCCCATGGCAAGAACTACCAATCTAGTTGGCCAAACCAAACGGATAATTCGAAGAGACTTGCAAAGACAACCAATCATAAATAAAAGAATTCAGAGAAGATTCAAATATTATTCATAGATAGACTTGATCATAAACCCACAATTCATCGGTCTCAACAAACACACCGCAAAAATAAGATTACATTGAATAGATCTCCACAAGAGAGGGGGAGAACTTTGTATTGAGATTGAAAGAGAGAGAAGAAGCCATCTAGCTACTAACTATGGACCCGAAGGTCTGAGGTAAACTACTCACACTTCATCGGAGAGGCTATGATGATGTAGAAGCCCTCCGTGATGACGGCCCTCTTTCGGTGGAGCTCCGGAATAGGCCCCAAGATGGGATCTCGTGGATACAGAAAGTTGCGACGGTGGAATTAGGTTTTTTTGCTCCTCTTCTGATCGTTTGGGGGTACGTGTGTATAGGAGGAAGGAGTATGCCGGAGGAGCAACAAGGGGCCCATGAGGCAGGGGGGCGCGCCCTAGGGAGGGCTCCCCCACCCTCGTGACCGCCTCTTTTGTTCCTTGGAGCAGGGTCCAAGTCTCCTGGATCACGTTCGGTGAGAAAATCATGTTCCCAAAGATTTTATTCTGTTTGGACTCCGTTTGATATTCCGTTTCTTCGAAACACTTAAATAGGCAAAAAAAAACAACAATTCTGGGCTAGGCCTCCGGTTAATAGCTTAGTCCCAAAAATAATATAAAAGTGGAAAATAAAGCCCAATATAGTCCAAAACAGTAGATAATATAGCATGGAGCAATCAAAATTTATAGATACGTTGGAGACGTATCAGTCGGCTGTCAGGACCCCGATCCCAAGTCACATCGATCTAGCCAGTAACACCTCATATCACTTTGCGGCCTCACGCACGGTATTCCCACGGGTGTCGCCTTACCCTGGCCTGGGACCATTTGCGCCTTTTGGCTCACGTATATGATTGTGTCGCTAGCATCCATATGACAGAGAACCCGGGCCGACATGGCTAGTCGTGAACCCAAAGCGGCACTAACCTATGGGGACAGGTATACCTGATTCACATCGAGCATGTCAGTCAGCAGCGTGTGAATCCGGGCTGTAGCACTGCGCTAACAGGACTCCGGGGAACCCGGGGCTGTAACAGGCTAGGCCGGACTCCGGATGTCACCGCATGACATTTCCCTAAAGGGACAGACACAGGAACAAAGTGAAACACATGTCGGCCAGTCAAGTGTCCTAAGCAGTAGTGCTGGGCTAGCAGGACTCCGGTAAACCGGGCTGTAGCGGACTACTATGGCTCAAGGAAGCACTAGACTACATTTCCCCATATGATAGGCTGCCAAGGATAAACAACTAGATTGTCGGATCCCACACATAGCAATACACGTCACACGTATGCATAACACGCAAGTATGTGCTGTACAACATGGCATCATAACACAACGCAACTCATATAGATAAAGGCCCAGAAGAGCCACATAGCATTAAATACAAACAGGGGTCACATGACCCATCATTCAGAGCATACAAGCAACGGAAGCATTACATGTCTGAGTATAGACAACTACAAAAGAAAAAGGCTAAGAAGCCTGACTATCTACAAGTCCCTCCCAAGGGTACAAGATCATACCTGAGGTAACAAGCTACTCGTCGAAATCCAAGCGGTACTACTAGTGAGACAGATGTCTCACCTGCAAAACATAAATAAAGCAAACGTGAGTACAAAGGTACTCACCAAGACTTACATCAGATCCTATCATACATGCATTTGTATCAAGAAGGTAATGTGGGGTTTAGTTGCAGCAAGCCAGCTTTGACTCAGTGGCTATCCTGTTCTATGACAACAAGAAACTTCTTTGAGGTGAGGCAGTGCACACGAGTCCACTAAACACCACATCAAATACACTACTATGGATTCATCCTCATCTCCTTACAAGAAGGCCATCCATAGCACTCACACTTGTCTTGAGCATTTTAGGGTATCCACTTTAAGTTGTCTATTCACACACGCTCTCACCACTTATCACCATGTACACGTCATGTATTTCGGCAACCTTCAAGCGGAAGCCTGGCGAGGGTGTCGGCCACGACCTGACTAACCACACAAGACTCTAGTCCAGGTTTATCGCCTATTCGGGTTCCATCCGCAAGGAGATACGGCCGGGGTGTCGCTCACGGCCCCAAACTATATGTGCAGGGTTCCCAAGCCCACCTCGCTGGATGGATCTACGCTTGGTACACCGTGCCACTTGTGCCTAGTCTGTCCCAAGCCCACCTGGCCGGGTGCCACTTGGTAGACTACTAACACTACCTACAAACACCTGAAACTATTTGCGACTCCTGGACAGAGATCAAGTTGGCTAATAAGTCGAGAGGGGCACTTAAGCATTCCAATGTGTGGTAGTAGCTAGTCATTGGACAACATACACGGAACTCGGTGCTTAAGGACGGTTCTAGTGAGACAACCCACCATGTACTCCTACATGGCCTCTCACCGCTACCTTTACCAAATCATGTTCACACGCTTAACTCTCAGCACCAGAACATATCGTATCACTCCAATTCATTCTCGATGAATCAGACCTGACACAACTCTATGCAATAGCAGGCATGGCATGGCAAGAACACAACATGGCTCAAACAACTCCTACACATCCTAGTGGGTTATAACTATTTACTGTGGAAATGATAGGTCATGCAGAGGAATGGGTTCAACTACCGCAGCATAAAGTAGCAGTTGAATCGTTGTTGTCCTAATGCAATAAATGAGAGTAGGAGCGAGAGAGTAGGATTGTATCGGAATGAACAAGGGGGTTTGCTTGCCTGGTAGATCAACAAGG
This sequence comes from Triticum aestivum, assembly GCF_018294505.1. Taxonomy (NCBI): domain Eukaryota; kingdom Viridiplantae; phylum Streptophyta; class Magnoliopsida; order Poales; family Poaceae; genus Triticum; species Triticum aestivum. The sequence goes on along the minus strand of NC_057797.1, from coordinate 111,370,911 downwards.
AAGGCACTGCTCCTCAGACAGGTACTCTGGAAGGGTCTCCGGAGCAGGACCTATCGAGAAGGAACGGTGTCGATAATCAAACACAAGCATATGCAACAATATGATGCATGATCATGGCATGAGTATGTGATGTTCTTTGAGCTAATGCATTTAGCATTCTATTTGGAAGAGGTCCATTTGAACCAAAGGTTCAAATGCAACTCTAAAATAAATCTTTATAAATGTCAGTTATATGTTTTCACCTATACAGCAAGTATAAGTTGGTTATACATGCATGAAACAGGTACAGATGGATAGACTGAATTTTTCTGATAATTTTTCATATATAAATTATTTCAATCTGAGCTACGGTTGAATTTCTATGAATTTTTGAAGTTTATAGCATTTTTTGGAATTTCCTGATTTAATTTAATACCAGAAAAGAAATAACTGCGTCAACATTACAAAGGCATGACGTCAGTGAGTCAACCATGGCTGACCAGGTCAAACCTAACATGTGGGGTCCACACGTTAGTGTCACTGTTAGTTAACAGGGGGATTAGCTCATTCTAATTACAGTTAGTGGCGCTGGGGCCCACTGGTCAGTTGCTCAAAGGTTTAGTTAGAGGGTGATTAGCCTTAAGCTAATCACCTGACCCATGGGGCCCACCTAAAGGCCGGTGTGGTCAAAGGTCAAACCCCACCGGCGTTTAGCCGCCGGCGAGGCTGAACGCGCCGAAGGGCTCAGGATCGTCGCTCCGGCGGCCAAAAGCGCGGCAGAGACTACCTACGTGATGCCCAGGCTCGCGCGCATCCAGTGGAACACATGGGAGGCCGTGGGGTGGCCAGAGACGACTGCGGCGGCCGGAGCTACGGGAATGGCGGGTTCGGCGCTACGGGGCACTAGGGGGGCTGCGGTTGGGTGCAAACGACACGCAGGAGGGCACTGAGAACGATGGTGAGCTCGGTTGCGAGCTGTGGCAGCTGTGGCCACGGCGATGACATGAACGGCGGAGCCGAGCTCTCGGCCAAGGTGGCCGACAGAGCTAGGGGGCGCTCGAGCTACGGGGCTAGGGGGAGGAGGAAGGGGAGCTCACAGCGAACTCGAAGGCGTCGTCGGTGAGCTTGGGAAGGACCAGTCGGCGATGAATTTAGCGGCGGTGATCCACGGCTCCGACGAAGGGGATGACGGCGGTGGCGATGCTGCAGTGCTCCTGGCGTCATCCAGCTCGACGAGGAGGCGTAGTCGAGGGCGGCGGTGCTCCTGGACAACAGCAAGGGACGTGGCGGTGGTGATGGTCGCGGTGGCTCACGGCGACGTGATGCGGTGGCGTTCGGGCGTGGGAGAGAAGACGAGCAGAGGAGAGGAGAGAGCTCGGGAGAGAGTGAGGAGAGGCCAGGGGGCTCGGTGGAGCTCTCTGGGGTGGACAACGCCGAGGGGAAGGGGGGCAGGCAGGCAGGAGCGTGGCGTGCATGCGCGCACTCACCATGCCCTCCTTCGCCTCCTCCTGGCAAGGAGGAGGATGACTGGCTTGGCCAGTTGGGCTGGGCCAGGCCGCACAGTGCTGGGCCAGCACAGGAGCTGGCCGCAGGTAAGTTTCTTTTCTATTTTTCTTTTGTTTTCTATTTTCTAACATTTATTTCTGCTTAAAAAATAATACTAAACTAATTTATTTTCTTATGCCAATTTTTGTAGGAGCTAATGGTATTATTCCAGAGCTCCTCAACAACTAGCATAAGTTTTGGACATATATTATATATATAACATATGTATATCCAATGCAAATAATTATTGCATTAATTCCAAATGGCCAAAATAAATAGTTATGAGCTCCTGAAAATATTTGTTTGAATTTTACCTCTAACCAATATTTTCAGAGAGCTACATGAACATTTTCTTGGAACTTTTTGGAGCAATTTTTATCTGGGTTATTTCCAGAAATGATTCTAAGGGTTTCACAAATCCCCATTTCAAATTTAAATGGAATTTGAACATGATGCACAAATGACTTGCTGGTCTAGGTCATACCAGAACTAGGGATGTGACATCGGCCATGCTGGAATGGATCTTTCCGGAACACGCTCTGATGGACTCTCGTTGGGGGAGGATGGTATGGATCGGATCTAAGGATCCCCATCCCTTTAATAGACAATTTATTTATCTGGCTAGGGGGGCGAATGTAAAAATGCCCTGGCGCCTCGTATTCATTCGACGCGTGGGAGAAAGCCCTTATTGGGAACAGAAGCCAAGAGGTCCAAACATTTATGGGACCGGACACTGCTTTACAAGCGTTCGAAAGATGGAGAAGAACCGGCCTTACAATGCCGAAGACAATACTGCACGCCGGACTCATCGTCATTGAAGCCTGGTTCGGGGGCTACTGAGGGAGTCCTGGATTAGGGGGTATCCGGATAGCCGGATTATATCCTTTGGCTGGACTATTGGACTATGAAGATACAAGATTGAAGACTTCGTCTCGTGTCCGGATGGGACTCTACTTGGCGTGGAAGGCAAGCTAGGCAATACGGATATGTATATCTCCTTCTTTGTAACCGACCTTGTGTAACCCCAGCCCCCTCTAGTGTCTATATAAACCGGGGGGTTTTAGTCCATAGGACAACATACAATCATACCATAGGCTAGCTTCTAGGGTTTAGCCTCTCCGATCTCGTGGTAGACCAACTCTTGTAATACTCATATCATCAAGAATAAATCAAGCAGGACGTAGGGTTTTACCTCCATCAAGAGGTCCCGAACCTGGGTAAAACATCGTGTTCCCTCCCTCTTGTTACCATCCGCCTTAGACGCACAGTTCGGGACCCCCTACCCGAGATCCGTCGGTTTTGACACCGACAGCCATGATTTCAGATATGAACCTATTATGTTTTCATCAATATAAGCGAGTTCTTGATCCTATCTTGCAAGTCTATAGTCGCCTATTATGTGTTATGATCCGTTAACCCCGAAGTGACAATAATCGGGATACTTATCGGTGATGACCGTAGTTTGAGGAGTTCATGTATTCACTATGTGTTAATGCTTTGTTCCGGTACTCTATTAAAAGGAGGCCTTAATATCCCTTAGTTTCCAATAGGACCCCGCTGCCACGGGAGGGTAGGACAAAAGATGTCATGCATGTTCTTTTCCATAAGCACGTATGACTATATTTGGAATACATGCCTACATTACATTGATTACCTGGAGCTAGTTCCGTGTCACCCTAGGTTATGACTATTACATGATGAACCGCATCCGGCATAATTCTCCATCACCGATCCAATGCCTATGAGCTTTCTGTATATTGTTCCTCGTTATTTACTTTTTCGTTGCTATTGTTCTCATCACTACAAAACACCAAAAATATTACTTTTACTACTGTTACTTCTGCTATCGTTACCACTACTATCATATTACTTTGCTACTAAATACCTTGCTGCAGATATTAATTTTCCAGGTGTGGTTGAATTGACAACTTAGCTGCTAATACTTGAAAATATTCTTTGGCTCCCCTTGTGTCGACTCAAAAAATTTGGGTTGAATACTCTACCCTCGAAAACTATTGTGATCCCCTATACTTGTGGGTTATCACCTACTATCGCTGCCGTTTCTGTGGCTGCAAGTCGCCTGTGACGCCCCGAGTCCGATGCGCCAGGTGTCTTCCAGTTATTCGCCAACATTGCCATGTCATTTGCTTGCGTGTTGCATTTCATCATGTCATCATGTGCATTTCATCGTCATGTTTTCAAAACTTGCATCTGTTCCGGTCTCCCAGTTCCTTCCGTTGTCCGTTCTGAGCCCAGACACACTCTCACGCGCCCGTGGCACGTCTGAAATAGTATTTTTATAAGTGGCCGGAAAATGTTCTTGGAATGGGTCGAAAGTTAGCATGTGGTGTTGTTATGTTGTAGGTAGGCTGCCTGCCATGTTTCATCGCATTCGGAGTTCGTTTGATAGCCCAACCGTTAAACTATAGCGGCAATAGTAGTCGGTCTATCGTCGGACGTTTTCGGTCTCCGGAACCTGTTGCCGAGCTTTCCCTCTCTTTCCTCCCTAGACCATCTACATGGCCCACTACCAAACGCCATGCCCCGAAACCCCCTCCTTGCACAGTGCATCGGCCCCTCGCACGCGTCCGAAAGTTTTCCCGCACCCGACCCGGGCAGTCGTCACTGTTGGGTCCGAATCATCCTCACACGTCTATAAAATGTCTCTGTTTTCTTAATTGGACTTCCTAACCTATACTATCTCAGCCGTCCATTTTAGATCAAAGGGCTTCCAATTAGTCTGCTTTTAGATCCACTTGCTTTATTAACTAGACAAACCCTAGATTCTAGGCACCTTGTCCCATCCATCCCATCATGCGCCGCCACTCCAAAAATCTTCCTCGGGATCCCAGCGTAGCCAAGCCACCCACCTACCTTCTCCTCGTTTTCCCCATCGCACCAATCACGAGCCTCCTCTCCCTCGATCCACCCATTCCCACAGCTCCTCCCGATGGCTTCCAGATCGATGCGAGCTTGATCTCCAGCATCAGCACCCGAGCGCTCCTTCTCCTCGTGACCCGCAGCTCCTCGAGCACCTACGCCTGCTGCCGGCGACCACCTCCTCGCCCGCGGCCTCCTCTGCCCTCTCCACGAGCCGGCCGCAAGCACCACCGCCAACAGGTCCACGCCATGACCCACCTTCTTCCCTCATTCTTCCTCCTTCCTCTATTCATCTCTCTCTCTCTCTCAAGGCTCTCTCTGGCTTGGGCAGAAAACGCCCTGGCCTTGCAGCTCCCGCCGCCGCCCAGCTCCGGTTGTTGTCGTCTGCCAGAATTCGACGAGGACGTCTGCCTCCCGTCCGATGCGCCTGGCCTCTGTTCGCCTCCACGCTGTCCCCGACGCCCTCCGTCTACATCTTCGCACCGTCTCAAGCTTCGTCGCGGGTCAATAGCAGCAGCGGGGAAACCCATCGCCGCTCATCGCCATGCCTGGCCCTGCCAAGCTCCAGTGCGTCGGATCCATCCATCCACGTCATATGCTAGCCTTACCAAGTCCCTCGCCGGCCTTCTGCACTTTGTCTCTGGCCATGCCCGTCGGAGCCATGCCTCCCCATACCCGCAGTTGCATCACTGATCTTCCTCCACGATGATGCCGCTTCGAGTCTTCCCATGCCGCTCGAGACCATCGTGCCAAGTTCCAGCTGCCGCCTAGGCCACCTCTACGCTGGATCCATGCCAAGGCCGCGCCGCCGCGGCTCTGCTTCTTGTCGAGCAGAGGATGCCCACTCGTCCCTGCTTCGTTGACCGCGTCCAGCTGCTTCGACAAAGACCCCCCCCCCCCCCGAGCTGGCCTTTTCCACCGCTAGCCCGCCAGGCCTGCCTGCGCCCTTCTCCAAGGCCCAATGTGAGAATATCCCCTGCGCCCTGGACCAGACCTCTGTTTTGGCCCATATTTTTTCCTGTGCACGACAAATTTGTCCAATTATCCTAGGATTTACCGAATTGCAGAAAACCCCTTCCTCTTCATGCATATAAAAAACTCAAAAATCATGCCTCATATTAAAATGTTTTATATATGAAAAATGCTTAGAATTATGCGTAGATTAATAATATGCAACTTTCATGCATGTTAAAAATGTTTAAATTGTTGTTTGAGTAAATTTTCTTAAATGCCATGCTGAAATGATTTAAGTCATAACTTAATAACCGTAGCTCCAAACTTAACAAACTTTATATGTAAGTGGGGTGGGATAATGCCTAGTTTAACATGGTGGCTTTCTTTGCATGTTTAACAAGTCTAAAATATGAATTAGGGCAGAACAGTACCAAACCTAATAATTGCACATGAGGATTTTTCCGGACTTGTTGTTTGTTGTTCCGGCCTCATTTAAACTTTCCTAGATAGGTAGTTATCATTTGCATCACCTCTTGCCATGTTAATCAACATTTAATATTGTTGGGTACATAAACGAGATCGAACTAAATAACTTGAATGTGGTGTTCCATCAATATGCAACTCGTTGCATATTGAGCTCCACTTACCTTGTAGTGTTGTTTGTGCACTTTGCCATGCCATGCTTCATTAAACCGGACATGCATCATACTTGGTTGTGCATCATGCCATGTTGATGTGATGGTTGTTTACTATGTTGTTTGCTTCTTTCCGGTGTTGCTTCTTCGGGTTAGTTCCGATAACGTCGCATTTGTGAGGATTCGTTCGACTATGTCCGTTTGTCTTCTTCATGGACTCGTTCTTCTTCCTTGCGGGATCTCAGGCAAGATGACCATACCCTCAAAATCACTTCTATATTTGCTTGCTAGTTGCTCGCTCTATTGCTATGCCGCGATACCTACCACTTGCTATATCATGCCTCCCATATGTCCATGACAAGCCTCTAACCCACCTTTCCTAGCAAACCGTTGTTTGGCTATGTTACCGCTTTGCTCAGCCCCTCTTATAGCGTTGCTAGTTGCAGGCAAAGAGGAAGTTTGTTCCATGTTGGAACATGATTATTGTTGAGATATCATTATTATATATTATTTACTTTAATGCACCTATATACTTGGTAAAGGGTGGAAGGCTCGGCCTATGCCTGGTGTTTTGTTCCACTCTTGCTGCCCTAGTTTCCGTCATACCGCTGTTATGTTCCTTCATTTTGCGTTCCTTACGTGGTTGGGTTATAATGGGAACCCCTTGACAGTTCGCCTTGAATAAAACTCCTCCAGCAAGGCCCAACCTTGGTTTTACCATTTGCCACCTAAGCCTTTTTCCCTTGAGTTCTGCAGACTCAAGGGTCATCTTTATTTTACCCCCCGGGCCAGTGCTCCTCTGAGTGTTGGTCCGAAACGGGCAGCCTGCGGGGCCACCTCGGGGCAACTCGAGGGTTGGTTTTACTTGTAGCTTGACCTGTCCGATGTGCCCTGAGAATGAGATACGTGTGACTCCTATCGGGATTTGTCGGCACATCGGGCGGCTTTGCTGGTCTTGTTTTACCATTGTCGAAATGTCTTGTAACCAGGATTCCGAGTCTGATCGGGTCTTCCTGGGAGAAGGAATATCCTTCGTTGACTGTGAGAGCTTGTGATGGGCTAAGTTGGGACACCCCTGCAGGGTTTTGAACTTTCAAAAGCCGTGCCCGCGGTTATGGGTAGATGGGAATTTGTTAATATCCGATTGTAGAAAACCTGACACTAAACTTAATTAAAATGAATCAACAGCATGTGTAGCCGTGATGGTCTCTTTTCGGCGGAGTCCGGGAAGAGATCACGGTTTTGTGTTATGCTTGATCGTAAGTAGTTTCAGGATCACTTCTTGATCTTATAGCTTCTCGACCGTGCTTTGCTTCTCTTCTCGCTCTCATTTGCGTATGTTAGCCACCATATATGCTAGTGCTTGCTGCAGATCCACCTTACTACCTTTTCCTACCCATAAGCTTAAATAGTCTTGATCGCGAGGGTGTGATATTGCTGAGTCCCCGTGACTCATAGATACTTCCAAAACAGTTGCAGGTGCCGATGATACCAGTGTAGGTGACGCAACCCAGCTCAAGTGGGACCTCGATGAAGATTGTGTTCGTTGTGTTGTTTCGTTTCCCATTGATCAGTAGTGGAGCCCAGTCGGGGCGATCGGGGATATTTTGCATTAGGGGTTGTCTTTCTTTATTTGGTTCCATAGTCGGACCTTGATTGTATTCTGGATGATGTAATGCTATATTCATGTATTGTGTGAAGTGGCGATTGTAAGCCAACTCTTTATCCCTTTCATATTCAGTACATGGGATGTGTAAAGATTACCCCTCTTGCGACATGCCTATTATGCGGTTATGCCTCTAAGTCGTGCTCCGACACATGGGAGATATATCCGCGTCGTGGGTGTTACAAGTTGGTAATCAGAGCCTTCCCCGACTTAGGAGCCCCCTGCTTGATCGAATCGCTGACGTTGTGAGTCTAGAAAAATGTTTTGAGTCTTATAAGATTATATATATCGGAGAGTAGGATTCTTTTTACTCCTCAGTCCCTTCGTCGCTTTGGTGAGGCCTCATGACGTAGAGTTTTACTCTTCTCTTCTAAAATTTCACTAAAAAATTTAGGATCACGCGGGTATCTTGGAATTGTTATGATGGTTTTGTGATGAGAACATTGTTCTTGGTGCCTCCTAACATTTAGGGGTTATGGCAGTGTCCCGGGGAGTTGAGCTCCGAGGTGTTGTCGTCACAATTTTATCGTTGCAGTTCTGAAATACCTGAGTTTCGCCGATATCAAAAATCTCTTTTATGTAGTTGTTGGTGAGATAACCTCGACGCCACCTAGTACTGGGGCGGGAGTTCAGGAGTATTGCCATAACTTGTATAACGGATGCTTTTTGAAGGTTGAGGTACATGATTTCCGAAGGTTTCTTGGTTATGTGTTGAAGGATGGATACAGCTGGATGTAGGATTTGCTAGTTTTGGGTGAGATATTATGCTTCCCCTGTATCCCCAACACCTGATTGCATAACCAGAAAGTTTCGGAAGTTTATAAGTGGGAATTGAAGTAGCTCCTAGAATATCTTTCCAACAGACACATGATACGATATGGGATCTATCATATGTTTGTTTCCGGCTTATTCTGCAAGCCAATCCTTTGTTTTGTTTTGAGTTGTGGTATTCGAGTTGCTTCAAAGTCAAGTGTTGATTCCATACCTTTTCCTCAGCGGTATTCTCATGTGAATACTAATCCTTCATGATAATCGAGATTGTCATGTCAATTCTTTCCAACCGGTGTGTTTCTCTTCAAGTGGATCCGATCATTTTAAACATTCGCAAGATCAACTCTAAGTATTCTCAACGGTGTTTGCTTCATCCATCCCAAGTTGCCTTTGTTTTTCCCGCCCTCCCACCCTTGTTTCTTCAAGGACTCAGATTTCTTTATCAAGTATCAATCTTATGGATGTGAAGCCTCTTTACTCCTCTCTTTCAATGTTCTTATCCGGTGATTATCAGGAAGATTCTAGAGGAGCTTCAAGTTCATCATTCTTCATTCTTTTCTTCTCCGGTGGATTCAATTCAAGCTTTTGCTATTGATCATATCCCTTTTCCTCGTTTCAAATGTTTTCTCATGCCGGTGCACCTCTTAATCATCCACTCCTCGTTATTCATTTGTTCCGGAGTGCTCTAGATATCTCGAAGATTCGCGTTTCCACTCTGCATTCATTCAAGCTCTTTCGAGGATGTTATCTCATTCAAGCCATTTAGTTCAACCGGTGCAATCTCTCTTTTCAAGTAATCATTCAACAGTGTTTCTTTTGAGTGGGCCCTAACCCACATGTCTTTTCTCAGGATCTTACCTGACTCTTCTTATTTTCCCGGAGATATTCTCAAATTCATTTCAAAGTTGACGTAAGAATGAATTATCATCAGTCATATGTATTTCTCCAAGATCTTTCAAATTCTTTCCTCATTGGTTCAACCTTTCTAACTTTTCATTCCGGAGTACCTCAAAAATTCATGGTGGTGTTTCTCATCGTCATTCTCTGCATTTGAAGACCAAAGAAGATTTTCTCTCAAATCTTGGTCCGTTCTCTCGAAGATGCGTAGTTCAAGCTTGATGCCATCTTCTCATAATTATTTCCTATTGTGAGAATTCTTTTCACCCATCCAGAGCAATTCAGGAGTCTTTTCAGTTTGATTCTCTGGAGCCCATCATCTCAGAATTATTCATTCCAGCTTTCAGCTCTCGTTCTCCAAATCTTACCGGTGCATCATTCAAGTATTCTCTAATCATCTCGAGATATCTATTCATTCTCATGCTTCTAAATTCCTCCAAGTATCTTCATTCGTTTTCCAATTCTTCCCGATGAACTCTGCCTTTGCTTCATTCTTTTTCAAATTCTTATGGTGGTTTGTTTAAGATTCCTCTTCCTATGTTCTCATATCAATTCATTTCATTCTTTCCAATCCTACCGGTGGATCATTGAAGACCTTTCTCAAGTTTGCGCTATATCTCTCTTAATCCTTTCTACGAGAATAAGTAGTATGCCAAGTCTGTTGCTTGTCATCAATTTAAATTGGTGAAGGATAAGCATAATGTTATGCAATTCTTATTCTTGTTTCATCGAGTATATTCAACTCCTTATTCCGGAGGCTAATCAAATTCTTGTTTTCAATTGTTTCATCTTTTCTTTCCCGGAGTTCCAAGATCTCTCAATTATATCACCACGAAGCGCCATCATCGCAAGGCTTCACCTTGTGTTTTCAACTTCTCTTTCTTTTTACCATCATTTTGTTACTGGAGTTCTTCATGGAGGCTTTACATGATGGTTCATAAAGGATTTAATTCCTTCTCGAAGTGTTCATCAAGATTATTTTCAGAGGAGTTCAAGCATTCTTCATCTTGCATTCCAAAGTGCAGTTCTTCCTATCTTATCTGTTGAAGTGGTGTTGTGTCATTCTTGACAATTTCTTTGTGCTTCTTAATTCACAAGTTGTTTAAGAATGACATATTTTAAACCCATCATTTTCAATTCGGTCATGAGAATTTTTGCAACCCATTAATCTCTTCATTGGAGTTATTTGGGTTATATTTCACCTAAAGCCTTCCCTAAGGAACGTTGCTATTGTGGTGCTTCTCAATGATCCAAGTTATCTCTATCACCTCGGTGGAAGAAGCTTTCTATCCTTTCTAGTTCTCAATCAAATCTTTTTCCCGTGAGTGGCAGGTTGTCACCTCATTATTTTGAGATGTTCTCCATAAGCCCACAACAAGCTTACTCTTTTCGTTGTTGGTTTTCCAACAACTCCATTATAACCTTCTCGGAAGGGTGCTTTCCAAGATCATTTGTGGCAGAAGTTGTCATTTTCTTCTCCGTTCTTTTGTTCCGACGATCTACCTTCTATTCCTTCATCCGGAGGCATTGTGATGTTGCTCTTTTCTAACATCATCTCGAATTGCGAGGACCATGTTCTTTTGATGCTCATCCTTTTAACCGGAGTGTCGTGCCCTCTTTCCAAGTTCTTCCCGTTCTGTCAAGTTTTACCTCCCTTCTCAACTGGAGTGTTGTCTGAGATCTTTCTTACCCCTTGTGCCATTCTTTCATTTGCCGGAGGCAGTGTGTTGTTGATTTCATCAAGTATCCTATCATCTTGTCAAGATCATATTCTATGCCTTCATTTTCCAACCGGAGTGTTATCATAATTGATCTTTATCGTTCCTTGTACTTCTCATTTCTACCGGAGTGCTTGCATGTACTTCTTGTCCATTGCAACTCTTTTCTTATGTCTTTATACCTACAAGGTTCTAGTAATGTTCCTTGTTCCTCTTTTCCAACAGAGTGTTTCAACTTTATTCATCTTTGTTGTATTCTGTCTTTCTATTTGTTCAACCTCTCAAGGTTCTTTGGTTTTACTCATTCATCAAAGAAGCAACTTAGTTTTACCTTTTCTCTTCCTCTTCCATTTCTCTCCGATGCCAGCCTAGATCTCGGGACGAGATCCTCTTGTAGTGGTGGAGTGTTCTGACGCCCCGAGTCTGATGCGCCAGGTGTCTTCCAGTTATTCGCCGATGTTGCCATGTCATTTGCTTGCGTGTTGCATTTCATCATGTCATCATGTGCATTGCATCATCATGTTTTCAAAACTTGCATATGTTCCGGTCTCCCAGTTCCTTCCGTTGTCCGTTCTGAGCCCAGACACACTCGCACGCGCCCGTGGCACGTCCGAAATAGTATTTTTATAAGTGGACGGAAAATGTTCTCGGAATGGGTCGAAAGTTGGCATGTGGTGTTGTTATGTTGTAGGTAGGCCGCCTGCCAAGTTTGATCGCATTTGGAGTTCGTTTGATAGCCCAACCGTTAAACTATAGCGGCAATAGTAGCCGGTCTATCGTCGGGCGTTTTCGGTCTCCGGAACCTGTTGCCGGGCTTTCCCTCTCTTTCCTCCCTAGACCATCTACACGGCCCACTACCAACCACCAGGCTCTGAAACCCCCTCCTTGCACAATGCATCGGCCCCTCGCGCGCGTCCGAAAGTTGTCCCGCACCCGACCCGGGCAATCGTCACCGTTGGGTCCGGATCATCCTCAAACGTCTATAAAACATCTCCGATTTCTTAATTGGACTTCCTAACCTATACTTTCTCAGCCGTCCGTTTTAGATCAAAGGGCTTCCAATTAGTCTGCTTTTAGATCCACTTGCTTTATTAACTAGACAAACCCTAAATTCTAGGCACCTTGTCCCATCCATCCCATCATGTGCCGCCACTCCAAAAATCTTCCTCGGGATCCCAGCGCAGCCAAGCCACCCACCTGCCTTCTCCTCGTTTCCCCATCGCACCAATCACGAGCCTCCTCTCCCTCGATCCACCCATTCCCACAGCTCCTCCCCATGGCTTCCAGCTTGATGCAAGCTCGATCTCCAGCATCAGCGCCCGAGCGCTCCTTCTCCTCGTGACCCGCAGCTCCTCGAGCACCTACGCCTGCTGCCGGCGACCACCTCCTCGCCCACGGCCTCCTCTGCCCTCTCCTCGAGCCGGCCGCAAGCAGCGCCGCCAACAGGTCCACGCCATGACCCACCTTCTTCCCTCGTTCTTCCTCCTTCCTATGTTCGTCTCTCTCTCTCTCTCAAGGCTCTCTCTGGCTTGGATAGAAAATGCCCTACCCTTGTAGCTCCCGCCGCCGCCCAGCTCCGGTTGTTTTCGTCTCCGCGGGAATTCGACGAGGAAGTCTGCCTCCCGTCCGATGCGCCTGGCCTCTGTTCGCCTCCATGCTATCCCCGACGCCCTACGTCTACATCTTTGCACCGCCTCAAGCTTCGTCGCGGGTCAACAGCAGCAGCGGGGTAACCCATCACCGCTCATCGCCATGCCTGGCCCTGCTAAACTCCAGTGCATCGGATCCATCCATCCACGTCATCTGCTAGCCTCGCCAAGTGTAACACCCTCGATGCGACTATATCTCCCACGTGTCGAGAGCGCGACTTAGAGGCATAATCGCATTGAAGGCATATGTCGCAAGTTAGGCAATCTTCACAACATCCCACGTAATATAGATAATAAAAGGGGGAGATAACATAGTTGGCTTACACTCGCCACGTCAATCAAGTACATAAATAACATTACATCATCCAAACACTCATGGCCCGACTACGGTGCGAAAATAAAAGATAATCCAACATGCGACACGGTCCCGATCACCCCCAACAGGGCACCACTACTAACCATCAGGAAAGGAAACATAGTATCATTGAGAGTCCTTGTCGAACTCCCACTTGATCTCGAGCGCATCACCTGGAGCGGAATCATCAGGCCCTGCATCTGGTGTCATAGTAATCTGTGAGCCACAGGGACTCAGCAATCTCGCACCCTCGCGATCAAGACTATTTAAGCTTAATAGGTATGGCAAGGTAAATATGTGGAGCTGCAGCAAGTGACTAGCAAATATGGTGGCTATCCTGTTCGCAAAAGAGAGCGAGAAGAGGAGGCAAAGCGTGAGCGAGAAACTAGAGGACAACCTGCGCAAACATTACTCCAACACCGTGTCCACTTCCCGGACTCCGCCGAGAAGAGGCCATCATGGTAACACACTGAGTTGATTCATTTTAGTTAAGTTAAGGTTCAAGTTATCTACAACCGGACATTAACAAATTCCCATCTGCCCATAACCGCGGGCACGGCTTTCGAAAGTTCAAATCCCTGCAGGGGAGTCCCAACTTAGCCCATGACAAGCTCTCACGGTCAATGAAGGAATAGACCTCCTCCCAAGACGTTCCGATCAGACTCGGTACCTCGGTTCTTCAAGACACTTCGACAGGTTAAAACTAATCCAGCAAAACCGCCCGAATGTGCCGACAAATCCCGATAGGAGCTGCACATATCTCTTTCTCAGGGCACACTCAGATTGTCCTAGGTACGGGTAGGCCAGCCCAGAGTTGCCCCTGGTGGCCACCGGCAGCTGACAGGTGGACCAACACTCAGAGGAGCACTGGCCCGGGGGTTTAAAATAAGATGACCCTTGGGCTCCGGAAACCCAAGGGAAAAAGAGGCTAGGTGGAAAATGGTAAAACCAAGGTTGGGAATTGCTGGAAAAGCTTTAATCAAGGCGAACTATCAAGGGGTTCCCATTATAACCCAACCGCGTAAGGAACGCAAAATCCGGGAACATAACACCGATATAACGGAAACTAGGGCGGCAAGAGTGGAACAAAACACTAGGCAAGAGGCCGAGCCTTCCACCCTTTACCAAGTATATAGATGCATTAAGATAACATGGCAATATAATGATATCCCAACAAGTAAATAAATGTTCCAACAAGGAACGGCCTCCAATCTTCACCTGCAACTAGCAACGCTATAAGAGGGGCTGAGCAAAGCGGTAACATAGCCAATCAACGGTTTGCTAGGACATGGTGGGTTAGAGGTTTGACATGGCAATTTGGGAGGCTTGAAAGCAAGTGGTAGGCATCGTAGCAATGGCATAGCAAAAGAGCGAGCAATCTAGCATAGCAAAGATAGTAGTGATTTCGAGGGTATGATCATCTTGCCTGCAAAGTTGTCAGAGGTGACTGGATCCTCGAAAGCAAACTCAACGGGCTTCTCGTTAGCGAACTCATCTCCCGGCTCTACCCAAACAAGACAAACAAGCAAATGGAACACAATCAACCACGGGCAAAGCTCAAACAATATGATGCAAAGATGGTATGCTATGCGGGATGCGATGCGGGATGCATATGAAAGATTTGATAAGGGATGCATGAACCTGGCCTCAACTTGGGAATCCAAGTGTGCCACTGGAAAGATGAGATGAAATCGCTTGAAAATGATATAAAGAACGCCGGAATCGGAGTTACGGTTTGGATATGGCAAGCAATTCAAATATGACCACGTTCTGCGATTTACAGCTAGTAGCCATCTAAATGCCACAAGATGAACATGCTACGGCACCCAAACATGGCATCAAAATACATGGCAGGGATGCATTCATGATGCTTAACAAATGTCTAGCACTGAGTTACGGCCAATTCATCCATTAACAGGTTCAAACAAGCATGGCAAAAATGCATATGACAAACATATTTCAGACAGTGAAATTAACACTTGTCTGGAATTTCAGATCAGGTAGCACACTTCGGAGCAATAAAACTACATGCTACAGGACCTGAACATGGCAAAGTAAAGCATGGCATGGAGCTACTCAAAGAGCTTAACAAAAGTCCCTTAGTGACCTTGAGCCAAAAGGGATCAGAAAATACAATTGCAAGCATGTGAACATGGCAAAGAACATAATCAGTTCTCAGACTTAGTGAAAACTGGAGCATACTGAAAACAGATATCAAGTAGGCATGTTTACGAGCTCGATGCACTCACTACTGAGCAAGTCATGATAATCTAAGCATACACTCATCAAGAATACACAAAATGCAAGCTATACATGGCAAGAACAATAGCATAGCATGCACGGATCGACTACAACATCCTCGGCAAAATCGCTAACAAGTAGACAATCTGCCCAGATTCACGAAGTAGCAAAAGTAGAGCTCGATTGACTCAAGCTAGGGTGCTCCATAATTGCAAACAAAGACATGGATGGATAGAGAACTACAATACTAACAAAACATCTTTACTGATCACCCTCAAAAGAGGCACGGATCACTAGGAAACAACATGAACATATGGCCACATGAGATAAACAGATCAAGGACTTAGTGGAAATGCTAAGTCCCTGAAATCAGCATTACCAAGTGCCTCACTTTGCAAGCTTGTGCTAGTCACCACGCACATCACAAAAATACATGGGTTGCACCTCTGGAAAGATGGCAAAACCCTTAACAAAACATATGTAGAGCTCATGGGCATATCATGCACACAATAAACATGGCAAAAATGACAAATATCTAAATGGAGCAGCAGATCTGGCAACTTATCTCAAGTAGCCCTCTTTTAACAGCATTTCGGGCATCAAGATGAACTCAAATAAAAATGATGCAATGAGATGAAATGATGTACTCTCTGAGATGAACATTTTGATATGCTATATGCCCAAAACGGAGTTACGGATGCAAAGTTACGATGCTATGAACATGAGCAAAAAATTTAGGGACTTAGGGAAAAAGACAACCCCTAGGGTTTCCAGATCCAGATCTGGGGCGCGGGAACCGAGGACCACCAGGGTCGGCGCTGGAGTTAGACGGGGAGGCTGCCGGGGAAGGACCGGCTGGGTCTTGGGGAGGCGGAGGCGGCGGAGGGCGTCGCCGGTGTCAGCGCGGTCGGGCGCGGTCGCCGGAGCCGGGAGCTCCTCTCCCTGGCGCGGGCGCCGGCGAGGTGAGCCGCGGCAGCGGTCGGGGTTGAGGGCGGCGGCGAGCGAAGAGGCGGCAGGGCGCGGATGTGCGGCGAGGAGGTGGCGGCGGTCGACGTTGAGGGCGGCGGCAAGCGAAGAGGCGGCAGGGCGCGGATGCGCGGCGAGGAGGTGGCGGCGGACGGCGTGCGGGCCTCGGGGGCCGGCGATGGGCCTGCCCGGGCCGGCGGCGCGGAGGCGGTGAGGCGCCACGTGGTGGCCTAGGATTGGCGCGGAGGCGGCGGCGGACGCGTCCGGCGCCGTCCGGACGTGTCCGGTGGCGGCGGAGACGAATTTTTAGGGTTTGGACGGGGGGAGATCCGGATTTTCGGAGGAGGACCTATTTATAGGCATAGAGGCAGCTAGGAGTGTCCAAATGAGGTGCAGTTTTTGGCCACGCGATCGTGATCGAACGCTCTAGATGATGGAGAGGGTTTAGGTGGGTTTTGGGCCTAATTGAAGGGGTGTTGGGCTGCAACACACACGAGGCCTTTTCGGTCCCTCGGTTAACCGTTGGAGTATCAAACGAAGTCCAAATGGTACGAAACTTGACAGGCGGTCTACTGGTAGTAAACCAAGGCCGCTTGGAAAGTCTCGGTCCAATCCAGAAATGTTTAATCCCCACACACGAAAGAAAGGTAGAAATTACCACCGGAGGAGAACGAAGCGCCGGAATGCAAAACGGACAACGGGGAAAATGCTCGAATGCATGAGACGAACACGTATGCAAATGCAATGCACATGATGACATGATATGAGATGCATGACAATGATAACAACACACGGAGACAAAGACCTAAACCCGAGAAAATAAAATAACTTAACGCCAGAAACGTCAAGAGTTGGAGTACAAATTGGTATAGTCATATCCAGGGTGTTACAACACTCCACCACGACGAAAGGATCTCGTCCTGAGATCTAGGACTGAAAGAACGCCGGGTACTCAGAACGGAGGTGATCCTCGCGTTCCCAGGTAGCTTCACGGTCGGAATGGTGTGACCACTTGACTTTGAGGAATTTGATTGACTTGTTGCGAGTCTTGCGTTCAGTCTCTTCAAGAATAGCAATGGGGTGCTCACGATAAGAGAGATCTTCTTGGAGCTCAATGTCCTCGAATTTGACGGTGCAGTCAGGAGTCTTGAAGCACTTTTGGAGCTGAGAGACATGGAACACATCATGAACATTTGCGAAGTTTGAAGGAAGCTCGAGTTGATAGGCGAGATCGCCTCTCCTACTGACAATCTTGAAAGGTCCCACGTATCTAGAGGCAAGCTTCCCTTTGATACCGAAGCGACGAGTACCTTTCATAGGAGAGACGCGGAGGTAAACATGATCTCTGATCTCGAAAGCCAAATCACGGTGCTTACTATCATAGTAGCACTTCTGGCGGGATTGGGCTGCTTTGAGGTTATCTCTAATGACTTTGCACATTTCCTCTGCCTCTGTGATTAAGTCATTACCCAAAAGCTGACGTTCACCGGTTTCGGACCAGTTGAGAGGGGTACGACACTTCCTGCCATACAGAATTTCAAATGGGGCCTTGCCCGAACTTGCTTGAAAGATGTTGTTGTAGGAGAATTCAGCATAAGGAAGACAATCCTCCCACTTGATGCCGAAGGAGATCACACAAGCCCTGAGCATATCTTCAAGAATCTGATTGACACGCTCGACTTGACCGCTAGTTTGAGGATGGAAAGTTGTGCTGAAGCGGATGTTGGTGCCCATGGCCTTCTGAAAAGAATCCCAAAACTTGGAGGTAAAGATGCTTCCACGGTCTGAAGAGATCACTTGTGGAATACCGTGCAGAGAGACAATCCGAGAGGTATAGAGCTCCGCCAATTGAGCTGTAGTGATTGACTCTTTGATAGGCAGAAAGTGAGCCACTTTGGTGAGTTTGTCGATGACAACGAATATAACATCATTGCCACACTTGGACTTTGGAAACCCAGTCACGAAGTCCATCTCAATGTGATCAAACTTCCATTCTGGAATGGCAATAGGTTGGAGGAGACCCGCTGGCCTTTGGTGTTCTGCCTTCACTCTTCTGCAGACATCACATTCATTCACGAATTGAGCAATCTCGCGCTTCATTTGAGTCCACCAATAAGCCTGCTTAAGTTCCTGATACATCTTCGTGCTCCCAGGGTGGATGGAGAGGAGAGAATTGTGAGCCTCGTTCATGATCACTTTATGGAGGTCACCTTTGGGCACAACAATACGATCCTCGAAGAAGAGAGTATCCTTGTCATCAAGGCGGTAGCACTTGTACTTGGGTTGACTCTTGGCAATCCCAATCTTCACCTTTTTCACCATAGCATCAAGAAGCTGAGCTTGGCGAATCTGGTCTTCCAAGGTAGGAGAGACTTGAAGATTGGCGAGGAAACCATGAGGAACAACTTGCAGATTAAGTTTGCAGAAAGCTTCACAAAGCTCGGGTTGATAAGGCTTGAGAATCAGACTGTTGCAGTAAGCCTTTCTGCTCAATGCGTCAGCAATCACATTGGCCTTGCCTGGAGTATACTCGATACTCGGATTATACTCTTGAATCATTTCGACACATCGAGTTTGCCTGAGGTTGAGATTAGGCTGAGTGAAGATGTACTTGAGACTCTTGTGATCAGTGAAAATGTCCACTTTTCTTCCCAACAAGAGATGTCTCCAAGTAAAAAGAGCGTGCACAACTGCCGCCAACTCGAGATCATGAGTGGGGTAGTTCTTCTCATTGGGATTCAACTGGCGAGAGGTATAAGCAACAACTTTCTTCTCTTGCATCAACACTGCGCCAAGACCTTGGAGAGAGGCATCACAAAAGACCTCATACGGCTTGGATTCATCAGTCGGAGTGAGAACTGGAGCAGTGATCAATTTCTCTTTCAAAGTGTTGAAAGCAATGTCACACTCCGGAGACCAAACGTACTTGACGTGCTTCTGGAGAAGATTTGAGAGAGGCTTCGCGATCTTAGAAAAGTTTTCAACGAATCTTCGGCAATAGCTTGCGAGACCGAGGAAGCTACAGAGTTGCTTCACGTTCTGAGGAGGTTCCCAATTCACAATTGCAGACACCTTCTCAGGATTCACCGCAATGCCCTTGGCAGAGATGATATGACCAAGATAAAGAACCTCATCGAGCCAAAATTCACACTTGGAGAACTTGGCGTAGAACTTGTGTTCTCTGAGCTTATCGAGCACCAAACGCAAGTGCTTGGCATGATCTTCCTTGTTCTTCGAGAAACCAGAATGTCGTCGAGATAGACCAAAACGAAGTCATTGGTGTAGGCGTTGAATATGAAGTTCATCATGCGAGAGAACGTCGGAGGAGCGTTGACAAGGCCAAAAGACATGACAGTTTATTCATATGAACCGTAGCTTGTCCTGAAAGCCGTCTTGGGAATATCTTGCTCCCGGATTCAAATCTGATGTTAACCCATACGGAGATCAAGCTTGGAGAATACTTGGGCAGCTTTGAGTTATTCGAACAGCTCATTGATGTTGGGAAGTGGGTACTTGTTCTTGATGGTCTTCTTGTTCAATGGACGGTAATCAACACAAAGTCGGTCCGTTCCATCCTTCTTCTTCACAAAAAGAACACCACAACCCCACGGAGAAGAACTAGGCCGGATGAGACCCATTCTCTCTTGAATATCGAGTTGCTTCTTCAGCTCCTTCAACTCTTCAGGTCCGAGCTTGTAAGGACGCTTGCACACTGGTTCCGTGCCAGGCTCAAGATCAATAACAAATTCAACTGGCCGGTGCGGAGGCATTCCTGGAAGCTCTTCTGGAAAGATGTCTTGATATTCGCAAACGACTGGAATTTGCGAGATGGCATCGAGTTCACCCTTCTCATTGAGAGAAAACAGACGGATGGTATCATCACGAGTGGCAAAGACAATTACATCCTCAGACGAATGAGTCAATTGAATCTGCCTGGCTGCACAATCAAGCTGAGCCTTGTGCTTAGAAAGCCAATCCATTCCGAGAATAAGATCAATATCCGAGTCACCAAGAATTGTTGGAGAAGCCAGAAACTTGTAGTCTCCCAAGGTGATAGTAACATTCGGAACGATGGAGTTAGCATGCATGCGCTTACCAGGAGAGACAACTGCTAATGGACTAGGCAAAACTTGCGAAACCAATTCATGCCTAGATGTAAACGGTCTCGAGACGAAACAATGTGATGCTCCAGTGTCAAAAAGAACTTTAGCTGGAATATCATTAACAGGAAGGTTACCCATGATGACATCTGATGAGTCCTCTGCCTGAGCTGCGTTCATCAAGTTGACCTTGGCATGCTTGGGGTTATGCTTTATCACAGCTGTACTTGCCGATCTGACGGGAGGAGGAGGAGGAGGAAGACGCCTCTGGTTGAAACACTTGTTGGCATAGTGACCCTTCTGTTGGCACTTGTTGCACGTGACCTCTGAAAGCGGACGGTGGTACGGAGCACTTGATCTTGGAGGTTGAGACGAAGTCTTGTTCTGAAAGCCAGGGTTGGGTGGGTGGGAAGATCCACTGCCACCTTTGCTCTTCTGCTGATACGGCTGACGGAACGGAGGAGGAGGAAGCCAATACTTCTGCTGCTTGGCCACTTGAGTAGAGGAAGAAGGAGTAACATCTCTGACTCGCTTCTTGGAAGCATCACACCTCAGTTGAGCGGCCTCTTGCTCCAATGCCATGTTGTAGAACTCATTGTACCTCAAGGGCTCAAAGAGAACAAGAGCTAGCTGAATTTCTTCTCTGAGACCACCCCTGAACTAGTATATCATGCTCTTCTCATCAGGCACGTCCTGCTTGGCAAAACGGGCGAGCTTCTGAAACAACTTGTTGTAGTCATAGACAGACAAAGAGCCTTGCTTCAGGTTGCGGAATTCCTCACGCTTGCTTTCAACCACGCTCTGAGGGATATGGTGAGCTCTGAAATCTTGACAGAATTCATCCCAAGTGATAACACGTCCACCTCTGGAATCCTTGTACTGCTGGAACCATTCTGCAGCTTGATCTTTGAGTTGGAAGGAAGCGAACTTGACAAAGTCCTCAGGCCTGACGTTACTGCACTCGAAATGCTTGCACAGATCCACGAGCCAATCGTCAGCATCGGTTGCCTCAACACAATTGCTGAAAGTCTTTGGCCCATTAGCAAGGAACTGGTTGAGTGTAGCAAAGTGATTCTGATTGTTGCCTTGGTTCCCTTGGTTGCCTTGATTGCGCTCTTGAAGAATTTGCATGATCAACTGTGTGTTTGCATTGGTTGCGGCCATCACAGCTTGCCATGCCTCTGGAGGAGGTGGAGGTGGTGGTGGATCAGGATTCGAAGTCGTGCGCGTTGGAGGAGCCATCCTGAAGAGGTTGACATCCATTAGCACATTGATAGACAAATATTGAAGCTGAATCCAACGGAATGCAAATTGCAACATATAGTCTTCACAACCGAACAAAATGAACGAATGCATTCCTCTTGAAATGGTCACATATCCATAAATTGAGAAGCCACTTAGAATTTAGGTAGAGAAATAAATCAACAAGGTACGGATCAAGAACGAATAATCGGTAAGAAATCCCAATCTCAAACCAACTATCCGTGGAAGAAGAACTAGAGCTACTTGAATTCCCACCTATGAAACTCCCGAACCTTTCCAGTTATGCAATCAGGTGTTGGGGATACAGGGGAAGCATAATATCCACCCAAATCTAGCAATTCCTACATCCAGCTGTATCCATCCTTCAACACATAACCGAGAAAAAACTTCGGAAACCATCTACCTCAACCTTCGAAAAGCATCCGTTATACAAGTTATGGTGATACTCCCGAACTCCCGCCCCAGTACTGGGTGGCGTCGAGGTTATCTCACCAACGAACTGCATAAAAGAGATTTTCGATGTCGGCGTACTAAACTCAGGTATTCCAGAACTGCAACGATAAAATTATGACGACAACACCTCAGAGCTCAACTCCCCGGGACACTTCCACAAAACCCCTGACAGGAGGCACCAAGACAATGTTCTCGTCATAAAACCATCAGAACGATTCCAAGATACCCGCGTGATCCTAAATTTTTTTTAGTGAAATTTGAGAAGAGAAAAGTCAAAACTCTACGTCGGGATGCCTTACCAGAGCGATGAGGAGACTGGGAAGTAAAAAGAATTCCTAAACTCTCCGATATATAATTCCTAAATGACTCAAAACATTTTTCTAGACACAACTCGGTCGCTAATAACGATCAAGCAATGGGGCTCCTAAGGTCGGCGAAGGCTCTGATTACCAACTTGTAACACCCTCGATGCGACTATATCTCCCACGTGTCGAGGCACGACTTAGAGGCATAATCGCATTGAAGGCATATGTCGCAAGTTAGGCAATCTTCACAACATCCCATGTAATATAGATAATAAAAGGGGGAGATAACATAGTTGGCTTACACTCGCCACGTCAATCAAGTACATAAATAACATTACATCATCCAAACACTCATGGCCCGACTACGGCGCCAAAATAAAAGATAACCCAACATGCAGCACGGTCCCGATCACCCCCAACAGGGCACCAGTACTGACCATCAGGAAAGGAAACATAGTATTGTTGAGAGTCCTCGTCGAACTCCCACTTGAGCTCGAGCGCGCTCCTGGAGCGGAATCATTAGGCCCTGCATCTGGTGTAATAGTAATCTGTGAGCCACAGGGAATCAGCAATCTCGCACCCTCGCGATCAAGACTATTTAAGCTTAATAGGTATGGCAAGGTAAATATGTGGAGCTGTAGCAAGCGACTAGAAAATATGGTGGCTATCCTGTTCGCAAAAGAGAGCGAGAAGAGGAGGCAAAGCGTGAGCGAGAAACTAGAGGACAACCTGCACAAACATTACTCCAACACCGTGTCCACTTCCCGGACTCCGCCGAGAAGAGGCCATCACGGTAACACACTGAGTTGATTCATTTTAGTTAAGTTAAGGTTCAAGTTATCTACAACCGGACATTAACAAATTCCCATCTGCCCATAACCGCGGGCACGGCTTTCGAAAGTTCAAATCCCTGCAGGGGAGTCCCAACTTAGCCCATGACAAGCTCTCACGGTCAACGAAGGAATAGACCTCCTCCCAAGACGTTCTGATCAGACTCGGTACCTCGGTTCTTCAAGACACTTCGACAGGTTAAAACTAATCCAGCAACACCGCCCGAATGTGCCGACAAATCCCGATAGGAGCTGCACATATCTCTTTCTCAAGGCACACTCAGATTGTCCTAGGTACGGGTAGGCCAGCCCAGAGTTGCCCCTGGTGGCCACCGGTAGCTGACAGGTGGACCAACACTCAGAGGAGCACTGGCCCGGGGGGTTTAAAATAAGATGACCCTCGGGCTCTGGAAACCCAAGGGAAAAAGAGGCTAGGTGGCAAATGGTAACACCAAGGTTGGGCATTGCTGGAAAAGCTTTAATCAAGGCGAACTATCAAGGGGTTCCCATTATAACCCAACCGTGTAAGGAACGCAAAATCCGGGAACATAACACCGATATAACGGAAACTAGGGCGGCAAGAGTGGAACAAAACACTACGCGAGAGGCCGAGACTTCCACCCTTTACCAAGTATATAGATGCATTAAGATAACATGGCAATATAATGATATCCCAACAAGTAAATAAATGTTCCAACAAGGAACGGCCTCCAATCTTCACCTGCAACTAGCAACGCTATAAGAGCGGCTAAGCAAAGCGGTAACATAGCCAATGAACGGTTTGCTAGGACATGGTGGGTTAGAGGTTTGACATGGCAATTTGGGAGGCTTGAAATAAAGTGGTAGGCATCGTAGCAATGTCATAGCAAAAGAGTGAGCAATCTAGCATAGCAAAGATAGTAGTGATTTTGAGGGTATGATTATCTTGCCTGCAAAGTTGTCAGACTTGACTGGATCCTCGAAAGCAAACTCAACGGGCTCCTCGTTAGAGAACTCGTCTCCCGGCTCTAACCAAACAAGACAAACAAGCAAACAGAACACAATCAACCACGGGCAAAGCTCAAACAATATGATGCAAAGATGGTATGCTATGCGGGATGCGATGCGGGATGCATATGCAAGATTTGACAAGGGATGCATGAACCTGGCCTCAACTTGGGAATCCAAGTGTGCCACTGGAAAGATGAGATGAAATTGCTTGAAAACGATATGAAGAATGCCGGAATCGGAGTTACGGTTTGGAAATGGCAAGCAATTCAAATATGACCACGTTCTGCGATTTACAGCAAGTAGCCATCTAAATGCAACAAGATGAACATGCTACATCACCCAAACATGGCATCAAAATACATGGCAGGGATGCATTCATGATGCTTAACAAATGTCTAGCACTGAGCTACGGCCAATTCATCCAATAACAGGTTCAAACAAGCATGGCAAAAATGCATATGACAAATAGATTTCAGACAGTGAAATTAACACTTGTCTGGAATTTCAGATCAGGTAGCACACTTCGGAGCAACAAAACTACATGCTACAGGACCTGAACATGGCAAAGTAAAGCATGGCATGGAGCTACTCAAAGAGTTTAACAAAAGTCCCTTAGTGACCTTGAGTCAAAAGGGATCAGAAAATACAATTGCAAGCATGTGGGTCCGGTTGTAGACAACTTGAACCTTAACTTAATTAAAATGAATCAACTCTGTGAGTTGCCGTGATGGTCTCTTCTCGGCGGAGTCCGGGAAGTGAACACGGTGTTGGAGTAATGCTTGCTGCATGTTGCCCTCTAGTTACTTGTTCGCGCTTTGCCTCCTCTTCTTGCTCTCTTTTGCGAACAGGTTAGCCACTATATATGCTAGTCGCTTGCTGCAGCTCCACATATATTACCTTGCCTTACCTATAAGCTTAAATAGTCTTGATCGCGAGGGTGCGAGATTGCTGAGTCCATGTGGCTCACAGATTACTTCCAAACCAGATGCAGGGTCTGATGATTCCGTTCCAGGTGACGCACTTGAGCTCAAGTGGGAGTTCGACGAGGACTCACACCGATACTACGTGTCTTTCCCTGATGATCAGTAGTGGTGCCCAGTTGGGGTGATCGGGACCGTGTCGCATGTTGGGTTTATCTTTTATTTTGGCGCCGTAGTCGGGCCATGAGTGTTTGAATGTTGTAATGCTATTTATGTACTTTGATTGACGTGGCGAGTGTAAGCCAACTATGTATCTCCCCTTTTATTATCTATATTACATGGGATGTTGTGAAGATTGCCTAACTTGCGACATTGATTTCAATGCGGTTATGTCTCTAAGTCGTGCCTCGACACGTGGGAGCTATAGCCGCATCGAGGGCGTTACACATCATCATGGTTCCAGGCGGAGGTTTGGCTGAGGGCCGCGAGATCCGTCTCGGCGCGCTCGTGTTTGTCGCGGACGACTCCGCTTGGCTTGAGGAGGCACCACTCGACGTCGATGCGCTCCCCGCCCGCAGGGCGACGCACTTTCACGCGTGCGTCCGCGGCGTCCTCCTGCGGCAACCGTCGACCCAGTACCAGTCGACTCCTACGGCTTTCCCCCTCCCTGCGACCCGCCGGAACAAGCGCACCGGCCGGTCGAGTGTTCAACGGTGGGTGAAGCATGCGATGGCCCGCCAGTTGGCCACCCCTCAAGTCGCGGCGCTCGAGCCCGACGAGTCTCTCTACGGCCTGTTCGATCTGTCAACTTGCTCCGTAGAGACTGCATCCGAGTGCGGCAGCAATGACTCGGCAGCGGAAGTCCTGATGGTCAATGGACCACGCGGTCCTCCTGGCTTCGATCGTGAAGACGGAGGTGACGGGAACGGCGATCCGTCGCGTGTTCACAAGGAGTACCGCCCGAGCCTCTCTCCTCGCAGCAGAGAGAAGAACTTCGTTGCCGAAACATGGATGCCCTGCATACTCCTATAGTTAGAGAAACGCCCGAGGCCTAGGCCTTGGAACAGGCTCGCTTGGCCAATTTGGCTGAGCGCACTCGGCTGGAGAACCTACAGCGCGCACTTGACGATCACGCTCGTCAACGTGCTCCTGAGTCCAGCCGATGCCAACTTTTTCCACCTCCGGCTCAGGTATACCGGACACCAATCCAAAACCTAGCAGCTGCTACCCGGATAGCAGAGTCGATTCAACCTTCCCAGTCAGAAGCTGGCCGAGGTCTGGCGCAGATCAGGGCCTTGCTCCGGGCAGCAGGAGAGCAGAATACGGCCGTGTCTCAGTCGCGGGATAGGATCCATAGCAGATCTGTGGTCGCAGATACGGTCCAGTCGGCCCATAGCCCGAGATCTCCCCCGAGGTGTGAGGGACGTGGAGAGCGGCGTGATCAGTACAGAAACCAGGAGCAGTATGATCGTCGAGCCGATCGCGATGGTCGCCATCGAGTGCCCACGCCTCCTCCAAGGAGTGGGTCGTACATGTCGCGGCCACATGAAGACAGGTGCCCTAATAGCGTCGGAAGAGGTATTCCAGTCGACCCTAGGGAGCCAGGCTTTGATGCGAGATCTATTCTCGTACAAGGCTTGGTCGACAGAAACAGAGCTCACCGAGATGGCCATGATAGAGGCCCGCAAACCAACAACAGGGTGCATGTCTCTGGCCCGGAGTGCTTCAGCAGAGCTATCAGAGCTGTAGTGATTCCCCCCAACTTCAGGTTGGCGACTAGAGTCAGTAAGTTCACCGGAGAGTCCAAGCCTGACACCTGGCTCGAAGACTACCGAGTGGCTATCCAGATTGGTGGCGGCAATGATGAGGTGGCCATGAAACACCTTCCTCTGATGTTGGAGGGCTCGGCTAGGGCGTGGCTGAATCAGTTGGCGCCGGGAAGCATCTATACTTGGGAAGATCTCGCCCGAGTGTTTGTCAGTGTTGGAAATATGCCCTAGAGGCAATAATAAAAGGATTATTATTATATTTCCTTGTTCATGATAATTGTTTTTTTATTCATGCTATAATTGTGTTATCTGGAAATCGTAATACATGTGTGAATACATAGACACCAACATGTCCCTAGTAAGCCTCTGGCTGACTAGCTCGTTGATCAACAGATAGTCATGGTTTCCTGAGTATGGGCATTGGATGTCATTGATAACGAGAGCACATCATTAGGAGAATGATGTGATGGACAAGACCCAATCCTAAACATAGCACAAGATCGTATAGTTCGTTTGCTAGAGTTTTTCCAATGTCAAGTATCTTTTCCTTAGACCATGAGATCGTGTAACTCCCGGATACCGTAGGAGTGCTTTGGGTGTACCAAACGTCACAACGTAACTGGGTGACTATAAAGGTATACTACGGGTATCTCCGAAAGTGTCTGTTGGGTTGACACGGATCAAGACTGGGATTTGTCACTCCGTATGACGGAGAGGTATCTCTGGGCCCACTCGGTAATGCATCATCATAATGAGCTCAAAGTGACCAAGTGTCTAGTCACGGGATCATGCATTACGGTATGAGTAAAGTGACTTGCCGGTAACGAGATTGAACGAGGTATTGGGATACCGACGATCGAATCTCGGGCAAGTAACGTACCGATTGACAAAGGGAATTGTATACGGGGTTGCTTGAATCCTCGACATCGTGGTTCATCCGATGAGATCATCGAGGAGCATGTGAGAGCCAACAT
Organism: Triticum aestivum; assembly: GCF_018294505.1. Lineage (NCBI taxonomy): Eukaryota > Viridiplantae > Streptophyta > Magnoliopsida > Poales > Poaceae > Triticum > Triticum aestivum. The sequence continues at coordinate 111,343,051 of NC_057797.1, read as the reverse complement.
GGGTATCCAGATCCCGCTGTTGGTTATTGACCGGAGAGCCATCTCGGTCATGTCTACATGTCTCCCGAACCCGTAGGGTCTACACACTTAAGGTTCGGTGACGCTAGGGTTGTAGAGATATGAATATGCAGTAACCCGAAAGTTGTTCGGAGTCCCGGATGAGATCCTGGACATCACGAGGAGTTCCGTAATGTTCCGGAGGTGAAGAATTATATATAGGAAGTGCAGTTTCGGCCATCGGGAGAGTTTCGGGGGTCACCGGTATTGTACCGGGACCACCGGATGGGTCCCGGGGGTCCACCGGGTGGGACCACCCATCCCGAGGGCCCCATGGGCTGAAGTGGGAAGGGGAACCAGCCCATAGTGGGCTGGTGCACCCCCCTTGGCCCACCCCCTGTGCCTAGGGTTGGAAACCCTAGGGTGGGGGGCGCCCCACTTGCCTTGGGGGCCACTCCACCCTTGGCCGCCGCCCCCCTAGGAGATCCCATCTCCTAGGGCCGGTGGCCCCCCTTGGGGAGCCTATATAAAGGGGGGGAGGGAGGGGCAGCCGCACCCTTGACTCTTGGCGCCTCCCTCCCCCCTGCTACACCTCTCCCTCTCGCAGAAGAACGGCGAAGCCCTGCTGCGGTGACTGCTGCATCCACCACCACGCCGTCGTGCTGCTGGATCTTCATCAACCTCTCCTCCCCCCTTGCTAGATCAAGAAGGAGGAGACGTCACGCTGACCGTACGTGTGTTGAACACGAAGGTGCCGTCCGTTCGGCGCTAGGATCTCCGGTGATTTGGATCACATCGAGTACGACTTCCTCATCCCCGTTCTTTGAACGCTTCCGCGCTTGATCTACAAAGGTATGTAGATGCAATCCGATCACTCGTTGCTAGATGAACTCATAGATGGATCTTGGTGAAACCGTAGGAAATTTTTTGTTTTCTGCAATGTTCTCCAACAGTGGCATCATGAGCTAGGTCTATGCGTAGTTCTATTTGCACGAGTAGAACACAATTTGTTGTGGGCGTAGATGTTGTCAACTTTCTTGCCGCTACTAGTCTTATTTTGCTTCAGCGGTATTGTGGGATGAAGCGGCCCGGACCAACCTTACACGTACGCTTACGTGAGACCGGTTCCACCGACTAACATGCACTAGTTGCATAAGGTGGCTGGCGGGTGTCTGTCTCTCCCACTTTAGTTCCAGCGGATTCAACGAAAAGGGTCCTTATGAAGGGTAAATAGAAGTTGACAAATCACATTGTGGCTTTAACGTAGGTAAGAAAACGCTCTTGCTAGAACCCTCTTGCAGCCACGTAAAACTTGCAACAACAATTAGAGGACGTCTAACTTGATTTTGCTGCAAGTGTTTTTGTGATGTGATATGGCCAAAGTTGTGATGAATGATGAATGATATATGTGATGTATGAGATCATGTTCTTGTAATAGGAATCACGACTTGCATGTCGATGAGTATGACAACCGGCAGGAGCCATAGGAGTTGTCTTTATTTTTTGTATGACCTTTGTGTCATTGAGAAACACCATGTAAATTACTTTACTTTATTGCTAAACGTGTTAGCCATAGTAGTAGAAGTAATAGTTGGCGAGCAACTTCATGGAGACACGATGATGGAGATCATGATGATGGAGATCATGGTGTCATGCCGGTGACAAGATGATCATGGAGCCCCAAGATGGAGATCAAAGGAAGCTATATGATACTGGCCATATCATGTCACTATTATTTGATTGCATGTGATGTTTATCATGTTTTTGCATCTTATTTACTTAGAAAGACGGTAGTAAATAAGATGATCCCTCATAATAATTTCAAGAAAGTGTCCCCCTAACTGTGCACCGTTGCGACAGTTCGTTGTTTCGAAGCACCACATGATGATCGGGTGTGATAGATTCCAACGTTCACATACAACGGGTGTAAGAAAGATTTACACAGGCAAACACTTAGGTTGACTTGACGAGCCTAGCATGTACAAACATGGCCTCGGAACACAAAAGACCGAAAGGTCGAGCATGAGTCGTATAGAAGATACGATCAACATGAAGATGTTCACCGATGTTGACTAGTCCGTCTCACGTGATGATCGGACACGGCCTAGTTAACTCGGATCATGTTATACTTAGATGACTGGAGGGATGTCTATCTGAGTGGGAGTTCATTAAATAGATGAACTTAATTATTATGAACTTAGTCTAAAATATTTACAATATGTCTTGTAGATCAAATGGCCAACATTGTCCTCAACTTCAACGCGTTCCGAGAGAAAACCAAGCTGAAAGACGATGGCAGCAATTATACGGATTGGGTCCGGAACCTGAGGATCATCCTCATAGCTGCAAAGAAAGATTATGTCCTAGAAGCACCGCTAGGTGACGCACCTGTTCTCCCTGCGGAACAAGACGTTATGAACGCTTGGAAGACACGTGCTGATGATTACTCCCTCGTTCAGTGCGGCATGCTTTACAGCTTAGAACCGGGGCTCCAAAAGCATTTTGAGAGACATGGAGCATATGAGATGTTCGAAGAGCTGAAAATGGTTTTTCAAGCTCATGCCCGGGTCGAGAGATATGAAGTCTCCGACAAGTTCTTCAGCTGTAAGATGGAGGAAAATAGTTCTGTCAGTGAGCACATACTCACTATGTCAGGGTTACATAACCGCTTGACTCAGCTGGGAGTTAATCTCCCGGATGACGCGGTCATTGACAGAATCCTTCAGTCGCTTCCACCGAGCTAGAAGAGCTTTGTGATGAACTTCAATATGCAGGGGATGGAAAATACCATTCCTGAAGTATTTGCAATGCTGAAATCAGCAGAGGTAGAAGTCAAAAAGGAACATCAAGTGTTGATGGTGAATAAAACCACTAAGTTCAAAAAGGGCAAGGGTAAGAAGAACTTCAAGAAGGACGGCAAGGGAGTTGCCGCGCCCGGTAAGCAAGCTGCCGTGAAGAAGCCAAAGAATGGACCCAAGCCCGAGACTGAGTGCTTTTATTGCAAGGAAAGTGGTCACTGGAAGCGGAACTGCCCCAAATACTTAGCGGACAAGAAGGCCGGCAAGACGAAAGGTATATGTGATATACATGTAATTGATGTGTACCTTACCAGTACTCGTAGTAGCTCCTGGGTATTTGATACCGGTGCAGTTGCTCACATTTGTAACTCAAAGCAGGAGCTGCGGAATAAGCGGAGACTGTCGAAGGACGAGGTGACGATGCGCGTCGGGAATGGTTCCAAGGTCGATGTGATCGCCGTCGGCATGCTACCTCTACATTTACCTACGGGATTAGTTTTGAACCTCAATAATTGTTATTTAGTGCCAAGTTTGAGCATGAACATTGTATCAGGATCTCGTTTAATACGAGATGGCTACTCATTTAAATCCGAGAATAATGGTTGTTCTATTTATATGAGAGATATGTTTTATGGTCATGCTCCGATGGTGAATGGTTTATTCTTAATGAATCTCGAGCGTAATGCTACACATATTCATAGTGTGAGTACCAAAAGATGTAAGGTTGATAATGATAGTCCCACATACTTGTGGCACTGCCGCCTTGGTCACATAGGTGTCAAACGCATGAAGAAGCTCCATGCAGATGAACTTTTAGAGTCTCTTGATTACCAATCATTTGACACGTGCGGACCATGCCTCATGGGTAAAATGACCAAGACTCCGTTCTCAGGAACAATGGAGCGAGCAACCAACTTATTGGAAATCATACATACTGATGTGTGCGGTCCAATGAGTGTTGAGGCTCGCGGTGGTTATCGTTATATTCTCACCCTCACTGATGACTTGAGTAGATATGGGTATGTCTACTTAATGAAACACAAGTCTAAGACCTTTGAAAGGTTCAAGGAATTTCAGAGTGAGGTTGAGAATCAACATGACAGGAAAATCAAGTTCTTGCGATCAGATCATGGAGGAGAATACTTGAGTCACGAATTTGGCACACACTTAAGAAAAAGTGGAATAGTTTCACAACTCACACCGCCTGGAACACCTCAGCGTAATGGTGTGTCCGAACATCGTAATCGCACTCTATTAGATATGGTGCGATCTATGATGTCTCTTACCGATTTACCACTATCATTTGGGGCTATGCTTTAGAGACTGCCGCATTCACTTTAAATAGGGCTCCGTAGAAATCCGTTGAGACGACACCGTATGAATTATGGTTTGGGAAGAAACCTAAGCTATCGTTTCTAAAAGTTTGGGGATGTGATGCTTATGTCAAGAAACTTCAACCTGAAAAGCTCGAACCCAAGTCAGAAAAATGCGTCTTCATAGGATACCCTAAAGAAACTATTGGGTATACCTTCTACCTCAGATCCGAAGGTAAGATCTTTGTTGCCAAGAATGGATCCTTTCTAGAGAAAGAGTTTCTCTTGAAAGAAGTAAGTGGGAGGAAAGTAGAACTTGATGAAGTATTACCTCTTGAACCGGAAAGTGGCGCGACTCAAGAAAATGTTCCTGAGGTGTCTGCACCGACTAGAGAGGAAGTTAATGATGATGATCATGAAACTTCAGATCAAGTTGCTACTGAACTTCGTAGGTCCACAAGGACACGTTCCGCACCAGAGTGGTACGGCAACCCTGTCTTGGAAATCATGTTGTTAGACAACGGTGAACCTTCGAACTATGAAGAAGCAATGGCGGGCCCGGATTCCGACAAATGGCTGGAAGCCATGAAATCCGAGATAGGATCCATGTATGAAAACGAAGTATGGACTTTGACTGACTTGCCCGTTGAGCGGCGATCCATAGAAAATAAATGGATCTTTAAGAAGAAGACAGACGCGGATGGTAATGTGACCATCTATAAAGCTCGGCTTGTCGCTAAGTGTTATCGACAAGTTCAAGGGGTTGACTACGATGAGACTTTCTCACCGGTAGCGAAGCTGAAGTCCGTCCGAATCATGTTAGTAATTGCCGCATTCTATGATTATGAGATATGGCAAATGGACGTCAAAACAGCATTCCTTAATGGTTTCCTTAAGGAAGAATTGTATATGATGCAGCTGGAAGGTTTTGTCGACCCTAAGAATGCTAACAAGGTATGCAAGCTCCAGCGATCCATTTATGGGCTGGTGCAAGCATCTCGGAGTTGGAATATTCGCTTTGATGAGATGATCAAAGCGTTTGGGTTTATGCAGACTTATGGAGAAGCCTGCGTTTACAAGAAAGTGAGTGGGAGCTCTATAGCATTTCTCATATTATATGTATATGACATACTTTTGATGGGAAATGATATAGAACTTTTGGACAGCATTAAGGCCTACTTGAATAAGAGTTTTTCAATGAAGGACCTTGGAGAAGTTGCTTATATATTAGGCATCAAGATCTATAGAGATAGATCAAGACGCCTCATAGGTCTTTCACAAAGCACATACCTTGATAAGATATTGAAGAAGTTCAATATGGATCAGTCTAAGAAGGGGTTCTTGCCTGTGTTGCAAGGTGTGAAATTGAGCTCAGCTCAATGTCCGACCACGGCAGAAGATATAGAAGAGATGAGTGTCATCCCCTATGCCTCAGCCATAGGGTCTATTATGTATGCCATGCGGTGTACCAGACCTGATGTAAACCTTGCCGTAAGTTTGGTAGGTAGGTACCAAAGTAATCCCGGCAAGGAACACTGGACAGCGATCAAGAATATCCTGAAGTACCTGAAAAGGACTAAGGACATGTTTCTCGTTTATGGAGGTGACGAAGAGCTCGTCATAAAGGGTTACGTCGATGCTAGCTTCGACACAGATCTGGATGACTCTAAGTCACAAACCGGATACGTGTATATGTTGAATGGTGGAGCAGTAAGCTGGTGCAGCTGCAAGCAGAGCGTCGTGGCGGGATCTACATGTGAAGCGGAGTACATGGCTGCCTCGGAGGCAGCACATGAAGCAATCTGGGTGAAGGAGTTCATCACCGACCTAGGAGTCATACCCAATGCGTCGGGGCCGATCAAGCTCTTCTGTGACAACACTGGAGCTATTGCACTTGCCAAGGAGCCCAGGTTTCACAAGAAGACCAGGCACATCAAGCGTCGCTTCAACTCCATCCGTGAAAATGTTCAAGATGGAGACATAGAAATTTGTAAAGTACATACGGATCTGAATGTCGCAGAACCGTTGACTAAACCTCTCCCTAGGGCAAAACATGATCAACACCAGAACTCTATGGGTGTTCGATTCATCACAATGTAACTAGATTATTGACTCTAGTGCAAGTGGGAGACTGTTGGAAATATGCCCTAGAGGCAATAATAAAAGGATTATTATTATATTTCCTTGTTCATGATAATTGTTTTTTATTCATGCTATAATTGTGTTATCCGGAAATCGTAATACATGTGCGAATACATAGACACCAACATGTCCCTAGTAAGCCTCTAGTTGACTAGCTCGTTGATCAACATATAGTCATGGTTTCCTGACTATGGGCATTGGATGTCATTGATAACGAGATCACATCATTAGGAGAATGATGTGATGGACAAGACCCAATCCTAAACATAGCACAAGATCATATAGTTCGTTTGCTAGAGTTTTTCCAATGTCAAGTGTCTTTTTCTTAGACCATGAGATCGTGTAACTCCCGGATACCGTAGGAGTGCTTTGGGTGTACCAAACGTCACAACGTAACTGGGTGACTATAAAGGTATACTACGGGTATCTCCGAAAGTGTCTGTTGGGTTGACACGGATCAAGACTGGGATTTGTCACTCCGTATGACGGAGAGGTATCTCTGGGCCCACTCGGTAATGCATCATCATAATGAGCTCAAAGTGACCAAGTGTCTGGTCACGGTATCATGCATTACGGTACGAGTAAAGTGACTTGCCAGTAACGAGATTGAACAAGGTATTGGGATACCGACGATTGAATCTCGGGCAAGTAACGTACCGATTAACAAAGGGAATTGTATATGGGGTTGCTTGAATCCTCGACATCGTGGTTCATCCGATGAGATCATCGAGGAGCATGTGGGAGCCAACATGGGTATCCAGATCCCGCTGTTGGTTATTGACCGGAGAGCCATCTCGGTCATGTCTACATGTCTCCCGAACCCGTAGGGTCTACACACTTAAGGTTCGGTGACGCTAGGGTTGTAGAGATATGAATATGCAGTAACCCAAAGTTGTTCGGAGTCCCGGATGAGATCCCGGACGTCATGAGGAGTTCCGGAATGGTCCGGATGTGAAGAAGTATATATAGGAAGTGCAGTTTCGGCCATCGGGAGAGTTTCGGGGGTCACCGGTATTGTACCTGGACCACCAGATGGGTCCCGGGGGTCCACCGGGTGGGACCACCCATCCCAGAGGGCCCCATGGGCTAAAGTGGGGAGGGGAACCAGCCCATAGTGGGCTGGTGCGCCCCCCTTGGCCCACCCCCTGCGCCTAGGGTTGGAAACCCTAGGGTGGGGGGCGCCCCACTTGCCTTGGGGGCCACTCCACCCTTGGCCGCCGCCCCCCTAGGAGATCCCATCTCCTAGCACCGGTGCCCCCCTTGGGGAGCCTATATAAAGGGGGGGAGGGAGGGGCAGCCGCACCCTTGACTCTTGGCGCCCCCCTCTCCCCTGCTACACCTCTCCCTCTCGCAGAAGAACGGCGAAGCCCTGCTGCGGTGACTGCTGCATCCACCACCATGCCGTCGTGCTGCTGGATCTTCATCAACCTCTCCTCCCCCCTTGCTGGATCAAGAAGGAGGAGACCTCATGCTGACCGTACGTGTGTTGAACACAGAGGTGCCGTCCGTTCGGCGCTAGGATCTCCGGTGATTTGGATCACGTCGAGTACGACTTCCTCATCCCCGTTCTTTGAACGCTTCCGCGCGTGATCTACAAAGGTATGTAGATGCAATCCGATCACTCGTTGCTAGATGAACTCACAGATGGATCTTGGTGAAACCGTAGGAAATTTTTTGTTTTCTGTGACGTTCCCCAACAGTCAGAACGTTTGAGGGTACTTGCAAGCGGCCAGCAGGTTTGACAGAATTACAGTGTTGCGTCCAGAAACCGAATGAAACTTTGAGAGATTATATCCAGAGGTGGATCACCCTGCACCACACTGTGGAAGATGTGTCTGATCATCAGGCAATTTGTGCTTTCAAGGAAGGCGTCAGGTACCGGGAGTTGAATCTGAAATTCGGTCGGACAGGAAACATGACTTTGACTCGGATGATGGAAATCGCCACCAAGTATGCCAATGGTGAAGGGGAGGAGCACTGCGGAGTGGAAAGCACAAAGCAGTCGCCCACGAAGCTGGAGGAGGAAACTCCAGTCGGAAACAAAAATGCAAGGCCGAACCAGCTGCTCTGGGTGAGGCCTTGGCTGTGGTTCAAGGAAAGTTCAAGGGGAAGCCCAAAGGGCCGTGGAACCCCAAGAAAGTAAAAGATCAAGATGGAAATGACGTGTTGGATCTGCCGTGCCATATCCACACCAAAAAAGACGAAGAAGGTAATTTCATTTACCCGAATCATATCACTCGACAGTGTCGGCTCCTGATCCAGCAGTTCTGAGAGAAACAACCCAAGGAAAAGGAGAAGGAGGCAGACAAGGCTGAGAGTGAAGGGGAAGATGATGATGGTTATCCTCACGTGAATTCCACTCTGATGATTTTTGCTGATGTTGAAAACAAGAGTCGATTGAAAGTCATCAATAGAGAAGTGAACATGGTCGCTCCAGCGACACCCAATTACTTGAAATGGTCGCAGACTGCCATTACATTTGACCAGTCTGATCACCCAACGCACATTGCCACCCCTGGAAGGCAAGCGCTGGTGGTCGACCCAGTGGTCGAAGGCACTCGACTGACAAAGGTCCTAATGGACGGTGGCAGTGGCCTGAACATTCTGTATGCAGAAACGTTGAAAGGAATGGGCATTCCGATATCCAGACTCAGTGAAATCCATATGAGTTTCCATAGGGTCATCCCACGCAAGAAGGCTGCGTCCCTCGGTCAGATTGCACTCGACGTGGTTTTCGGTGATGCCAAAAATACCGCAAAGAAAAGTTGACGTTTGAAGTCGTGGATTTTCAGAGTGCGTATCATGCAATTCTGGGCAGGCCAGCTTATGCACGATTCATGGCTCGACCTTGTTACGTGTACCTCAGACTGAAGATGCTTGGTCCCAGAGGAGTGATCACTATCTCTGGTAATCGGAAAAAGGCGGAAGAGTGTTTCCAGAAGGGCTCAAAGATCGCCGATGCCCAGATGGCCGTGGCAGAATTGCAAGAATACCAGAAAAATGCAGACCCAAGTGACTTGTTGCGAGCCAAGAAGCCAGCCACGGATTTAGCATTCCAGTCATCTGGCGAGACGAAGTCTGTTCACATTCACCCAACGGACCCCAATGCAGCTCCGACCCACATTTCGACCACACTCGACTCCAAATAGGAAGAAGCGCTCATCCAGTTCCTCTGTGAGAACTGGGACATGTTTGCATGAAAGCCTTCTGACATGCCAGGTGTTCCCAGGGGACTGGCTTAGCATCATTTGCGAGTCGACCCGAAAGTGAAACTAGTCAAAGAGCATCTTCGACGGTCCGCCGTCCAGAAAAGAAAAGCAACCGGCGAAGAGGTGGCTCGGCTTTTGGCAGCTGAGTTTATTCGAGAGATTTATCACTCCGAGTGGTTAGCCAATGTTGTCATGGTCCCAAAGAAAGATGACTCACTCCGCATGTGCATCGATTTCAAGGATATCAATCGGGCCCGCCCGAAGGATCACTTCCCCCTACCTCGCATTGATCAGATAGTCAACTCGACTGCTGGGTGCGAGCGTTTGTCCTTTTTGGATTCCTACTCCGGGTACCACCAGATCCGTCTGTACGGACCTGACGAAATAAAGACAGCTTTTATCACCCCGTTCGGGTGCTTCTATTATGTCACAATGCCATTCGGCTTGAAGAACGCCGTAGCCACATTTATGTGAATGATTCAGAAGTGCCTGCTCACTCAGATTAGTCGGAATGTGGAAGCATACATGGATGACATTGTGGTCAAGTCACGTAAAGGTTCCGACCTGCTAACCGACCTCGCCGAAACCTTTGCCAACCTCAGAAGGTATGATATCAAGCTCAATTCATCAAAGTGCACGTTTGGAGTTCCAGACGGATAGTTACTCGGTTTTCTTGTTTCTGAACGAGGAATCGATGCTAACCCAGAGAAAGTGGGCGCTATACTTCGGATGAAACGCCCTGTGCGTGTGCATGATGTCCAGAAGCTTACTGGTTGCTTGGCCGCCCTAAGTCAATTCATTTATCGCCTCGATGAAAAGGCGTTGCCTCTTTACCGACTGATGAAGAAATCAGATACGTTCGAGTGGACTCCAGAAGCTGATACAACATTTGCAGAGCTAAAAGCCCTTCTTTCCACCTAGCCAGTGCTTGCTGCTCAAATTAGCAAAGAGCCTCTTTTGCTTTATATAGCAGCCACTGGACAAGTCATCAGTCCAGTGCTTACGGTCGAGCGGGAGGAAGAAGGAAAAGTGTACAAAGTTCAATGCCCAGTTTATTATATTTCTGAAGTCCTGACCCCGTCGAAGCAGAGATATCCTCACTATCAGAAGCTTGTCTATGGAATTTACATGACCACGAAGAAGGTTGCACACTACTTCTCAGATCACTCTGTTACAGTTGTCAGCGACACTCCATTGTCAGAGATTCTGCACAACAGGGATGCAACTGGTCGAGTGGCAAAATGGGTGATGAACTCCTTCCCTTGGATATCAAGTTTGAGGCAAAGAAAGCTATCAAGTCCCAAGCAATAGCAGATTTCCTCGCCGAGTGGATCGAACAGCAACTGCCAACTCAAGTGCACTCTGAGCACTGGACCATGTTCTTTGACGGATTCAAGATGTTGAACAGTTCTGGTGCTGGAGTAGTTCTGGTATCCCCCCGAGGAGACAAGCTCAGATATGTCCTCCAGATTCACTTTGATTCCTCCAACAATGAAGCAGAATACGAAGCACTCCTGTATGGGTTGCGCATGGCCATCTCACTCGGCACCCATCGCCTCATGGTCTACGGTGACTCAGATTTGGTAGTTAATCAAGTGATGAAGGAGTGGGACGTCAGAAGCCCAGCCATGACTGGTTACTGCAACGCGGTGAGAAAGCTTGAGAAGAAGTTCGAGGGGTTAGAACTCCACCACATCCCCCGATTGAAAAATCAAGCAGCCGATGAATTGGCAAAGATAGGTTCCAAGAGAGAAGCCATTCCCAGCAATGTGTTCTTGGAGCATATTCACATGCCAACAATTCAAGAAGACCCTTTCACTGAAGAGCCCCCACAACCCAAGAGCGCCACGGATCCGACTGAAGTCGAGGTCCCAGCTGTGGTCGACCTAATCATGCAGGTTCTGGCCATTACCCCCGATTGGACGGTGCCCTACATTGTGTACATCCTCGGGAAAGAGCTCCCAGAGGATGAAGAAGAAGCTCGACATATCGTCCGCCGATCTAAAGCTTTTACTATGATAAGAGGGCAGCTGTTCAGAGAAAGTGTGACTGGAGTCGGTCAGAAGTGCATAACACCAGAAGAAGGTCGAATGATCCTCAATGACATCCACTCGGGGACCTGTGGCCACCATGCGTCCTCTCGGTCCATCGTGGCTAAAGCATACCGAGCTGGATTCTATTGGCCACGAGCAAATGAGATGGCAAAAGATATAGTCGACAGATGTGAAGGCTGTCAATTTTACTCCGATATGTCTCACAAGTGAGCGTCAGCCCTGAAGACCATTCTACTCGTCTGGCCCTTCGTTGTTTGGGGACTGGATATGGTTGGACCGCTGAGGACCGGCAAAAGTGGCTTCACTCACGTGCTTGTTGCAGTCGACAAGTTTACCAAATGGATCAAAGCCAAACCTATCAAGAACCTTGACGCTAGCACCGCTGTCAGTTTTATCAGAGAATTGATGTTCAGATATGGAGTCCCACACAGCATCATCACGGACAACGGATCGAACTTCGATTCCGATGAGTTCAGAATTTTCTGCGCCTCTCAGGGCACTTTAGTCGACTATGCTTCTGTTGCTCACCCGCAGTCGAACGGACAAGCAGAAAGAGCCAATGTGCTAATTCTCAAAGGACTAAAGCCCCGACTGATGCGTGATCTCAAACTCGCAGCAGGTGCTTGGGTTGATGAAGTTCCATCAGTTCTGTGGGGTTTAAGGAGAACTCCTAATCGGTCGACTGGAAGAACTCCTTTCTTCTTAGTCTATGGAGCCAAAGCTATTCTGCCAAGTGACTTGCTCCACAACGCACCCCGAGTTGAACTCTTCTCCGAAGCAGAAGCAGAGCAGGCCCGGCAAGATTCAGTTGATCTCTTAGAGGAGGAAAGAGAGATGGCCTTGATCCGCTCGACCATTTATCAGCAAGATTTGCATCGATTCCACGCCAGGAATGTGAGGGGTCGGGCCTTTCAAGAAGGAGACTTGGTTCTTTAAGTGGATCAGCAGAAACCATACAAGCTCGCTCCAACTTGGGAAGGCCCCTTCATCGTCACCAAAGTTCTCCACAATGTAGCATACCATCTTTACAGTATCAAGCATCAGAAAGACGGGCCACGGGCTTGGAACACGGAGCTGCTCCGCCCCTTTTATACTTAAACACTCGTTCGAATAAAATGTAATAAGCAACACCTTTTGTAATTTGTTTATCAAAGACAAGAGCTTATGGTTCTCTCATTCGATTGTGTTGTTCTTATTTACTCCTGAAATCCCCCAGTGGGTGGGCTTAGTCGCGAATCCGTTCCGCCTAAGTTCGAAAAAATCCTACCGAGTGGAGAGCAGTCCTCCCACTCGGGGGCTTAGCTGCAGTCGAGCACTCGCCTAAGTTCTCTCACTAAGAGGCTTAACGGCAGTCCAGCACTCGCCTAAGTTTGAAAAAATCCTACCGAGTGGAGAGCAGTCCTCCCACTCGGGGGCTTAGCTGCAGTCGAGCACTCGCCTAAGTTCTCTCACTAAGAGGCTTAATGGCAGTCCAGCACTCGCCTAAGTTTGAAAAAATCCTACCGAGTGAAGAGCAATCCTCCCACTCGGGAGCTTAGCTGCAGTCGAGCACTCGCCTAAGTTCTCTCAC